>NC_133398.1:6762314-7069351 GCF_047511655.1 Castor canadensis | reverse complement strand
GGGCGTGGCTCAAGTGATAGAAAAGAGCCAGGCCCTGAGTTCAAATCCCAGTATTGTAAAAAAAAAAAAAAGCCATAAAGAGAAATCCTCTGTCCCCAAACTCCACATGCTTCTGTGTCCAGTAATCTCTGTTCTTAAAGAAACTTTTCCTTTCTTTATGCAGATATAAGCAACTATGACTTCCGTTTATAGAAAGTCAGCATCCGCTATGTAGGGACATTTGAACTGAGACGTGACAGGTAAGAAGGAGCCAGACCTGGGAGAGCTGCTGGCAGAGGGCGGTGTGGGGAGAGGGCAGGACCGAGGGTTGGAAAGGAGGAGGCCAGCTGGGGATGGGACTAGGCTATTGTGGTCCCTGTGGCCGTGGTGGGTGAGCTATTGGCAAGTTAGCAGTGTGTTTCCCAGAGGTCACCGAGTCTTGGGTGACTGCTGGCATAATAGCCCTAGGAAGCACCTGGCGAGGAGGAGGGAAGGTTGGCACAGAGAGGTGTGTGAAGCTGGGGAAGGTCACACAGGAGGTGAGCCAGAGGTGGGGGGAGCCCAGACTCTCTGCCTAAGGGCTTGGATCCCGGAGGTGGTCTTCCTCTCCTGATGCTGCCCTATTCCTGCAGAAAGATAGAGGCGTCATCAGAGGCCACCCAGCAGGGAGGGGCCATGTGGAGGTGGGATTTGGCTCACGCCTCAACCTGGTAGTACAGGGACCTCTCCCAGACCTGCGCCACTCACCAGGGCTGCTGACCTGGGCCCAGACCCAAGGAACCTGCATTTGAAACCAGATCCTCTGCAGAGTTGCGGCCTCCCTGGCCCTCTCTGGAGTGTACTGGGGTCACCCCTCTGCCCCTATCTGTGTGCTGTGGTCTGTGAGGGCTGCAGGCATGGTGGCCCTGTGTGTGCCCCGACAGGCTCCCCAGCCTCTGGTCCCTCTGGCTTCTGACACCTCCTTCCCCTGTCACCCACTGGGGCCTGCATCTCTGGGGCTCAGATGTACTCCTTTCCCCCTGGCCTGCTCGTCCTCCTGAGGCTCTGCAGGGTGGGTTTGAACCTGGACATGTGTCCTGATGTCACTGCCAGGGACAGGGCTAGGTGACTCCTTGGGGAGTGTCCTCCAGCTGGGACCTGGCTCATGGCAGAGATGACTTAGAGCACTCGGGTCCCCCTGACCTTTTCTGTGTGTGTGTTCCCCTCTTAGAAGGGTCACAGGTGTGGAGCAGGGAGCAATGAGCGCTCACCAGGCCCATGGCCACTGCGCTCAGGCTGGGGGGCGGGGGGGTCCAGCCTTGGGTTTTTGAGGTAGGGCTCTGAGTTACCTGCTGGCTTCTTCATGCATCATTCAAACACTTGTCACTTCTGCGTCTGGACTTTACAGCTAATTCCACCCAAATGTTCCCCTGCACCGCCTGCCAGGTTCCACACTGAGTGCCGAAAACACACAGGCTCTGGAGGCAGCTGGTGGACAAAGCAGGGAACCCCGCATGGCGGCTGGACAGGGAACAAGGGCTCTGCAGGGTAGGGGAGCTCATTGCTCCTCCTCCCTCCTGCAAGTTCAGGGAAGACTTCAGGAAGGAGGTGACATTGGGATCAAGCCTGGTGGGAGGGAAAAGGACTGTTGGGTGACCAGCTGAGAGGTGTGAAGGGGCCAGGGCCACAGGCATGGTGGCCTGGGTGAGTGGAGGAAGAGGGACAAGGCTCTGGAGGAAGTGAGGCTGAGAGGGTAAACTGAGGCCAGGTAATAAAAGCTCAAGGATTTGTATTAGAGCTCTGGGAGCCACTGAAGCTGTATAAGGAGTGGAGTGACCAGGAAGGGACCAGAGGCTGGACCAGGGGCCTGGACACCTGAGGGAAGCTGGAGAGGCCAGGAGCCAGCACAGGGCTGTGGCCACCTGGCTCTGCCTCTGCTCCCAGGCCTGGGGGTTTCATGTGGTCCTGCCAGGTCCAGGGGTACGGTCAGTCCTGCCCTCCCCAGACTTATGACCTGGGGCCACAGTGCACCAGAGAGGCCTGGAGCTGCCCAACGACAGGCGGGTGCTCTCCTCCTCGGTGTTCCCCTAAACCTTGGAATAAATGAGGCAGATTCAAAATCAGACTCTTTTCACCAGGAGAAATTACTCATTTCAAATATTTGCAGCCGCTTGAACTGAAATTGAGCGAGCTGAGGATTTAGATGAATAATCTGGGGCTTTTCAAAGAGATTTTAGTCAGCACTCCTCCTGGCTCCCTACGCTCCTGCCCAGTCCTCTCCCCATCCCCATCCCCAGCTCAGCCAGCCTCCTGCCCTTTTGGGGCTTCCTCTTCTTACTCCAACCCTGCCCTATTTATCCCTTTCATCCTTTTCTTTTCTGCAGTGCTGGGGATTGAACCCAGTGCCTCATGCATGCTAGGCAATGCTTTATCACTTGAGCTAAGCCCCTAGCCCTTTTGCTTGTATTCTGCTTTTAAGACAGAGTCTGTGCTACCTTTTACCCTCGCTGGTCTTGAATACTGCCTTTGCCTTCTGAGTAGCTGGGATTATAGGCACGTACCAAGAGGCCTGACTTCAGAAATTTCCTTTCTATATTGCTTAGAAAAGAAATCTGGTATAACCTCTCCAGAGACCCTTTGGAGGGTGGGAGAAAAATCTGGAGACTTCTACCTCCTCCCCTGATCCTCTTTCTCCTCTGCAGCTAGAGGCCTCAGCTGGGCGGTGTTTGACAAAAACCAGGCCCACCCCTGGCCTGGCCAGCCACAGACAGGAGGAGGAGGGCTGTGGTGAGGGAGTGAGGAGACCAGCAGGCTTTGAAAGAAGCTTCAGGCTGGATGTGGAGTCCTGGCTCTGAGGGTCCTGGGCTGTCACTGCCCCCCTAGCCTGGGTTGAGGCAGGGCCTTGCTGATTCTTTCCTCCTGTGGTGGGAGTTGGAGAAGGAGGGTGAGGATGAGGAGAGAGGAGAGGAAGGACTGGGAGAGAGCAGTTCTGGCAGGTTAAGTGCAAGGTGGTGTGGAAACCCCACTTGTGAGAAGGCAGGAGGCGTGTGGTTGGTGCCTTCAGGGAAATTGGAGTTTAGGGCCTGATGACCCCATGAAGACACAGACATTTGTGCCCCTGGGCCCTTCAGGTTTTATCCCTGTACAATTTCACTCACCTCTTTCCTGTTCTCTGCCCCAGGCAGCTACTTTCACTTTCTGTTCCTAGAATGAATCACGCTCCTGGTGGCCCCAGGGCCTTTGTATATGTCACTCCCTGTCCTAGAATACCCTTCCTTGACCAGGTCAGCTTAGCGCCTCCGGTCTCAGCTCCACTGTCATGGTAACTCTGAAGAGCTTGTGCTATTTGGCAGGCAGTTGGACCCATCTTAGTGGGGACAGTTTGCTGTAAAATACGGTGTCCAACCCTGGACTCTGCCGAGCCAGCAGGGTCTAGATGAGTCTCATGGGTCTGACCTGCCAGACCTTGACCATTTGGCTGCGACTGAGGCTGGATCTGAAACCTTCTTTGACCTCACCTTAATCATTTCCTTACTACAGAGGTTTTGAAATGTTAACAAAATACTACTTGGTGTGTGAATGCTGATGACAAGGGCCGCCATTCAGGGCTCAGAGTGTTCTGGAAGTGAACCAGTGGGTGCCTTTGGAGTCCAGTGTGGAGCAGGGGTCAGGATAGGTCCTTTGGGGGAGAGAGATGGCCTTGGAGTTCAACCAGGATTTGGGGTGGGGGATCCCAGAGACCAGCCCAACCGTCAGTCTCACTGTAGGGCCTTCTGGGGCTCAGAGGACCCATGAGGATCCTAAATTTCTGGGGTTTCCTGCTGTTTGCAGGGGCAGCCGGAGACCCAAGGAGCAGCGAGGAGCTGGGAACAGAGGTGGAGGACAGAAGGAAGCAGCCAGCATGGGCAGGTGGGAGAGGCAGATGCCAGAGGAGGCCACGGACACCAGAGAGGGGACAGTTACCTACACATGCAGGGCTGCCCTGTGGGGCTTGGGGATGGCAGGCCAGGCACTCTGCAGGTGGCCATGCTTTCCATCCTCCCAGCAACACTGGTGATGGATGGCTCTGTCCACTGAGGACTCCTCCAGGACCCAGGGCTCATTTAGAACAGAGCTAGGCACTGATGCCAAAGCCTCTTCATCTAATCAGAACCCTGTCTGGCCTTCTGGGGGCCTCATCATGACAGCTTATATCATGTTGCTTGGCTAATTGATTAATTTTCATAGTCCCACAACTTCTATCAGTTCCATTTTGCAGGTGGGAAAACTTAGACACAGAGAGGTTAACTAAGTGTATACAGCCGGTAAATAGCAGTGCTGGGATTTGAACCCAGGAGTCTGGATAAAGAGCCCAAGCTCATAACATGCTAAGCTATCCAGAGAAGCAGCCTGGTTCCTTGCTGTCTGTCCATCTACCTGGGAAGTGCGCTTTCGCTGCTGACCTTCCTGGTTTTCTGCGGCATCTGTTGTCTGTATCACTGCCATCGTTCCCCACTCTGTGTGATGGAAATTCATCCAATTTGTGTCTCTGGTCCAGGTGAGGGGAGTTCAGATGTTAGGGTGGTGCCACTGGGGGACCCAGCACATTGTGGGGTGGAAGGGCTGTGAGGGAAGGTCACCTTAGAGCAAGTCTTAAATGATTGTGCACAGGTACTAAGCACATAGCACCCCTCAAATGTAGCCACCACTGCCCTGACCTCTTCTTTTGGGGGTCTTACTTCTGCAGAGAGGCCTTTGTCCCTTGCCACTGTCTGGGATGCTGGAAAGTCAGTCTTCCTTGGGTCGGGGTGAGGAGAGGTTGTTGCGTGCATGGACAGTTCCAGTGACACTCTTGGGAACCTCTGAAGTTGATGGTTCTGTCACAGCCACAGGTTCAACGTGGAACACCGTGTGGACATGGCGTCCTTTTGATCTGAAGTCAGGGGTTTCCCCACCCACAAAGAAGGGAAGTGGGGAGGAGACAGGGGCTCCAAACATCAAAAAATGCCTTTTAGACTGAAGTCCACGATGGGACCCAGGGCACACAGCCAGATGGGACAGCCACAGTGGGAGGGTCCTCAGCCCCCAGCAGGGGCCTGGCAGAGAGCTGAGCTAGGATACTGTCAATGAAATGAATAGGGGACCCTGTCATTCTTCATGTCGGGGCAGCCCCAATATAACAGGACTTTTTCTGACCCCTCTTCTTCTCTGAATGGGAGGGGCCCAGGAAAGTGGTGGACAGCAGGGCATTTTCTGTTTCCCTGCTGCTTTTAGAAAATCAGCCTCCCACCATGGCCTTGGGGGCTGATGGTGAGCTGGTTCCCACTGTCCCTCTCGCCAAGGCTGCAACAGAAGCAAGAGCCACACCACACACATCTCTGTTGTCCCAGACTTGGGCCGATGGCACTGAGGAGTTACGAATGGATCTTGAGGGAGGACATGGGGTTCCTTTTCTTGTAATGGGATTAGGATTGCCATATTAAACACAGGACACCCAGTTAAATTTAAATTTCAGGTAAACAATGAATTTTTTTTTAGAATAAGTATATCCCAAGCATTGCATGGGATAGGTCTACACTGAAAAATTTCTCTCAAATTTGAATTAACTAGTTTTCCCCTCCTAAATCTGGCAATCCTAAAGGCCTCTAGAGTTTCTTGGGCTTCACCCCTGTCCTTAGATGGGGACTTTTTCCTGAAGCTGCAGGGTGGACTGGAGGGCCAGGAGGGGTGACTGGTTTGGTTCTAAGGGGGACAATTTTCACAATGTTGGAATGTGGTTCATCCGGAATGGCTGGCGTTCTGTTCTCCATCAGTGATGCCCAGAGGGACATGTGGGGAGATACCTTGCACAGTGGTCTCGTGGACTCCTGGCCAGAGCCCCAGAGGACAGGCGCTATGGTCAGCCCGTGCCTCACTCCAGGTGAGGAGACTCAGAGAGGACCCAAGTGGCCCTGGCACCCAGCTCCATGCAGCAGAGCAGGGCTAGTGCCCAGCAGGTCTGTCTGAATCCAGGTCTGGGCCTTTCAGTCGTGGGACCCTCTGCCCTCCCAGCCTTGGATCTTCCTCTGACCTACAGGGAGAAGCTCCCTAGCTCACAGCATCTTGTGCTGGCCTGGGCATTCTCTCTTCCTGGGTCCTGTGCCCAGAGTTGGGTCTCATGGATAGCAGACCTTGAGAGGTGGCTCCGAGTTCGATAGCTGCCTGGGAGGGTGGGAGCTGCCTCCTCCACAGTCCCTCAGCCTGAGTCACGCCAGCAAAGGCTGCTTCTGTAAGAGTACAGGGACAAAGGGACTCCTTAGTCTACCTGAAGAAGACGCTCACCACACGTCTCTGTGGAACACACAAGGTGATGTGAGGTCTTCCTTGTTCCTGAGTCTGGTTTTGCCTCCATCAGGCTGGATGTTGCTGTATGATCCTACTGAAGCTCTGTGCTGACCCTGTCAGGTATGTCCCACAAAGACCCCCATTTTACAGACTAAGAGACTGAGGATCAAAGAGAGGGGTCACCTGGTCAACCTCAGCAAGCAAAGGCAAGTGTGTCTGACTGCAGAGCCTATGGGCACTGTGTGGGGTCTTGAGCTAGGACCCCTTACTTCCCATTGCAGCCCTGCTCTGGCAGAGGCAGCCTGGGGGAGAACCTGAGCCTGGACACTGTGCCCTGCCCCTGTCCCATGTTTCCTCCTGTAGGCCTCAGAGAGAGGCACCATAAAACCACAGAGTGGGCGACCTGGTCTCTGGCTGCTCCTGGGACTTGAACAACTACTGATGGCTGGGCTGCCCCTCTCCCATGTGCAATGTAGTTGATCTGGGGGAGGAGCCTGGGTCTTACAGCTTCCAGGTGATTCAGGCCATGGGAAGGCTGGGGAGACTCACGTGAACTAGGATGAGAGCTGAACATCTGTGCAAATAGAAGACAGGGTTTCTGCTCATGGTCTTCATTTCTCTATCCTGAGATGGTGAGGTGCCACCTGTAGTGGAAGTTCTATTTACATAAACCCTACGAAAAGAGAGGAGCCCTCTGTTTCCCTCCATGAGAGCCTGGGTAGGGCGAGTGACATCTTCCATCTCTCTACCCCCACATCCATCCATCTGTCTATTATCCAGCCATCATCCATCCATCCATCCACCTACCCACCCACCATCTCTTTTTCTTCAACTAAGACTCCTTGAACTTTCCCCTGTGCCAGGTCACGAACTGGAAACTGGTTGTGAAGTTATGACCCATACTTCTTCCCTGGCCTTAGGAACTCAGTGCGGCGGAGGACCTGCATGAACCCGTGGGGTGGTGGAGGTGCTGCTGTAATAGAATCTAGAGAGGGCAGACATCATGACTGCCACAGCTTTGGGGACAGTGTCTGGATTTCTTCATGACCAGACTCCCACCGTCCCCTGGGTCCTCAGTGTAAATGCCACCTCACTGGGGACACCCTCCTCTTCTCACCCAGGCTGGATCCCACATTGCGTCCGCATTTCTTTCTGGTGTTTGTCACCACTGTAATGCAGCGTGGTTAGTGGCTTGTGCACGCTGAGTTTCCATCTCTCTCCCTGTGAGCTGTGATCCCGGGTCTGTCCCCAGCTGTAATGTGCCGAGCTCAGTTCTAGGCGAGTAGCTGGTGCTCTTGAAGGGCTTATTAAGAATAAAAGGGAGGTTTCAGAGTGAAGCACTCTGTGAAGGCCTCCCAGATGACAGAGCTCTGGCCTACCTGGGCACATTAGACTCTGGTCAGGAGAGTCTTGACAGGCACACAAGGGAGGGCGCCAGTGAGGACCGAGGCTTAGAGTGGGGGGACCCAGCTCCGTGTGTTTAAGGACAGTGAGGCTGTCCAGGGCAGCCCCTGCAGGGATCAGGGACACCTGAATGCATTTGGTCTTGGTTCCAGTTAGGAGCACTCTTGGCTCTGATTTTAGGTAATACAAGAACATTCGCCTTTATAGGCACAAGCGCTAACCAGTACGCCCAGTGTCCTTGTGTTTTTCAATACTGTCATTCCAGTATTCCACCCAGGGCATGACCAGAGGAGGATCAGGCGCACGTGCGTGGTGGGCCCCCATGACGTCTGCCCTTGGTCCTGTCGCACTGAGGAAACACACTGCCCTTGACACCATTTTTGCTTTGTTTTCAAATGCATTTTTTGTAACATAAGAGGAAACACAACAGTGTTTGGCTTGTCCCTACTGATGCCCGTGGCTGTCAAAGACATCGAAGCACTGAGAAGCTCCTCAACAGTTTGCAAGTAGACACAGCGCCTGGAGGTCCCGGAGTGGTGCAAAGCGCTTTTCTGAGTCCCCTTTTGATCCCTCCTGGTTGAGACTCTGAGAGGTTAAGGCCGCTGGGTCTGGGAGCACACTCCAAGCTCCCTGCTGCTCACCAAACAGGCTGTCTCAGCCTTCACACTTTCCTGCCCCTTTGTGCCTCTGGCTTGTGGGTGAAGTGATATGTGTTCCATCTGGACTGATGCACAGAGGGACCTGTGACAACGTCCCTGTGGCCTCTTCCACTAAAAGGCCACCTGCTTACAGGGAGGGACAAGATGCCAGCGCCCTCAGCCTGGGAACCTGAGTAGCCTGGAGCAGAACAGTGGCCATGAAGCCTCAGCAAGAGATGAATTTCTACTGTGCTGAGCTGAGATGGGGGAATCTCTGTGTCCCTACCTTCAGCAGAGTCCAGCCTGGCCTTGCTAACATAACCCTTTCCCACCTCCAAGATACCACCACTGGGTGTGAGAAACTAGGTGGCTGATGTCTATCTTGGCCTGTGGGGAGCCCCTGGAAGTGGTCCCACTGCTTCCTGGAACAGCAGTGGCCAGGCTGAGCAACACAGATGCATGGGATATGCCGGCCTGGCAGACGTGGCCTCTTGTCTTTGGCAGGGCCTAAGCTCTGGGCTGGCACAAGCAGCCTCCCTTCCCTGACCTGGCAGAGCTACATGGAACCTGGGCACAGCTGAGGTCCCTTCTGTGGGCGCCCTCTGGAGCCAGGCACTGCCACAAAAGCCCAGCTGCTGCTGGCAGGGTGAAGTGACATCTGTGCCACACTAGCCCAGGTGTTTCTGCCAGCTCAGAGGCCAGGCATCACCTCTGGGCCAGCACAGGCCTGGTTGGCAGGGACTGGGGCTGGGGAGCTCATGGGCCTCCCCAGCCCATTCCTGCCCCACCCACTCTTCCTCCTTCCATCCTGTGCCATCCTCTGTCTTGGGTCCCCTGCTCCAGCTGGAAGGCCTTTCTGCCCACTACCCAGTAAACACTCCCACCTGCTTCCCTGCACCAACCCGCTTCCCACCTTCACACCCGGAGGAGGATGGAGAGCACCCTTGTCTCTTTTCCTATTGCAATCTGCCACTTTGACATGACCCTGTCACCTGGCTGCACATCCCTGGGCTGACTTGTCCTATGAGAGTGTGGTCCTCAAGGGCAGTGACTGTGCCAGTCCTGGGACTGGGCTCCAGCTTGGCACAAGATGGATGAGGTGAATAAATAGACGCCCACTCTGTCCTGGGAAAGCGCACCTGTTTATCTGCACCTGCTCCATGCTGGGCCCAGTACGTGCTGGCCATGCCTGGGCTCCTCTCAGACCACCACGAGCCCACGTGGTCATCACATGTACTTATGACGTCACTGTGATTTCTATCCCTGATTTAGCCCAGCTGTCAGAGGACCCAGTGCAGACCGTTGACTACAGAGGGATCCATGGGGTGGGAAAAGGAGATGGGAGGAGGAGAAGCCCCTGCAAAGGTGTGGCACAGGTCTGGACTTCCGTCCCTGCTGGAGGGGCACATGGATTGCAGGCCAGCCCTGTCCCGTCCACTCAAGCATCCTGACTTGCACTGATGGAGGTTTCTGGGGCTAAGCCCCATTATGTCTTTGGGGAGGCTTCTGTTGGCATGCCTTCTCCTGTGTTGTGGTTACAGAAAGTGAGCTGAAGGGTGCATGGTGGGTATTGGGTTTGAGGCCAACCCGTGGAGCCTGGTCTGTCCCCTGCCTGGAGTTCACCTAGAGACAGAGATAAGGCTGCAGGCACCTGTGGCATCTAACTCAGCTCCTGTGTACACACAAGTAAACTGAGGCTCAGAGAGGTAGGTCACGTGGACAGTTCTGATATGGCTTTGTGACTGTGTAAGTCCCTGAAGACTATGAAATGCATTCTTTCACCTTTCAAAACACACCCCTTTGCTGTGAGAAGCACCTCTTTTGTCCCAGCAGCTCAGGGTCCTGTGGGTGGACCTTGGTGGCTCCTGAGTCTCTCTCTAGACTGCAGATCCCAGATCAGGGAGCAGCTGCTGTTCTGGGGCCAGGCCGGACCAGGTGACATCCTGGTTCTATGTGGCCACTTCCATAACCAGGGAGTCACAGTCCTCACCTCACAAGTTCCCAGGAGCCAGGGTTTGGATGCTCCGAGCTTGACGGAGAAGCTCGGGTGCCAGTGGGTCTTTGTGAGGATATGTGTGCAGCGGGGTGTCCTGTCCCCAGGGACAGTCTCTGTGCTGGGGAGGGCAGAGCCTAGGCCAGGGCCTTCTCCCATTCCACCCTCCTGCTCGCCCTGCACGCGTGAATGTTATTTTCCCAGTACAGATGAAGGGTAAGGTCAACCACTTGCCCAAGGTCATGCCTTGAGCGTGGCCGACAGGACCATAACCCTCATGGTGGCCCAAGGCCCTAGCACAGCTCCTGGGACCCAGTGGATTCTGAATGAAATGGCGTATCCTTGGGGATTAGGGTCCTGGTGGCAAGGGGAAGCCGGGGCCCCACCCAGCACCAGGGTTGTGTGTAGTGCTTAAGTAGCTACTGGACCCCTGAATCTCCCCAAAAACTTCCCTTCCACTTACCTGGCCCATTGTCCTGACCCCACACCACTGCTTCCTTGTCCTACTCACCTTCCGAGGACCCAGCAAAGAGGCTGTTTCTAGCTCTGTACCCACAAAGAGCACCGGGCTAGGACCCAGGTACGGGGACCCTCTCAGCTTACTGCCCTCCAGAAGTTGGGGGTTCTCTTCTCACCTGCAGGCAGTGCCAGGCTCTTTTTTTCTGGGGAGTGAGGTTGTAGGCTGGCACACCAGTGCCCAGTTTTCATTAATTGGATTTAAAAGGGATTCTATTTTTTCCCTGAATACTGATTGATCCAGGCCAGGTAAACAGCACCGCCAAAAATGGTTTGGGGGAGGCTGCGGCAGGAGATGGGGTAACTACCATTACTTGACATTTACTCAGTGTGGAGGGAGGGAGGGAGGAGGTGAGTCACAGCCGGAGTCTCAGCCCACAGATTCTTCAGAGACAAGCAGCCCAGAGACAGGCAAACAGGAGGGCTCGGAAGGGCTTTTGCACCCCACTTCTCAGGCTTCAGGGGGCCCTGGGGCTTCTCCACTCCTGGGAGAAGAGGGTCTTTGTGCCTTTAAATGGCTGTGAATTTAGCTCTGGAGATAAGTGTTGGGGGTGATGGTTTTCTTTTTTGACATTCTCTCTGGGAGCCCTTTGTACCCTGGAGGTAGTAGGGGTATTAGGCAGGACAGAGGGTGGGATGTTTAGTGTCTCCCCCTGGTCTGTGTCCCCCCAAAAGCTCTGTCCAACAATCTCTACTCCTGGCTGCCTCAGTTTCCCAACTTGGTGCTACATCCATTGGTGTTTGTAGGAGGGCTGGTGGGTGGGAATCATAGATTGGGGTCAGGAGATAGGTGAGCAGGTCTTGCTGTCTGCATGGGAGGACTGGGGAGCCAGGAAAGCTCTGGTCTCACTGTTGTCCTTAGCCACAGCCCCTCCCAAGGGCAGGGAAGTTACCTATTTGCTCAGCAAGTGTTCTTAAAGGAATCTGCCACCAGCCAAGTCTTCGCTGGTTGCTGTGGCTCCCGGAGGGGACAGCCTGCCCAGTCCTGCCCCCTCCCTGCCCTCTGGAGCTGAGGTGCTGTGTGCTGTGGGCCTGCCATCTTGTAGGGAATCTTCTTGTCACCTGCCCTTAAGAGCTGCATGTCCTGACTCCCCTGGGAACATTTCCAGTCTCCTTACGCTCAGGAGATTCTCCCTTCCTCTGGGTAGCAGTGGTTGATTTTCTGGGATGGCCTCATCCAACACTACGCCTGTCCTTGTCCAAACCTGTAACCCTCCCTCACACCCCTGTGCCCTGTCCTCTTCACAGGGCCCCCAGCTGTGCAGCCTCTGGAGCCTGGCCTCTGCCCTTCCCTGACCTGCTTCCTCCCACAAGCAATCTGACACCAAATCCACTGGATCAACCCATTCAGCATCTCAGACTGGCCTGCTGCTCTCCTTCCTCTGCTCCAGGTCCTGTCACCTCAGCCCCTGGCTGGGGTCCCAGTCTCTGCTCACTGCATTCCCCACTTGGCAGCCCAGCTTTCATGAGCACGAGTTGGGTGGGCAGCCCTGCCCCTGGCTTCTGGGTCCCAACACCACCCTGCATTCTCTAACTGTCTTCACTTGAAAGCCAGTTTGGCTTCTTTCTCTGAATGCTTTCAGGAAAGTTCTTCCCTCACACTTGCTTTGCTGCACAGCTTCACCAGAATGGGTTGTGGTGAGGAGTCCTTTAATTTCTCTTAATTAGGACACTTGGGTGTCTACAACCCATGCTTTGGTTTTGTCCATAAGTGCTAGAGAATTATCAGCTGTTTTCTCACTCTCTCTCTCTCTCTCTCTGTCTCTTTTTCTCTCTCTCCCTCCTTCTCCTAGAGATGGAACTCAGGCAAGCTCTCCACCACTGAGTCACACCCCCAGCTATCTTTTCTTAACATCGTTTCTGCCTGGTTTTCTTTCTCTTCATGGTCCAATTCAACTCCATCTTTTCTAGCTTGTCTTTTACCCTCTTCATTTTTTCCCCCATTTTTATGTCTCTCTGCCAAGCATTCTGGCTATTTTCTTTTGGCCTATTTTCTTTTAACCTAATTCCTTCTTTGGCTGCATCTAATCCATTCTTATACCCATTCCTTGAATATTTTTAATCCTTTATTAGTTACTCACAGAGCAGAGGAGGGAGGAAAGGAGGAGGTGAGTCATTGCTGGAGTTTCAGCCCACAGGTTTGGCAGCCTTAGGGTAGGCAAGCAGGAGGGCTTCAGAGAGCTCCAGCTCCCCCAGTCGATTGCCAGGCTTTGGGGGAGCCCTGCGGTTTCTCCATTCCTGGAAGGAGAGGGTCCATGTCTTTAAATGGCTGTGCACTTAGCTCTGGAGATGGGACCCCTGTATGCAGGCGGGGCACTTGTGCTTGTACACACGTATAAAGTGCATACATTACAAACACAATTCTGCAGAGGAGCATAAAACAATGCACAGTTTCATCCTTACAAACCACGTGCATATGGGGCCGTTACCAACAAGTCAAGAAATAAGTCTCTGAGGTTTTTGATTTTCTGCAGTGCTAGGGGTTGAACCCAGGGCCTTGCTCACACTAGGCAACCCCAGCCCTGAGCTGCAGCCCTGTCCCCAAATCACTGAATTTAAAATTTTAATCATCACCATGTTTACCTCTAGAGCTTCGATTTGGTTCTTTTATGAATCTCTAGGTTCTGTGTTCACTTGTAATATTTCGAGCTTGCCTTTTTATTTTTTTAATTCATTTTGGCAGTGCTGAGTGGAACTCAGGGCTTCCCACATGCTAGGCAAGTGCTCCACCATCGAGCTACACCCCCAGCCCATCTTTTCATTTCCTTTTTGTTTTGGTGGGACTTGGATTTGAACTCAGGACTTAGCACTTGCAAAGCAGGTGCTCTACCATTTGGACCATGCCACCTGTCTATTTTGTATTTTGCTCTGGTTATTTTGGAGATGTGGTCTTGTGAACTATTTGCCGGAGCTGGCCTTGAACCATGATCCTCCTGATCTCAGCCTCCCAGGTAGCTAGAATTACAGGCGTCCAACTCATTTCCTTTTTTAAGAAATAGTGAGCACGGCTGTTTGAGTCCCTGTCTGTTAGTTGCAGTGTTTGATTTTGGGGGTTGGTTTCTGTGGGTCTTTCTGTTGCTGTCTCTCACGGTGTCTCATTTCCCTGTGTGCCTTGAGTTCTCTCTGTGGCCATAGTGTTTGAAATTAAGTGTGGCGATAATGTGGGGGCATGAGATGAAGATTCCTTTCTCCTCAGAGGACTTTTGTTTACTTCTAACACACACCTGGATTTTCTACCTGTCTGGACCCGTAGCAACCCCGAGTTGAGGCTCCCAGCCTTCTGGTCCCCAGCAGGGCTGGTCCACTTCTGGTCACTCTTTCTGTGAAGATGTAGTCCTTGGGGTCCTGGCTACTTGTGGGGAGGGTCTCCTATCAGGTGTCCTACATGCTGTGTACCCTGGGTTTTTGTCCCACCCCCTAGGGCCTCCTCCCACCCCTGTCCTGTTCTTCACACATGGCAAGCTGAAGGCTTCCTGGCTTTGTTAGGTATAGGTGGCTTCTGCGTGTCCCCCTTCCTCGAGTTCCTGCCCTCCCTCAGGTTTCCTCTAAAAGTTTCCTATGTTGCCCAGGCTGGACTGGAGCTCATCCTCCTGAGTGCTAGGATTATAGGCGTGAACAACCATGCCTTTTTAAGTTCTCTTTAACTAGAAGACTGGTCAGAATAACCTGGTCACATTACCAGGAGTGTTCATGATCCTTCTATAAAACAAATTCTGACCACACCTGTTCTCCATACAGATGTCTTGATGGGCCCCTGATGCCCTCTAGAAGGACCCCATATTTTTTGGTGATGCAGGTGTTTTGAACTCAGGGCCTTCTGCTTCTAGACAAGAACTCTACCACTTGAGCCACACTTCCAGCCCTTTTTGCTTTAGTTATTTTTCAGGTAGGGACTCACACTTTTTGCCCAGGGCTGACCTTGGACCCCAATCCTCCTACCTATGCTTCCCCAATAGTTGGGATTACAGATATGCATCACCACACCCAGCTTGTGTTTTTGAGATTGCTAACTTTTTGCCCAGGTTGTCCTCAATTCTCCTGATCTCTGCCTCTCACATAGCTGTGACTATAGGCATGAGTCACTGCTCAGCAAGACCCCATCTTGACTGTATTCTCCATTCTAGCAGATCCTTCTCTGTGTTCTCCTCTGTGAGCTCACCTCTTGTCCCTCTCCCTGGATTTCTGCTTCAGCCACATTGAGCCACACTGATGCCTGGAGCCTTTTCGCCTGTGGGCATCAGAGGTGCTATTTGGTTCCTCTAGACTGAGATGACTTTCTCTCCTCTTGGCTTGGCTAAGTTTCAACATCCTGCCAGGTTAGACACCATTTCCTCCAGGAAGCCACTTGCTCGCCCACACCAACCCCGTGCTAAGCCAGGTGCCAGGTCCCCTGAGCATCCCTCAATGCAGCATGGAGACCCTGGGTGATAACTACCTGTTTCTGTTGGACATATCTGTGGGGTGGCTGGGTGGGTGGCTGGGAGGGCTGGTGGCTTCTACTCTTGTCCTGACATTGTCAGTTACTCTATCTTTTGGGACACCCCTTGACTAGTGCCGGGCAGGCCTGCGCCTCCCTCATGCCCCTCTTTCTGCCTGCCCTGTCCTTGGCACAGTGGCTCCAGGCTCCTTTCGGCAGCTTCTCTGGAGGCTCCTGCTGTTTCCTTGACCCACATCCAGAACTGGGCTGAGGCCTCAGGGTAGGGAATATACAGAGCGGGTAGTTTTAATTCCAACCACAGGAAGCCCCGTTTCATATAGAATTCATTCAGAACCTGTTGATAAGTGAAAGCAAGGCATAGAGGTGTCCAGTCTGCCAATGACAATCAAGGGGTCTGTATCTTGGGTTAGAGTTCCTAACTGTGGAGCAAAGAATTCAGCCATTCAGTGCCTCAGTTTACCGATCTGTAAAAAAGGAGAAGCCATATTGTCTACCTCTAAGCTGATGGTGGGCCAGGAAAATGGAGCGGTCTCATTAGATTTTGTTTACCCTGTTCCCCAGTGTGCGCCCCACCCCACTGTCCACATCCCTCCCTGCCCCTCTGTCTTTGCCCATGCCATGCCTACCCAGAATGCTCTGCTCTCCCCGTGAGTTGTCCTACCTCCTCTGGAGCCTGTGCTGCCCACCATGGTCTGGGGAGGCCTTTGCCAGCCCCACCCTCCACAGGCGAGTGTCACCTCTCATCTGGAGCCTTGACTGAGTCTGCCCAGGTAGGGCCTAGTGCTGGCTGCACAGCTTTGACAGAGATCTCGGGGTGCGTCAGACTCCCAGCAGAATGGGGGGGCTCTTGGCTGGGACTTAGGGGTACAGGGAGATGGCAGAGAAGTGCATTTTCTTACTGTGATTGTCAGGAGTGATGACATCATCCCTGGATATTGCAAGGTGCTTTAAAATATGTAAAGTGTTTTCCCAATGTCTTCACATCTGGTCTTGATTGCAGAGGACAAGATGAGGCTGATCATTTAGCACATGAGGAGACCCGAGACCAGAGAGGGATAGTAGCTGCTCAAGGTCACACAGCTAGCTACTTGGCCTTACATAGCTTGGCATTCACAGCCTACTCCCAGAGCCTCTGGATAGAGGAGCTCTTTCCCTTCTGGAATCTCATCCATGGACACAGAGAGGTCTGGCAATGTGTCTTCCCAGTGCCCAGCTTGGATCTGGCATGCAGAGTGGGAGGGGGTGGGACATGCCAGGTGAGAGTAGAGCTGGGAAGAGCCTGCAGCCAAGCGGCCACAGGATCAGATGTGTCGTTTGGAGGAACCTGAGGTTAATGGTGGAGCTGAGGCGGGGAGTCCTCGAGGGGCTGGAGGTGGCAAGGCTGGGCTTGAGGAAGAGTCTATAGAAAGGGAGACAGGGAAGACATTGGAGGGGTATCCATCCAGAAGTTAGGCAGATGGGACCTGGCCACAGGTTGGCTTTGGGGCTGAGGGCCTGGGCACCCAGGCTTTGCAAAGAGCTGCTTGTGGGGACCAGGGGGAGTCCTTGCAGATGGAAGGAGGCCACCTGATGGAGTGCTAAGGAGGCAGGATGGCAAGGAATCTGGTTTTGGACAAGGTGACTTTGGGTCATCCAGGTGGGGACATCCAGCATCCACGAAGGTCGCTGGGACATAGGGTCCAGTGACAACCCAGTCGAAGATCCAGTGTCATCAGGCCTGGGGGCCTGTCCTTTCCTCCATAACAAAGACACCCAGAGACTTGGCAGAGCTGGAATCGATGTCATCCATCCATCTCACTGTCACCACGAGAGTGAATGATCGCTTGGTCATTTTGTGGGTTCCCACAGCCTTCATAGGCTACCACTTACTGACACATCCACCCCTCAGTGAGGGAGACAGGACTCTGCTCATCCTGGGATTTCAGACAACCTCGTGTCGGGAGGGAAGAGAGTGACAAAGTGAGTACAGCCAGTGCTGATCCCCCAGGAGCAACAGTACGGCTGTGCTGACGGTCCTTGGCCAGAGGCGTGGTGCTTGCAGCAAGAGAACATCTGCATCTGGCCCTGTCCCTCCCCCTGCCACTGTCTCCCCCGCTAGGATGTGAGCACCCAACTCCCCTGGGCAGGGGTGTGTCTGTTCAGCTCATCAGCACCTGGAGCCATGCTCAGATACTGTGCAGCTTGGGGAGGGTTCACAGAAATTCCCCATGTGTTTAAATCCTGGCTGGGGACCTCCTGCTTCTGTCTGTTTCTGGTCCAAGGGCCACCTGCCTCTCCATAAAACAGCTGATCACAATGAAGTCTTTGGGACAGGACTGCTGTCCATTTGTGACCACCTATGTGGGACCCTTAGTGTCACCTGACACACAAGTGCTCCATGGTGTCTGCCATGGTTGTTATTGGGGGGGTGTTTACTCCCCCACCTGGATTTCCATGAGTCTTTGACCCTAGCGTGTCATAAGTGCTCCCCTTCATCAAGAGGAGAACTTGCCACTGATGATCCCACCAGGCACGGGAAGACCCTCTGAAGGTCCACAGAAACCCTGTTGCAAATACCTGGCTATGATTGTTTTTCCTGCTGGGGTTTGCAAGAGTGACAGTGATAATGTTGTATTTGTAAAGTGCCTTAAAATACAGTAAATGCTTCCTCTACACCCTCATGCCTGGTCTCAATTATAGAAGATGGCAGCCCAGTGATCATTTTACAGATGAGAAGCCTGAGACCACAGAGGTACAGTTACTGCCCAAAGTCACACAGCTAGTTCATGGACAAGTGGAGAGAAGATGGGGGGATGGCTTGCCTCTCCTGCTGGTCCACTGTCCATGTTGGGGGGTGGACATGGCTTTAAACTCTGGAATGACTCTGGCTGGAAAAGAAGTGGATGAGCTGGGAGCCAAGACATGTGTCCTAGGTTGCAGCCATCACCCTGGATGGACACTTGGGATTGTCCCTGCTTCCTCTTTACCTCTCCTCCTATGTCCAAACCACGAGCTATTGGCCCCATCCACATCCGTACATGTCTCTCTTCGTGTCAAGGCCACTGTCCAGGCAGCATTCTTACCAGCCCCTCCTGGGAGACTCCAAAGGCTTCCCAGGGATGCTACTGCTTAGTGGCCTTGGTTTGCCCTTCCCCCTTCCTGTCCCCTCCTGGTCTCGCCCTTCCCACTGCACTCCCGTCACCTGGAGTCTACCCCCACCCGAGTTTCCTGGTGTCGGTTCCACAATCCAAAATGCTTCCACATCCTCGCAGCTCCACATGGCTGGTTCCACCTCACCCTGAGGGTCCTTCCCCATTCACGGCCCCTGGGATTTTTCCAGTGTTTGTAGCCACTAGAGACCTCCCTTCCTCCCTTCCTGTCTTCCTGCTGTGGCCTTTCAGGGTATGCCTGTCCTACTGGGAGCATCTTCCAAGGAGGCAGGGACCTGGGGCTCCATTGTCACTGGGTGTTCATTTCTGTGTGAGCACTTAGTAGCTACTCGGTGGATGTCATTGGGATGAAGAAATTTCTGTCTGTAAAACAGTGATCACAGGTGACTTGGGACAGAGCTTGAGACCACTTGGCCCCAGCTCCTGGTACAAAGTAGAGGCTTGCAGATGGTGTCTTGTGTCCCCCACCCCCTTCTGCAAGTCTCCTTTGTGCCTGACCCAGCTCAGCAGTAGATTAGACGAATGTGTGCAGAAAAGATTGACCAGACAGAGCGGTGGGGTCTACCACTGTCCTCAGCTACTCACTTTGTTGCTTGGAGCCCCCACCCACCCTCAGGTGAGCGAGTTTGCAGTGACTAACATGAGCAAGGGAACGAGGGAGGGGCTTGCGACGGGGAGAGCTCTCAGCCTTCTGGGACCTGGGGTGGGAGGTGCTAGTTCTCAAACTGGGCAGAATGAAGACTCACAAACTCCTCTGTGCCCACAACTCACAGAGAGAGTTTACCACAAGGAAGGGTTAACTTCTGCCTTTTGGCTCCTGAACTCCAGGGAGGATGGGCAGAAACGAGACCTAACGGCAGCTGGTTAGAAGTTCTGGGTGTAGTGCTGGCTAAGCTCAGTGTGAGCCCCCAGGGGAACCCAGAGGCTGCTCAGCTCTGAGAGCTGTCCATAGCAGGGTCTGTGGGGATGCCTGGGGTCTGCACCATAGACCCCCAAGGTCTGATGCTGTGCTGTAGACACTCCCCTCCTGTCCTGTTCTGGACCCTTCTGGGGCACAGGGCAGGGGACCTTCTGGATGTTCCCATCCCTGTTGACCCCAAATGACTTTTTGAACCTTCCAGTTGGTCCAGGGTGTGGGGAGAAGGTAAGAGCAATGACCCTGGTTCAAATCCTATCTTTACTAGAAGAAAAATGCAAGGTTGCAGTCTACAAGGTCACTGCACAAAAATGGATTGGGTTTCTATCCACTGGCAATGAGTCTAAGAAAAACTCCATTTGCCTTTGCATTGAAAAGAACAAAATACTGGGCTCAGTCTTTCTCGGCCCCTCCCATGCCCTGGGAGTTTCTGCCTTTCTTCACCCTCTCTTGAAACCAGCCCCCCCCCGCCCCCCCCCAATTCTGCGGGCTCTACTCCCTTACTTTACACTTCTCTATCTCAATAAATCTTCCACTTTACTCCCCCCAAAAAGAACAAAATACCAAGGAACAAATTTAACGAAAAAAAAGTAAGATTTGTACACTAACAAATTGCTCGACTCCTCTGAACCTCAGATTTCTCTTCTGTAAAGTAGGGGTAATAATATTGTTTCTTCCTAAATTGTGGGGATTCCACGAGGGAACATGGGTGCCCCGGAGTCCCATTTGGGCCGTGGTGGGGGAGGGGAGGGATTTCTGAGCACAGTAGGTTCTTGCCCTGGTAAAACAGGCAGTAGGGGCTGCTTCTCCCAGGCAGGTCTCCCTGGTGAGGATGCAGCAATCCCAGGAACTCAGGAGTCCCGGGGCCACTGGGAATGACCAAACACAGAATCAAAATTCAGAAAGGCTGTTTCTCTCCTAGGCCACCAGCTGCAGGGATGCAAGTAGGGGTAACGATGACAACATAAAAGCAAAAATAACCAGACTTCACAGAGGTCTGGCCTGTGCTCTCCGCCCTGCTGTGCATGCATGGCCACTGGCCATGGGAGGTAGGTTCTGTCACTATCCCCACTTTATCCATGGTGAAACTTGTCAGGAAGCTGACTTGATGGCACAAGGTCACCCTGTCACACGGAGGGTGAGGGACGGGCTCCAACCCAGAAGTCTGGCTCCCAAGTCCCTGATCTCAACTGCCCCACCTGGACACCTCCTTTTTGTCCATCGATTCCTCCTGAGGGTAGAGTCCCTTCGTTCTGCCTGTTTGAGCTCTCTAGGGCTACAGGGGTGACGGGGACAGGGCCATCTAGCAACCTGGTGTTCCCTGCTAGGACCCACTCATCTCAAGCTATCCAAATCCTCCAAGCCCAGCTCAAGTCTTTACTGTGATGGATTTTCCTTACAAACCATTTGACATGCATTTATTTGATCTAGGTGATCATGCAAGACAAACAGACATCTGGGACAAACTTGACTTCTAGGCTTCAGAAAGATGTGCAGGCTTTCCTGAACACGGTTTTCTTTCCTTTTCTTCTTCGTGACTATTTCTCAAGTCAGCCTGACAAAGTGGTCCACACAAGGCACTGCAAAGAGTCATTTCCTAATGTACCTTTTATTTAGGTCCTAATGTAGAGGCCACTGCTTGGACTTGTGGCTTCTACAAGCAGCGGGACTGGGGACCTGAAGTTAGGTATCATTTAACCTTTGGCCTTTTCTAACCACCTTGGCCTTGGCCTCCTGCCGTATGGGTAGAAGCCTGTTTCTTTCTTTTGGTAGGACGTAGCAATGTTTACGTAAATTTTCATTACTTTTGTTCCTTAATAGCTGACAGGTCCATGGAACTCCAAATTTTACCTTTTCCCCTTCAGTTCTTTGGGCTATCAAACAATTCTTCTAGTCCTTTCCTCGGCAATGCGGTGTGAGTCAGTTTTCACTGATGGAAGGTGATGACATTTGGAGTATTCTTGGGAGTAAAGTCAGCACAGACCTGGGGAGTTATTGATGACCTGGCGGCCCCTTCAGGGTGGCTGTGACTCCTACAAAGATGGCCACAGCCATCTCTTTGCTTAACTCCCAACTCCAATTTTGACATTTCTTTGAACCTCCACCCTGCAGGCTTCCTGACCAGGCCACTGCTCTAGCTTCCTAGGGCTAAGAAGAGTCAGGGCTCTGGAGTCCCTCAGATCTGAATTAAAATTCTGCCTGGATACATTTTTTTTGTTCTCAGTACTAGGGATTGGACCCAGGGCCTGATGCTTGCCAGGCAAGCACTCTATCACTTGAGCTACACCCCCAGCCCTTTTGTTTTTCAGATAGGGTCTCACTCTCTTTGCCTGGACCTACCTGGGATCCTGCTTCCACCTTTCAAGTAGCTAGGATCACGGGCCTGTGCCACCATGCCCAATTTGGATCAGTCTTAACTGTAAGAGCTAAAGCTAGAAAACTATTGGAAAAAACCAGGAGTAAATATTTGACCTTGGATTAGACATTTGATGTTAAGAGCACAGGAACAAAAGCATAAATAGACAATGGACTTCATCAAAATTAGAGACACTTTTCTTCAAAGGACACACAGAGGATGTGAGGGTGATCTGGTGTGACACCTGTCACCCACTGATCATCAGGGTTGACTCTGTTGATCTGGCTGACTGGGTAGGTGTTCTCTTCCTCCCTCACTGCTCCATGTGTGTCCCTCTGGGATCTTTGTGCTTGGTCAAAGAGGATGACCACCCCCCACAGAGGAAGACCGTTCTTTGGTCAAGGGTATATGAGTCGCTGTGCTCCCCTGCTAGAACTCCAAACAAGCTCTCGAAGGTCCCAAGAAAAGCAAAAAGATAACTTGCAGGCGGGAGAATAATTTTGCAAATCACATTTCTGACAAGGGATTTGTTACCAGAATATATAAAGAACTCTTATGACTCACTAATAAAAGACAAATAAAATAATTTTAAAAACTGGCAAAGAACTCGAGTGGAAATTCCTCCAAAAAAGACATACAAATTGCAGTATGTATGTGGAGATCCTCAGCACCATTAGTCTTTGGGATATGTAAATCAAAACCCCAGTGAGCCAGCATCTCACCCCTCCTGGGATGACTACAACAAAAAGACACACAAAAACAAGTGTTGGCGAGAGCATGGGGAAACCAACATGCTCATGCATTGCTGGTGGGATTGTAAAACAACAGAGACACTTTGGGACACAGTTTGGCAGTTTGGCAGCTCTCCAAAATATTACCCATGAGGGAGTACCATGGCCTTAGCAATTCCAGTCCTAGCATGTAGCCAAGAAGATCAAACGTATATTCACACAAATACTTGCACACAGATGTTCACGACAGCATTATTCAAACAGCTAAAAAGTAGAAATGACTCGTACATCCATCAAGTGTAAAATGTGGCGTTTACAGTGGAATATTACTTGCCCGTCAGTGGGGAGGAGCTGCTGATACTGCTACAATGTGGATGAACCTGAAAACACTATGCTGAGTAAAAGCAGCTGGACTCTGAGGCCACAAACTGTATGATTCCACCAATGAAGTGTTCAGAAGAGCTGAGTTCACTGAGCAAGCACAGACTGGGGGTGGCCAGGGGCTGTGGGCAGGCAGCATAGGGAGGGAGGCTGGTGAGCAGGGGTTTCTTTTGGGATGAAAATATTCTAAGACTGGATAGTAGATCTGGTGGTACAAGTCTCTGACTGTACCACAAATCATCAAGCTGCACTCTTTGAAAGGGTGAATTTTATGGTGCGTGAATGATATCCCCGTAAAGCAGCTATTACAAGAGGGTAAGCTGGCGGAGTGGCTCAAATGGTAGAGTGCCTGCCTAGCAAGCACGAGGCCTTGAGTTCAAACCCTAGTGCCCCCAAATAATAATAATTAAAATAAAAAAATAGAAAAGGGAAGGGTTCAACTTTGACCCACAGGAAAACCTAGGGAAAGGGGAAGAAGTCAGATGACACCATGAAAAAGTGAACACACAACCAGGCTGTGGACAGTCCACAGCACCGAGGACCCAGTTTCTGCAATAGGTTGGTAGAATATCTGTGAATTTTTTTAGAAAGTAATGGAACATAACAGCTGAAGTTACGTGTAGACGTTTCTTGGATCCGAATTTGAACAAATCACCTGGAGAATTGCAACGAGGAGAATATCCAGAGATTAGGTCACGCCCTGGACATTAGATGACATTAGGACCCTAAGTCTCATTCTCCCCTCATTTCCTTGTGGTCACTGTGGCTGCTCTCAGCAGTTGACACATCTACATGCATGTGTGCATGTGTGTGTATGTGTGTGTGTATGTGTGACAGAGAGAGAGAGAGCACAAACTAGGGTGGGTCTCTCTGAGGCCAAGTGAATATCCCAAGGAGGTCTCTGTTTTCCTCCTTAAGGCCACAGTGGACACTGGGCTTCCCTGCATCAGCTGTAGCCTCACAGCCTTCTCAGCCCTGCTCAGCTTCCCGCCTCTGCCCCAGGTCACCTCTGCCCCCTACTCCGGATGTCCAGGAGCCAGGCCTGGGAGCTGGACAATGGACCCTTTGGAGGCTAGGCCAAGGCCTGTGCCTCAGCCATGGGCTGTGGCCGGGGCCACCACAGAAGGCTGCTTGTGGCCGGTCGGGCAGCAGCCAGAAATAGGTCCTGCCAGCATTGGCTCCTGAGGACCCCGCCCTGGGCCGGCCTAGGAATGGGGTGTTTGTGGAACTAAGAGGAGGAGGCCTTCGTCAGTGGAATGGCACTATTTTGGAGTTTGGGGAGCAGGCACCTTCACCCAGGGCCTTTAGTGGTGGCTTCTAAGTCCTGTAGGCCCACATCCTGGCTTGTCCTGCCCTGTGGGCCATGGGGCCACTCAGTTCTCCTTGGGGTCTCAGCTAAAGGACAGGGACAGACACAATGCTAGAACAGCACTTGCACCCTCAATGTGCCTGCTGTTACTGTCTCCTCCCTCCTTCCCTTCCCTCCCACCCCTGCTGGTAGCTGGTCCTATTCTAGGGGTCTCACCCTGCCCTGGGTGGGCCTGGAAGGCGGTCTGGCTCACCCAGTGACCTCACCACTGAGACCCAGCAGAGCCCTGCAAGCCCCCTGTGACTGGGCAGTGCCCTCCCCTTCCTTCCCCAGGCTCCCTGACCCCCAGGGGCTCCCCAGCTCAGCTGTGGACCACAGTCTGCAGCAGGGTCCTGCAGCAGCGCCTGGCGCTGGCCGTGAGAGGAATTTAGACACTTCTCCCTTTGCCTGAAGCGGGGTGATACGCCTGCTGACAGAGCAGCTCAGTGTGGTTAGGCCTATGGTCTATGGGGACGCGCAGACCAAGTTCAAATCCAGTCACAGGGGCGGCAGGGGCCCTTGGAGAGGCAGAGATGGGAGTCGTGCATATCTGGTTCTCCTGGAAGCTGGGGACCAGGTTTCCCCCCCTCCTGCCCCCTGAATGTCCTTGGAGCTATTTTTATGTGTTGTTGGAAACCAGAACTACAGTCAGAGCCAAGGCACTGGGACATTTCTGTGCGCCCGGGGTCTTACCCAGGGGAGCTGGGCCCAGTCCCAGCAGACTGGTGGACCTGGGCCAGATGATCCCTTCTCTCCCTCCCCCCATGAGTTTGGAAGTTTTCATTTGCAGACCCCTCCCTGGTGGCACAAATGTGAGGGACAAGGTCTCACACAGGCTGTGGTGAGGGGCTGTTTTCCTAGGGTTTTGAGCCCTGCACGAAATCCCAGATAGCGTGTGATGTTCAGTAATTCATCCATTCATTCACGTGTACTCCTCAGGCGTTTAAGCAGGAAGTCACGGGCAGGTGGAGGGTCCTCCACAAAACACACAGAGCCCTGTTCTTGTAGCAGTGACAAATTTCACTGCTCCATTCTGACTCAAAACCCTCTCCTGGCTCCCCACTGCCCACGGGAGACGTGTGATCTTTGTACCGTGAGAGGAACAAGTCACAGTAGTGTCCCTGTTCAGCTAGCCTCCGGACCGAGAATCTTCACCTTGCTTGTTCAGCTGTCCCCTCTGCCCTGCCCTCTCCCAGGCTGGTCGTCGCCTTCTGTGGAAAGAGGCAGAACCGCAGAGCAGGAGAGGAGGGCACACACTTGCTGGATCAGCTCGGGCTGGGCTTTGCCGGGGGCTCTGGGAAAACAGGAAGCCAGGAACTGGAACAGTGAGGTTCTGTGGGATTGCACAGAGACCTGCGTGAACAGGAGAGCAGGCAGGGACAGCAAGCGAGGAGCTGGGGCAGAAGATGGCGTAAGAGCCATCGGGGGAGGGGCAAAGGGGCTGAGAGGCACTGCTTAGGGCGATAGCTTGGACTCTCCTTAACATTCTTTGCAGGACACAAAAAATATTGGAAATCCCCATGAAGAATGTTTGGCGACTGTCTGGAGCTCTTTTAATGAGACTGTGTGGCCGTGGACACGTGGAGCACAGGAGTTCCACGGCTTACCAGAGTGGGTGATCTGGGGCTGCCCAGTTCTTAGGTTCTGTTGTCACCTGTGCCTTTTCCGTCCCCTAACACCTCCCTCCTCCAACCTCCCCCCAGCCTCACGTGGGCTCCTCTGATTTCCCAGAGAGCCTGGTTCTCTGCCTGCACAGCCTTGCCATAGCAGTGGCCTGGAGCCCACCCCTCCCCAGCTGTCCCAAGGTGTTCTGTCTCCTGAGCTCCTGCCCCCCTTCCTTCCCTGCTTGTCACACATGGACTAATTTTCTTGGTATGATTTTTAGTTCTGCCTTGGAAGAATATAAAATGAATGCATGGGTAGGTTTTACCAGCTTAATTACTCTTAGGACAATACACTGACAAATAACCACAAAATCAAGAAAATGAGGTTGTTTGGTCACTTTGTATTGCTGGTTTCACAATAAAACAGTACACCATTCGTTTAAAAAAATCCTAGCTGGGTGTGGTGATACACGCCTGTAATCCCAGCACTAGGAGCCTGAAACACGATGGCAAGTTCCATGCCACTCTGCTTTATAGCAAGACCCTGTCTCAAACAAAACAAAACAAAACAAGACAAAAACCAAAATCAACTGGCATCTACTATATTCTGTGGAGTGCCAGTGATATTTAATGGAACTCAAACTCATAATCCCAACCGTAACCCCAAACCAAAACTAGGTCCTAATCCCAAAGCCAACCCTAATCTCAAACCCACACTAACCCCAGTCCTAACCTCAGTCCTAAATCTACTCCTGAATTCACCCAAACACTAAAACCAACTCCATTCCCAACCCCAACCCAACCCTAACCCCAGCCCCAGTCCTGATTTTGGCCCTGGGGTAGAACTCCTCTGTCTGTAAGCACGTCTCCTCTGCTCTCAGTGGAACGTGCTAAGAAAGTACTTCTAATTTCTGAGCATCCCATCCTGTGCCTTCAGATGGAAAGAGGTGGGAGGTGGGTGAGACCAGATTGAATATCAGCCAAATCTGGGGGACAACCGAAAAAAACAGGGGTGTGCACTTTAGTCTAAATCGTCACGAGCCTATTTTGTGGCCATTTTCTGGAGTTGATGGTTAGCATGACGTGTGCTGATTCGTCCCCTTGCTGGCCTTTGGGCCACACAGACTCTCCCTTTTCATGAAAAAGCTCCAGGCTCCAGGCACCCATGCTGTTCCCTCTGCCTCAGTACCTTCCTTCCACTCCCACAGGCTGATTCCTGACCATCCTCAGGTGCCTCTTCACAGTCACCTTCTCATGGAAGTCAGCCCTGCCTGCTCCCTCCCCTGGCCTTGTGCTCATGGCACCTGTATTTTCCTTCCTGGCCATTTATGGGTATTTGTGGCTGTGTGTTTGTTTGCACGTTTATTTTCTTACTGTCTCCCTACTTGGACAGTGAGCTCCCTTGCAGGCAGCAACTGCTCTGGTCACCTCTGTAGATCATTTCTCAGCCAGCATGCCTGGCACACAGCTGACTTGCAAAGAACTTTGTTGCATGGATGGATGGAGGGATGGATGGATGGATTTCCCACTTCTTCATGGAAGTCACACAGATTGTAGCTAATTGGACCTCCTGGCTAGGGGATATTCGTCCCAGGCCCTGTGCTAGAGTCTAGGGAACCAGGTAAGAGGGACCGGGTCTCCCCTGCTCCCTTTGTCACCTGTTTCTGCTGCCACTGAATGCTCTCAGACTTAGAAACAGAGATGTTTGAGAATTCATTGCTGACACTGGGTCGGAAGTCGGCAGGTACTGTCTTCATTGTTTTACAAGATGTTTTTGCACAGAAAGGCAGAAATAGTAGTGTGGGTCACCTGGCTTGTGGGCGGCTGTGCCCAAACCTGCCCTGGCCCCCAGCTCTTGGCATTGGAATTTCCTTCCAACCCTGCACTGGGAGATGGTCAGCTCAGAAACCTAGCCTGGCTGCTGCCATGGGGACTCTGACAGACTCCAACCTCATCTTCCCATTTTGTTGACAGACATTTTGAGTCTCAGGTTGGAATCAGCCTCGGGCAAATGAGTCAGAAGTCAGGGCCCTAGAATCCCACAGCTGAGAATGAGGTCCTCTTCAACCGAAGGCCAGGAAAGGGACCTTGGTCATAAGGGCCACAGCTGCTTGTTGACCATCTCTGGTGCCAGGTTGAGGCTAATCGCTTGTTATCTCCTGGGACCCTCACAACCGCCCCATTTAAAATGACAAAGCTCCAAAGCAAAGGAAGGTTCAGTCACGTGTTCACATGGCTCAGGGCGCCTGGCGGCTTGTGCTGGTGTTACTGGTGGGATGGAACCCAATTCTATTGGATTCTAGAATCTTAACTTATGCTTTACAGGCAGAAAGTCCCAGAAATGCCAAGGAAACGCTGTCAAGATGTCACAAAAAGCACGCGGTGCAGACCTCAGCCTGGTGGGCTTCCTCCGCACTGCGGACTGCCCTGGGTCAGTCAGTGATGACCCGGGCCCCGCCCACTGTGTGCCGCCGTCGACGCCCCGCCCCCAGCCCCGCCCCGCCCATCGCCCTCCCAGCCCCGCCTGCTCTGGGCCCGCTTGGCTCCGCCCCCGCGGGCAGCGCGGCCCTCCCATTGGCCTCCGTTTCCATGGTTACGCAGGGCCGGCGGAGCTGCTGGCTTGCAGACACGTGTCCCACGGAGCCGCCCGGAATTTGACAGGGGACCATGTGCGCGGCAGCGCGGGAGCGAGACAAAGGCCGGGGGAGGCGGGGAACGAAGACAGGCGGAGGGGCCGGCGGGGCCGCGCGGGGATGGGTGCCACGCTTCTCCTGCAAGCCGGACACCGCTTCCCGTCCTTCGTTTTGTTTTGAAGGAAGGGGGTGTGTGTGAAAAAAAGACTTGCTGCGGAAAGCCAGGAGGGAGAGGATCTCAGCCAGTCCCACCTACTCTCTCCTGCAGGAACAAACCCGTCCACGGTCATCTTTTATGCTCCGAGAACCCGCAGCGTCCCTACTTATGCCTCCCAGCTCTGGGCTTCTAATCTCGCCTTGACATCAGCCCTTCTGGTTGAAATTCTGTTTTTCTGGCTTGTTCTAGAAGGGAAAGATTAACAAGTGTGGTTGTTTTGATACTTAAAAAAAAAAAAAAAAAAGACCCAAGGAATTGTGGGGGACCTCGCCAGACACCCACTTTCCATCCATCCATCCTCCAGAAGCTACTGCACCCCTAATCCTGCTGATGTAGCCGCCCCACCCCCCTGGGATTGCTGGGCTCGTCTCTCAGGTGCAGTGGACAGAAGAGGAGGTGTGGACTCCTGTTTCACGTGTTTGTCCTCTGCAGCTTCCATGCATGGTTGTTGGCATTATTGTCCTTACAACCTCCAAGCCAGATGCCCTTGAAGTCCACGCCTTCCTCCTCCTCCCACCCCATCACCGGTGGCATCCGTTTCTGTGGCAGCTGTAAGAAGTCCGAGGGTCTCTCTGGGCTAAATTCAAGGGCTGCTTCTATTTCCTTGCCTTTTCCAAGCATAGAGGCCTCCCACATCGTCCCCTTCCCGCCTCAATCCAGTAACAGCGTCACTCTGACGCTGCCTCTTCTGCCTCCCTCTTCCACATTTAAGGACCCTGTGGTGACATTGGCTCCCCCAGATAATCCAGAATAATCTTCCCATCTCAAAACCGGCTGATGAGTAACCTCAATTCCATCTGTAACCTGAATTCTCTGCCATGAAGCACAAGCTATCCGTATGTTCTGGGGATTAGGACAGGGACATCTTGGGGATGTGCTGCCGACCACAGCAGGCCTGACCATTTCACCTCTGGAATCTCTGCAGTCTACCTCCCCCTCTCCATTCTGCCTGTCATCCCTCTTCTGTCACCTGTATCTTTCCCAAGATGTCTGCCTCACACCCGTCCACTGTGTTCGTGTCTCTAACCTCCCTCAATCCACAGACCCCAGGGCCAGTGCACCAGTGCACCAAATATAGATGCTGCCACTTCCAAGGCCCTGGTCACTTCCAAAGGACAGCCCAAATTCTACTTGGACACTCAAGCCCTTGACTTGCCCTACCCCATTGGCTCCTTCAGATCCCTTGCCTCTCCCCACCCCCACATATCTTTGCTCCCTTATTTCTAAGTCACTAGCAGTTCTTTTCATACCTCTGGGCATTTGACACCTCCTGGCCTTTGCCTGTGTGGTTCCACTCTCTGGACCTTTCTGTCTGCTTATCTTCATCTATCTCCCCCAGGAAGCCTTCCCTGACCCCTACGCCCCTTCACTGTCTGTCCCCAGATCCTAAAAGTGCTTACCACTGGCTAGCTGACTCAGAGACATTATCTACCTCCCTCTGTCCTTGGGAGCCCTCTCTGCTGGGCACTGAGTCTGCTTGCCTCTCTGGCCACCATGCCCAGTCTGGGCGAGGTCACATACTGTCCTGTGTAGGAGCTCTAATGGACTCAAACTGAACTCCAGGACTTGGTCTGGGGCTGTCTGGGTAAAAGTGGCTGAAGGGTAAAGGTGGCTGAAGGGTAAAGGTGGCTGAAGGGTAAAGGTGGAGCAGCCTATCCCTTCCGGGAACACCAGGCCCTCTGCTCTGCTTCTGGTTCCTGGGAAGGAATGATAATAATAGCAACAACACCAGCTGTCACTGCAGGTGGCCAGGCACCAGGCCCTAGGAGGTCCAACTCTTATCTGCACCCCCACTGTATAGATGAGGACCTTGAGGCTCCTGAGGGAAACCACACTGGCGTTTACAAAGGCCCGGGGCCAGGAAAGTATCCCACTGCCCCGACTGGCCATCAGAGAGGCAGCCCTTCCTCCTGCAGAGAAGGGTGGGGTTGGCCCGGCCCCTGGGAGGCGGCTTCCTGGAAGGTCTTCTCTGTAGCCTCTTCCTTCCTGTCCTGTCCTGTTTCCTTTTCCTCATTGTTCTGCTAGGGGACTGTCATCCTCTCCCCTCCCCCAGCCCGTCCAGCCAGGACATGCAGGCAGGACGTCCTCCGGCCCCTGTGCGATGGTGGCAGTCAGTTTCATTTGGGATGAGGAGAAGGTTCTGGATGTGGGGAAGGCTGCACTGAGGTGTGAGTGTGTGAGCGCCACCAAATTGCACACGTCACATGGCTGAAACGGTAGCCTTTATGTGTATTTTTACCACAGCAAAAAACCCTCGTAATCACTGGGCACAGCAGTGTGCGCCTGTCATCCCAGCGACGTGAGAAGTGTGAATAGGAGGTTCGTGGTCCAGGCTGGTCCAGGCAAAAAACACAAGACCCTGTCTCAAAAATAACTAAAGCAAAAGGACTAGGGGGGGCGTGGCTCAATGATAGAGAGCCTGCCTAGCAAACACAAGGCCCTGAGTTCAAACCCCAGTACTGCCACAAATAAAATTGCAACAAAACAAAAAGAAGAAGAAAAAGAAAGAAAAGAGAAAGGAAGGAAGAAAGACAGGAAAAGTGCTTCGACTTTGCTGAGCTTGTGACACTCAGCTGCACATTTGCTACTTCCCCAGCACCTCCCATGGGCCTTGCCACCTGTATTCTTGTTTCATTCAGGAAACAAACTTAAGGACAGAGTTGGTGTCCCCCTTTGAAGATGAGAGGCTCTATGTGTGTTGGTGACGAGGCTGAGTTTAAATCCTGGTGGGGCTCTGGCTCTAAAGGGTCGTGTGGGGAAATGTTAGGAGTTTGGTCTCCAAATAACTCCCACTCCTCAGTGCTGTGTGACTTTGAGATTGACAGATTGCTTCCTGACACCGACTTTCCTCTTCCCACAATTGCAGCAGAGGCCTCAAGGGAACATCAGCAAGACTCAGCACAGCACCTTGACCACCGTGACAGACAGACTTCTCTCCAGGTCCTGCTCTTTGCTCTCCACAAGCCCCCACCCAATGCTCAGTGGACAGAGGCCGAATGTGAGGCCAGGGGACTGTGTCAGGGTCTCAGCCCAGATGCAGGGGAAGTCGCCTCCCTTCCCCAAGCCCCAGGCTCCTCTCTAAAGTTAGGGGTGTGGTAGAATGTAGGGGGCTCTTTCTGGTCACCCCAAACCTAAACCTCTTCAGAATCGGTGTGCTCCGTCTACCCACTCTTGGGTGGGGGCTTTAGCATGTATCCAGTGCCACCTTTGCTCTCAGGGGCATCTGACCTCCAAGAGGAAGAAGAGGGAAAGGAAGAGGAAGGCAGCAAAGTTCTTGGATCCCAGGGTCTGAATTTTTGCCTCTTGCTCGGACTTGACCTCTGGCAGGTCTCCAATTCGATCTGCACCCACCATTGGCTGGAGTTGTCATCTGGTGGTTCCTGGTGCATCTCTGCCCGCCTCCCTCACTCCTGTGTGAGTTTCAGGATCTTGGAGACCCTGTGTCTCCTACCATCACTACAGGACTGGGTCAAGGGAGACTCCCCAGAAACCCCACAGTCATAGGGAGAGGTACAGGCTTTCAGAGAAAGAATCCCAGACTCTGGGAGACACCAGAGGGTGCAGACCGAGTACTCAGCACTCAGCACTCAGGTGCTTAGTAAACAGGAAGCAGGCCTTGCTGGCCACCATGGTTACCGATAAAACATACTGTTGAAACCCCTTGATGGAACATGCATAGGTGAGGCTGGGCAGGCGTTTGGAGAGTTAGACGATGCTTATTGAATGACCATTGCGGGGCACAAACTATCAAATAGGGTTTCACTGTGAATCCAGGCTAGCCTTGAGCTTGCTACAGAGTCCAGGCTGGACGCGAGCTGTCGGTCCTCCTGTCTCAGCCTCCCAAGTGCTGGGATTACACAAGTGCACTACCACACCCGGTTTCATTTACCTCTTACAATGACGTAGGGACCATTGTTTTTTTTTTTTTTTTTTTTCCATTTTACAGACAGATATTGAAGTTTGGAGAAGCTGTGTGTCCAAGGTCACACAGTTGGGAGTGGTGGCCCCAAGCTGAGACTGAGAAAGACCTGTGGAGTGAGACTGTGGAAGGGCCAGAAGCAGACCAGGGGGTAAAGAGAACTACCACGTTAACCATTTCTAAGTATGACTGCATCCCCACACTGTGCAGCTGTCACCACCGTCCATCCCCAGAACTTCTCTATCTTCTGGACTAAAACTCTGTCCCTTTCAATGCTCCCTTCCCCCCGACACCCTCTACCTTCTGTCTCTGAATTTGGTGGCTCTAGGTGACCCCTTTAAGAAGAACCACACGGTATCTGACCCTTCCTGGCTTGTTTCTCTTAGCCTTCTGTCAAGGTTCATCCATGATGTAGCGTGGGTCCAAATTTCCTTCTTTTTTAAAAGCTGATTAATACTCCACCACATATCTTTTTGGGAACACAATTCAACCCAGAAAAGAACCTGAGGATGAATCTTGGCCACTCCAACGTGGAGGTCATAGACGCCAGCAGAATCAACAAGAAGACTGAGGATGAGGGCGGAGGGGAATCAAGGAGGGAGGACGGCCATTGCCAAGGGCTGCGTGGGCAAGTAAGAGGAGGATGAAGGTTGACAGGTTGACTGTCGGGTTCTCAGTGGCAGGGTCATTGATGTCCTTGGCAAGAGCATCTGAGGAGTGGAGGACAAAGCCTGTGTGGAGCGAAGAGGCAGCACAGAAGGACAATCGGGGGTGTGTGTGTGTGTGTGTGACAGATCAAGACAGGACATTCGCCACAGGTGACAACAGCTGTGGTGTGCTTTGCTGCAGACTTGCTCTGAGCCAGGCAACGGCACTTCACACGAGTTCCCATTTGATTCTCCCAATAGCTCTCTCTGTGGTGTCTGTTTTTATTTTTCATTTTAGGGACTTTAAGGCTTAGGAAGGTGCTACAGTCTCAATGTTTGTGTCCCCACCCCCCAAATTCAGATGTCAAAACCCAGCTGCCAAGGTGATAGGATGTGGAGTTAGGGCCTGTGGGGATGATGAGGTGTGTTTTTTGGGGGGAGCCCTCACGGCTGGCATTAGTGCCCTTATAAAAGACGCCAAGGGGACTTGCTTGCTGGTCCACCATGGTGAGGATGTGACAAGATGGCGCCATCTCTGAGCCTAGAGGCAAATTTTCCCTGGTCACTGGGCCCAGGATTTGCCAGCACCCTGATGGTGGACCTCCAATCTCCAGAACTATGAGAAATAAATTTCTGCTCTTTTTTTTTTTTTTTTTTTGGTGGTACTGGGGATTGAACTCAGGACTTCACACTTACTAGGTGGGCGCTCTACCATTTGAGCTACTCTGCCAGCCATTTTTTTTGTGTTGGGTATTTCTGATATAGGATTTCACAGACCATTTGCTTGGGTTGGCCTCAAACTGTGATCCTCCTGATCTCTGCCTTCTGAATAGCAAGGATTACAAGTGTGAGCCAGTGGCTACAAGGTGCCACAAACCAGGTGTTTAATATGACAGAAATGTGTTCTCTCACAGTTAGAGGCCAGAAGTCTAAAATCAAGGTGTCAGTAGGTCCAAGATCCCTCTGAAGTGCATGGGGGAGGGTTCTCCTGCCTCTTTTAGCCTCTGGTGGTCCCTGGGTTATAGTTGTGTCTCTCTGTGCTGCCTTGGTCCCTATGTGGCCTTCTCTTCTTATAAGGACACCAGTTGTATGGGATCAGGGCCCACCCTAATGACCTCATGTTCACATCTGCAGAGACCCTATTTCCAAATAAGGTCACATTCACAGGTACTGGGTGGTAGGACTTCCCTGTGTCCTTTGTGGGGACAGAATTCAATCCTTAACACCACTCCTGGCTCCCCAGGTTCTTCACATCTGACCTCCAGCTTCTCTCCCTCGCTCTCCCTGCCCTGGAAAGGTCTGCCACGCCTCCTTGCTGTCTTCTTTTTGTCACAGTCCCTTGCTTCCCTAACGCTGTGGTCCAGATGTTATCCACTCAGCCCTTCATGGGCCAGAAAGCCTCATGGTTTAAGTTTCATGGTGGTGAGGACTTGAGAAAGAGAGAATATATCGAATTAGCTGAAGGGAAATGCAACGGGAAGTATTTCAAAAATGCCATGCCTGTTATGATGTGTTTGATGGTGAGCCCTATTCACCTTGGCCTTTGGGGAGGCTAACCAGATGGACACTTGGGTGTTCCCTTCTCCCTTAACCTGCAAACCTGCTCAGGAACACCCAGCCCCTTCTTTCCCCTTCTTGCCCCCTTTCTGTTCTTCTGGACACTCTTCCCCTGCCCCCATGCTTGGGCAATTCTTCTTTATGTTGCCAGACTTGGCTCGGATAGCACTTTGTGGGGGGGAAGCTGCCTTTGGTGCTCCAGGCACATGACCCCGCTATGGGCTGCCTGACCCCATTGCACTGTGTAGACCACATGCTCCATGAGGACAGGGTCACAGTCATTTTGTTCCCCTCTTGTCCCCACTGTTGGCACTGGAAGGAGCTTGGCACATACTGGATGAAGGAATGGATTCCAGTGGAAGAGATGACATCACTGGGGATTGGGTGGAAGGTCACTGTGGACCCCTGTCATGTCGCAGCTGTCGGCTTGTCTGCTGGGGAGGGGAGACTGCAGATTGTCCCCTATTCCCTGGAACTCCCCTCTCCCCTCTTGCCCTGGCGATCAGCCCTCCTAGGTCCTTTGGATGCTGCGTGAGTGAGCATGCGTGTGTGCGATGAAACAGCTCCCGTGGCTCGGCCAGCTGCTCTCCAAATTCTCCATGCCCTGGTGACTTACCTTCATGCATCTTGCATCTTAGAGCAGCCTGGAGGCTGACCGCTGTCTGAGCCGGTGCAGAGCAGCTGTTAAAAACCATGGCCATGGCCTCACACAGACACACCCATGCACACAGTGGGGAGCCTGGCACACACTAGGTGCTTCCTCAATGTGTGTGGAATTGCAGAAAACAGACTGGGTTTGTGTCACAGCTCTGTCACCTAATGGTGTGGAGATCTTGGGCAAATTTTACCCAGAGCCTCAGTTTCCTCATCTGTAGAGGGGGAACACATGTGCTCCTGACCAGGTACACCAAGTCGATGGAGACAAAGGCTTGCTCAGCCTGAAGACCAGCCACATTAGGGCTTCCTAGCAGCTGGAGGTGGTGGCATGGGGCCTCTCCATCTGTCCAGCCACCCTGCCCTTGGCAGGATTGGTCACTGTCACGTCTGTGGTGCTGTCACTCTGTCCCTGCAGTAGCTCCCCGTTGCCTCTCAGCTGCATCCTGCTCTCTCTGGGGGTGTCCAGGCCCTCTGAGTCGGCCTCCCCCAGCCACTTCTCCAGCCTCACCTCTGTTGCACTCCCATGCTTCTGCCCAAAGGGTCACTTGTTGCTTCTGCCTCCAACTCTGCACGCCTTCCTCCTGGCACGCCCTCGCTTTGCCAGATGAGCAAATGTTTGTCAAAGAACTTCGACGATGGGTAGTAACAATTAAAATAAAACAAACCAACAGCAGAAGGAAACAGGTATTGGCAAGCATTTGGAGAAGTAGGAACTCTTGTGCATGGCTGGCTGGGATGAAACCAGTCCTGCCGCTGTGCAAAACAGTGCGGTGGCCTCAGAAAGATAGACAGAGGGTCACTCCAGGCTCCCACAGCCTGCCTCTGGGTGCCTCCCCAAAGAGGCTGAAATCTGGGCCTCAAAAACATATTCGTACCCTCAAGTTTGTAGTGGCATCGTTGACGATAGCTCTAAAGTGGAAACAGCCCAAGTCCTTAACAGATGAATGGATAGACAGAGGGAGGTCCTACTCATACCATAGAGTATTATGCAGCCTTAAAAAGGAAGAGGATGATAGAGTGACTCCAGCAGTAGAGCACTGGCCTAGTGCCGCCAAAAAAAAAAAAAAGGGAAGGAGATTGTGACACATGCTATAAAGTGGGTGAACCTTAAAGACAGTATACTATGTGAAATAAACCTGACTCAGAAGGACAAATATTGCTCATAACTGAGTACTTAAAATAGTCAGAATCATAGCGAAAGAAAGTAGGTTGCCATGAGTGGGGAGAGGGGAAGGGGTTAGTGTTTCAGATCGGGAAGATGAAAAAGACCTGTGGATGGATGAGGGGGTGACAAACTGACGTTCTGACTGCAAATAATGTCACTTAACTGCACACTGCCCAGTGGGACAGGGCAGCCTCAGGTATAAAAACCTCAAGAACACCCCCCTGCTGCTGGAGGTAAGCTCTGGCCGGGCTCCTCCCTCCTCCTTCCTCCCTGGCCTTGCTCTGAGTGCCCTGAAATCCTCTTGGTTCCTTATTGGTTGTTCGAGGACAGTGTCTGTGGCCTTCTCTGGACCCTGCTTTGCCAGCAATGGCCTCTCATCTGTGGTCTCCATTTCCAGCCTCCTTCTCAACCTCTTCTACTCCCCCCTGTCCCCCACCACCCTGACTTTGGTCATTCTTCACCCCTGAAATCTGCCTCCCAGGGTACTTTCCTGACCTGTCCTTGTTCCTGTCCCAGCCTGTCCTTCCCCTCCTCCAATGCAGACTCCCCAGACTCCCAGACCACCCTGTCTCTCCCTCCCCACCTCCTGCCCGGCAGATCCTGGTCCTGGTCAAGGTTAACTCCAGCCCCCACCTCGACAAAGCCACCCCGCAGCACAGGCTTCACTCATCACCTTAACCTCTAGTGAAACTCTGGTGCTGCCCACTGTCCCCTCAGTCCCCCTTGGCAGCTCACAGTGCTCTCCTCTAGACAGCCAGTCCTGGGCCTGGGATGAGGAGACGTTCTCACTTCACCAAAAGCCAGAATCGGCAGAGGACTTCCTAGTCCTGCAGTCGCTACCCTCCCTGTGTGTCCACCACATATGCGGCCTTTCCTCCTTTCTGCTCACCAGCCACCTGCTCCTGCCCGGGGCCGGGTACCTCAAGTCCCCTTCTGGAGCCTTCTTCCCCTCTGCATCACCACCTGCCCCTCCCCTGGGTCATCTGCATCCGCCCCATTTACCTGCTTCTCTTCCAGCACACTTCTTTGGAAGGGTGGTCTGCACGCCCTCTCTTCACTCCCTGCTGTCTCCCGAGCCCACCGCCTTTGGCTTCCAGCCATTCCACCCTAGCAGCCCTTGCCAAGGTCAACACTGACTGGCTCATTGCCAGCCCCAAAGACTGACCTTGGTTCTGTGTTGTTCTCCCTGACAGCAGGGTTGGACACATTTGGTCATGCCTGCTCAGTGCTACTTTACTTATTCCTCTTTCCCCGTCCATTTGGCTGCCCCACGGTTCAGGTCTCCTCCTTGGGAGACGTCCCTCAGCCACAGGGCCCGGAACCAGCCTACAGATTCTCGTCTGCCATTGGTCTTCCCTAACCCCAGGCCTGCACAGTCCACTGACTCCAACCACTTCCCAAGGGACAACTCTGGCTCTCAGACTTAAGGTCTCCCAACTGCGTCCCCCCATTGTAAATTTGCTATACTGCATCTCCTTAGAGCTGACCTTGACTGTCTTTCTCACGTCTACTGCTAGACCACAGGTCTTTCAGCTCTGACTTGGCAACACCTGGAATCTGGCTCCTTCCTGAGTCTCCTGGGGCCCTGGACCAGCGGCCGTCCTTCCTGCTCTGTGTGAATGTGACCACAACAGCTTCTCAACTGCCTCCCACCTCACCCCTTCTCCTGTAGTCCGCTCTCCACACAGAAGCCAAAACAACTTTTTAAAAATGCAAGGCAAATCGTGTCTCCTGCGGCTCAGAACCTCCAGCAGCTTCTCCTTCTCGGCTGGTAGAGTCCTTGCTGTAGCAGGGCCCAACCTGCCTGGGCCTCCTTCCTGTCACCTGGCAGAGGCCCCCTGTGAGCTCCATGAGGGGAAGCAGGGCTGTGTCTGGTCCTGCCATCTCCCCTGTTGTGGGTGACCGGCACCCAGGCTGGTACATATCTGACAAATGAGTCAAGGCTGTCGGGAGGCTACAACCCTGAGAGGCTCCACACTGCTCTGGACCCAGGCCCAGCTCAGCCTCCATCTGTGCCAGGTGCACAACCATCGGTTGGGGTTCTCTCCTGGGGGGCGGGGCCATGCTCCTGGGACTGAGGTTCTGTGCCTGTCTCGGTCACCCTCGTAGGTCCCTCTCCTTCATTTCCCTATCTGGTGGACAGACCGGAGAAACACAGACCCCGCCCCCACCTGACTGCACCCTCTTCTAGCCACCAAACCGGAAAACGGATTTGTGCAAAGAGCCTACAACCTGGAGCAGGTGCTCACTCTGCTCTAAGGAAGGTGTGGTCACTTGTCCAGTCTGGGAGTCGTGGTACCAGATTCAAACCCAGTCTGGGAGATCTCAAGTCGCAGACAGCCACAGCCTTGCTTCTGGTATCAATTTGGCCCCACTTAAGTCAGCATAGCTTGTGAGGTCATATGCATGGGGGCAGGGCTGGTCTGAAGTCCTGGGCCTTTCTCTGGGCAGGGTCCCACAGCCCCTGTCCTGAAGGATGTGCCCATATTCAGGGTCTTCTTGGAAGTGAGCTGCTGAGGGGCCACTGGGCTCGGGCCTCAGTTTCCCATGGGTACTGTTTTGCTCTGCAGTCTCCAGCAGAGCTGTTTTGTGTGTGGTGTGTGAGGCCCAGGGAGGTTGGGGGGATGGGGACTGCTCCCCAGAGCTGTAGCCAGGAGGTCCAGTGGAGTGTTGTTCCCAGGTCAGCATGGGCTGCTGTGAGCTGAGAGGAGTCAGTACCACGATGGCTGGGCTCGTATGTGGGGTGGAGAGTGGCTCCCACAGGGAGAACCTACAGTGTACTCTCAGTCCCGAATCGTTCTCTTTCACAAAAAGAGAAAGCAGGCCCAGAGAGGTGGAGACACTAACCCAGGTTCACGCAGCTGGTGAGGGTGGAAGGGACCCTGGGGATTTGAACCGAGGCTGTCAGACTCACCCCAGAGCCCATGCTCTTAGCTGTCCTCTTAGCTTTGAAGGTCCACCCAAGGGTCCAGGGAGAGTGGGGAGGTCCTGGAAATGGGAAGGTCAGGTGGAGGGTTCCTGCTGTGAATGGTCCCTTGGCTCACGCTGTTGGTTCCTGGCTTAGGATCAAGCCTTGGATGTGGAGAGTGACTTTACCACTGTGACCAATGCTGGATGGAAGCCTCCAGCTGTTGACCCCCGTGTGGTCCATATGGATGAACCATTTGATGCTGTCTCAAAAGTTTAGAAAATAGGGCTGCATGTGGTGGTGCATGCCTGTAATCCCAGCTACCTTGGTCTGAGGCTGGACCAAGCAAAAAAGAGAGACCCTATCTGAAAAATAAGCTAAAAAAAGGGCTGGGGGTGTGGCTCAAGTGGTAGAATGCCTGCCTAGCAAGTGCAAGGCCTTGAGTTCAAACCCCAGGACTGCCAAAAAAAAGAAAGACGGAAAGAAAGAAATAGCTGAGCTTCCTGACCAGCTGAGTGGTCAGCTACTCCCGCTTCAACCCCTCTCTGTTACAGGCCATTCTTTCTGCATGTTCGCATGACACCAGGCCTGGCACCTGCGGCACTCTTTTCTGGCCTGTGGGGTCATTGAGGATTCTGAAAATCCCTTCAGGTCTGAAATGGTGGAGCCTGAGATAGTCTGGGGAGGACACCAGGGATGGCAGGTGCCTCAAGGCACTCATGGTGTTCAGACCCCCTGGAACCCAGTTGGTTCCTGTTCTCTGGGGGCATGCAGATAGGAGGACCCCGGCCATTCCTGAGGGAGGACTGTACCTGGAGACTAGGCCTGGGCAAGTGGGGCATCCGTTGCAGTCACAGGACCTGAGGATGTGAAGGGGGCCAGCCAGCAGGGAGCATGGGATAGCCAAGAGAGAATGAGGGAGCTGCAGAGGCCAGCGGGTCTGGGTGCGAGGAGGATGGGCGAAGTCAGAGCTACTGCTTAGGGAGATCCCTTGGTGGAGCCAAAGAGTGGCCCAGTGAGGAGCTAGGGGCCACGGCCAGGATGGAGAAGACATCGTAGGTGTTCAGAAGCTGAACTGAAATAGCCTGGCAGGAAACTGTCCCCAGCCTACAGACTAAGTTGAATCAACCATAGAACTTCTCAGTCTTAAGTGTCTTTACTTAAAATCTTCGCGTACACGGAACACCTGCCAATACTTGTGAGCTTACCATGTTTAATAACGATCCAGGCTGTCACCTGTATGACTGTACAAAAATTCACAGAAGCCTGTGTGCTTTTACCACGCCTATCTGGCAGATAAGGGAAGTCACTTGCCCAAAGGCATATAGCTGGGACGGGGTGGAGCGGAGATGGAACCCAGGTCTGGGGAGCCTAAAAGCCCCAGCTCTACCCACTACCCTCTCCTGCCTCTTTGTTGGAGCCAGAGCTCTCAACTCTGCCCTGTTTTAGGAGCGTCCCAGTTTCCATGTATGCTCTTGTGTCTCATGGCTCTCTTTGGGAGCTGGAGTCCTGTTTCATTTGCCTGGATGTGGCCTGACCCAGGTTCTGTGCCTGTTCCCTGGCCAGAATGGAGGACTTTGAGGTCCCTGGGTGTCAGGTTCTAGGACCACGTGTTTCTAGGCACATGTACCGGTGAGGGTCTTCATGTGTGGCCCTGACCAGTCCCTGAACCAGCGCCACTGCTCTAGCCTCTGACACTATCCAGTAAATTGGGTCTAAAGGAGACCCTCCCCCAGAATGAGATGGGAGCCCCAGCCTCCGGAGGGCCCCTATTGGGGGATGCTGGGTCCCCCAGTGCTGGCCAGGGTGTGCAATCTGCTCTCCTGATCCCCGAGGACAACCAGGGAGCTGTGGGACATCACAAGTGACATCATGACCTTCAGAAGTGAATCACAACCAAGCTGGGACCTGAGCAAACAGAAGTCTCACTGCCCACAGCACACCGCCCTGTGACATGTGCCCCGGCCTGCATCTGTGTCCATGACATGGCCAGACAGCACAGTACCTGAGTTACAGTTTTGTGGAGATGTGACAAACAGCTGCCAGCTCTTGCGTAGAGGAATGTCACTCCATCCTGGCTGGCCTCCCTCCCCGCAGAGAGACTGTCCTAGCACCCCCATGAGTTCCTCTGTCCTCCTCCACCTCTTGTTTCAGTTCACACATTGCTTTCTGAGACTTATAATTGCATTTTGCATGGAGATTATTAGCACGGGGTGTGACTGTGAGCCGACTCACCTGTCTCGTAGAGCCATTGGGGGTGGTTTTAAAGGATTTAGGTGACCTTGTCTCCACCCCCTCTGAGTTCCTGGACTATGGTGTGGGGAGGAGCAGTGGTCAGCGGGGTCCTGCAGGCAGAGCCCTCCGTCTCTAGTGGTGGAACCATGTTGCAGATGCATGACCCCTGCCTGGGAGAGGCTGCTGGGCTGGGGGAGGCTGCTGGGCTGCAGGAGGCTGGCAGGGTTGGCCATGGGGTGCTAGGTTGGGAGGGGATCCCAGCGGAAGGGTCCCTGGGAAAAGCGTGGAGCATTTGCAGAGAACAGATGACTGAGGGGTCTGCCTGTTTCCAGAGGAGGTCATGGGCTTCCCCATCCTCAGTGGCCACAGGGACCGTGAAGGTGCCTGCTTCTGCCTGGAAGTAATAACTCCTGTCAGTGGGAGATCAGGTCTGGAACCCTCTTTTCAGGTGCTCAGTGGCCTGGGGGTGTCCCTGGCAGATCAAGGTTTCACAGTGTGGGTGGGCAGCCTGGGGTCCTAGGAGACAGTGACTGTAGGGGTCACCAAGACTCAGGCCCTATCCCTTTTCTCTCAGGTCTCCGGTTCCTGGTGTTGGGCGGGGGAGGGGGAGGCTCATCCCTGTTCAGCGCCTTTATATCAAAGCGTTGTTGGCAGGCCACAATAGTTTCGGAGAACTTCATGCTATTTTAATTGTCATTTATTTTTGCTTTTACCTTCTATTAATGGTGTGTGATCTTAGTTTTTTACTTAATAGTGACCACATACACTTCCCTTCTAGACACATTTACTTAAGAAGACTAGGTAGTTCATTGAAAGAACCGTTAAGCACTTATGGAAGAGGTGGGACACGGGTGGGGCATGGCACCCGAAGGAGGTCCCCGAGAGTGGCCGCACTAGGTGCTGACAGGCCCAGTACACTTTGCTTCTGTAATTCCTTCATCAGGATCCATACTTGACCCTTGTTTTGTTGCATTTGCTTCGGTGGAAAAGAAAACTGTAGGTGACAGCCCACTGGCAGTGGGGATCATATACTGCCGGCGCATCCCCAGCTCCTCTTCCAACCAGACCGTGGCTTGCTGCCCAGTGGACACCCCACACTGTGTCTTGGGATTGAGATTGAGGTGGGAGCAGGGAAAGATATTTCAGTTGCTGGGACTGCCTTTCCCAAATCTCCCGCCTGCAGTGGGGTAGGACCAGGCCACTCTAAACTTGGCTTCTGCCTACTTCTTCTCCTGGTGTTTTGGCTGCCCTCATCCCCACCTGCCCCAGGAGCCCCCCAGGCTACCTGCTGTCAGCAGGATGGTGGGAAGGGACTAGGAAGCTCCTGGGTACCACCCCCATCCTTCTTACCTGGGAAGGCCTGGGTGCAGGGTGGGTGGGACGGGGACTCACTGACCAGAGCCACTGGTGGGGTTCCCCTCCCCCCTCCCTCTCCTGCTGGTCACCTGGGGACTCTGCGCCCTTCTGACCTGCACAGGGCATGGAGAAGCTCCGCCCATCCACCTTCCACCCAGAGGGTCCCTGGGAGTCACTGCCCTCAGCTTGGGGACCTCAAAGCCCACTGCCTTGTCACTGCTAGAAGGAAAGGTATTCAGAATTAATTGAGGGGTGTGGGGTCCAGGAGCCACAGGCAATTTGGCCATGGTAGGGGTTGGCTAAGTCCTTCATTTTCTAGGGTCTCGTGTCACACTAGAGCAGGGAGTCTTGTCATTTTTCATGAACGCACATTCTCAATGCATTTTTAGTTCCTCAAATGGTGTCCACCAGGCGCGAACCTGAGCTGCCCAGGGTGGCGATTCCCAGGCCCAGCTGCAGGAGACCCCAGGCTCTCTGGGAGGGTGGACCACTACTGGATGTTGTGAGGGATGTCTGTATGCCGGGGCTTCTGTCCAGGGCATGGAACAGGGTGGGGCAGGCCTGAGTGGTGAGGGGCAGAGGGGGCCCGGGCTCTCAGGGTCCATGCCAGGGCCACTCAAACCTGGGTGTGCAGCTGAGTGGCCTGGGGGCCTTGCTAGCTGCACCCTCAAGGTCTCCGAGTCATAGCTGTGCATTTCCAACAAGTCCCCCCAGCAGTGCTGACACTGATGGCCTCAGAATCCACCAGGGACAAAGACCCTGTCCTTTGTATCCTCGGGAGCTGTGTCAACATTGGGTGGAAGGAACAAGAAAGGAGCAAATGTATACAACACGAAGCATCAATCTGACATCCAGTGGGGGTGCTGAGCGCATTTCCTGGGACCACCCCCCTGCAACCCAGCAAGGGGGCTAGCGTTCCTCATTTGACAGGTGAGAAAGCAAGGACTCAGAGAGGGCAAGTGACTCACCCAAGGTCACACAGCTAGAGAGATAGGGAACAGGTGTACAGATCCATACCTGGGAGGCATCCCTCTCACTTCTTGTTACCTAGTGCCTGTCATTTACAAGGGGAAAGATGTGGACAAATGGAATGGGAGGGTGGAGAGGACAGAAAGGACCCTGGGAGCCTGGTGTTGTGAGTGGATACAGGGTGGGCCTCCCTGGATCTGATCCTGCCTCCCCAGTCTCTGTGGATCTCCTTTGGTCAGGTGGCCCCTTCCCTGTTCATCCCCACTTCCTCAGGCACACCATACACCAAGCGCACGGTGACATCAGGCATTATTTCACCCAGCAGGACACTTGGGGTGGGAGTGGGGTGGTGAGGTGGTGGGGAGAGATACACTGTGCTGTCATTAGTTACCACCTGCCTGGCTCACCCACGCCATCCTGGTCCTGACCTCGGAGCAGATCTCTGGCACCTCTTCCCAGTACCTGTGCTGGTCCACACCGCCGCCTCCCAGCTCCTCATCCCGTGTCCCACAGCTCCCAGGGTCTGACCGAGGACAGAGGGTCAGTGCTGGGGCAGGTGGGTGGACAGCAGGATGGAAAACAGTGGAGACAGGATGGGTGGGGATCAGGGTCCTGGGAGGCTGTGGGGACAGCACTAGTGTAGGAGTGTCCTTTGGGCTCTCAGTTTCTCCTTCTGAAAGGGAAGGGGTGGGGTCAGGTGCCCAGAGGGGCTCTGCTGCTCCAATGGGATGGGGTGTGGTGGGCAGGTCCCTGCTGTCCTGGGCACGGCTGAGCCCTGCCCCACCTCTCCCTAGGGTCCTGGGAGGCACCAGCACGTAGCCAATAGGTGGCCATATACCGGGTGCCACCATCCAGCTGCTGGATGAACCCCTTGGAACGCAGAGACAGTCACAATGCTGATGTGACTGATAGTAAAACGCTTGAAACACTTCAAAAAGGTGGCGAGAGGCCCTTTTAAGTGTCCTTGTCATCTGATTGAGGTGGGGTATTTTTATGGAGTGGGAGATGGTGCCAGACACTGCCCCCCCGTCAGCCTGTAATGGGGTTCTTGTCTTTTCTCTTCTCCCCAAGTGGAAGGTCTAGGCTCAGTTTCCCTTGTCAAAGGGGCCACTCAGACCACCCTGTGTGGTTATTTTGTGCTCTGTGCCTCTGTTTATCACCTGGTGTCCCTGTGGGAAAACATGAGCCAGTAGTCCCAAGACTCTCTGTAGCTCCCCCACCCCATGGGGTCCTTTTTGGGGACAGATTCTCCCCAAACCTTTGTGAACCAATGACGGATGTCATCACTGTAACCCAGCCCTGTTTTACAGCTGAGGATGTTGAGACTCAGCTAGGGGCGGCCACTTGCCCAAGAGCACACAGAAATAGAGTTGCGAGCCAGAGCTCCTGTCCTACCAGGAGGGCCACCTGCCTCTTCCTCCACCCCGCCCTTGGAGAGCCAGGGTTTTACACTCTCTAGGACCCACTGGCTGAGAAAATGGGGCTGGGGTGTTGGAAGCTGTGAGGTGAGCACTCCTGCCAGGCGCCCGAAGGTGCTGATGGGGTGGGGGTGGGAGTCAGAGCCGTCTCCTGCCTCCTCTCCTGTTTTATTACCTTCTAAGTCTGGGGCCAGTGGATTCTGGGCAGAGCATATTAACCTCACATCTATTTTTTTTTTTTTGTCTTTTCTTTTTTGGTGCTGGGATCGAACCCAGGGCCTCACGCATGCTAGGCAAGCGCTGTACCACCGAGCTACATCCCAGCCCTCTCACATCTATTTGACTTGTTCATTCTGTTCATTAATTCTTTCAATAAAATATTAATACTAACAAATATTTTTTCACTATAATGGAATGCCTGAATCAGGCTACTTTATAAAGAAAAGAAGTTTATTTCAGCTCAGGTTCTGGAGGTGCAAAGACAGGACTGCATCTGATGATGGTCTTCTTTTTGGGGGGCAGAATCTTGAGGTGGCATCCAGCATCACTTGGCAAAAGACAGGGAGCATGAGTGAGGATGTGTGCCTGACTGGTGTCTCTGTCTCTGTCTCTCTCTCTTTCTCCCCTTATAAGGCCATCAGGACCCAGTTGTGCAGTCTCCTTCCCAATGGCCTGTCAGTCCTAACCACTTCCCCCAAAACCCTAAACACCTTAAATCCCTCACTCTCTAGCCAGTTTTAACCGGTTTCATTATTCTATTCCCATACATGCATATAAAGTGCTCGATCATAGTCGCCTCTGTCACCCTCTCCTTTTGCCCCCCCACTGGCCTCCATCCCCAACAGACCCCAGAACCACATTCAGACCACCGTGGTCTCAGAGCAAGGAAAACTCCTGGAGACGCCTCTGCCAGGTGTGTCTGCAGACACGAAACTCACGATTCAGCTGATTGCACATTTATTGAGTGCCTAGTGTGTGCGAAGTCAGATGGTCTGACAACACCATGGTTGCCATCTGCTTTCTTTCTGTCTTTTTCACTTTGCATTCTATCTTGTGTGTTTCCGCGGTGTCAAAGCCTTTGTCAGAGGTGGTGCGTGGTGGGTGGGACACGGTCCCCGGGGGAGGCAGACCAGACTCCTCCCCAGTCAGGTCCCTCTGTACCTCCTTTCTGCCAGCTGACTGGTTGAGCTTCAGGCCAGGGCCAGGTTCAACACCTCTTCCATGAAGCCCTCCTTGTCGTCCCCTCCTCACTGGCACCTTCTCTCTTGAGGCCAGGGCCTCTCTGCCCTGCCACACCGGGGTCTCCTAATCCCTCCTCCTCTCCAAAGGAGGGTGATGTTTTTCCCCTTCCTTTCCATGCTTCCAATCTGAGCACTAATGTCACATTGTCAGGATCACTCCCCCAGACCAGCCTAAGTGATTGTCCTTTAAGCTTGTGCCTCAGTTTATCCGTGAGCTCATGGGGTCTGGTATTCCAATGAGGGATGTACGTCTGTAGAAGGTGCTGGGGAAATGAAGAGCTGCTTTCATAGGCTGCCAGACTTAGCAATGAAACAAAATAAAAATATATTTCAAACAAGCGGCAGATAACTTGTGCAAATATAAGTATATCCCAAATATTGCAGGGGATATATTTATACTAAAAATTATACCGTCTATCTCAAATTCAAATGTAACTCAGCATCTTGCATTTCATCTGTCAACCCTACCACTTCCCCCTCCTCCCCTCCTAAAGCTTGTGGCTGGACCACGAGCCCCCGCGAACCGGGACCTTGGCTGTGCAGAGAACTTGGCAGGAGGCAGGTGCTGGATGAAGGAATTCCTGCTGACAGAACAAGGGAGGGCAGCCTGCCCAGCCAGGGGCATTGCTGTGCCTGCAGCTCCCCTCCATCCCTGCAAAGACCAGCGTGACTTGGTGAGAAGGCTGGGCTGTGGGCTCTTTCATTCAAGGGTGATTTTTTTTTTTTGGTGGCACTGGGGTTTGAACTCAGGGATTTGTGCTTGCTAGATGTGGCTTGAGCCTTTCTCCCGGCCCTGTTGCTGTAGATCAGGTCAGACCTGATCTGACTGACCTTGGATCACAATCCTCCTACCTCTGCCTTGAGTAGCTGGGATTACAGATGTGCACCACTATGCTCAGCCCAAGGGGTATTTGTTAGTCCTTTCTAATTTCTTAAGCAACTGTAACTGATGGAGCTCCTACCATGTGTCCAGCCTCTCCCTGTTTTCATACACTTCTCCAGTCATAGCAGTGTTGCCAGGAAGGTGTTCTTACACATGCTTTCAACCAGGATGCACCTGGCCCAGGTGTCACAGCTAGAGACTGCACACAGGTCTTTCTCCAGCCAGGTGGGTGCTGCCAGCCCCAGTACCTCCCCTGTGATGTGAACAGGGGCCTCCCCAGCTCAGGCTGTTTTAATGAAAACCTTTCAAGAATGACGCCCTCACTGTTGGAATATTCTTGCACACCATTGAAGGTTGGAGACACCCATTCTCATCGGTCTTGCTTGTGCAGCTCTGTCCCTCCGTCACTGTGTCAGCTCTGTCCCCTCCCTAGCCAGGAGCTGTGCACTGAGCTTGAAGGAAAGAGAGAGCTGGACCTGAATCCCTGGCAGAGCAGGGAGGTGGTAGGTAAGTGTGCGGGGCACAGGCAAGAGGGTTTAAATCCAGTCCCCACCACCCATGGCCTCTGTGACTTTGGGAAGTCACTTTCTTTCTTTTTTGTTTTCGTGGTGCTGAGGATGGAACACACCGTGAGCTGTGAGCTCTACCGCTGAGCCAGCCCCAGCCCAGGCAAGCGGCTTTGTGTCCAGCCCTCACTTTCACCATCTCTAAAGGGGGGGGGGTTGTGTGAATTCAGACACCCAAGACCCTTTGAAGTGCTGGCAGAGGGACAAATGCATTACCGATGGGCGCAGTCACTTCAGCTCTGGGGACCTGGAGCCCTGCACCCAGGGGAGTCCTAGGTGTCTTTGGGGACTTGCTTCTGGCCCCCTCCCCCGAGGACAGAAAAGAAAGCTGTGTCTCTGGCCTGGGGCACCACGGACAAAGTCAGCCTGAAGCTGGCCTCCCTTGATCTGTCTTCTTTATTAAAAATTATTTTATTTTAGAATTAACATACATTAATGACACGAGGGGATTTCATTGTGATGATTCCACACACCCATACAGTGAACCCCTCCATTACACTCCCTTGCCCCCTTGACCTGCCTCAGAGGCTCCCTCCTGCCCTCCAAGCTGCTGGGCCTGTGGCCAGTGGGAGGGTGTGTGTGATGAGAATGGGGCTGCACTTTGGGGGCCTCATATTTTAAGTTCCCCACCTGGCTGGGGAAAAGAGGCTGTCCTTGCTTCACAAAGGCAGCTCTGTGTGCCAAATTGTCCTCACTGACCTTCACATGTGTTTGCAATAAAAATCAAGTTTCTAGCCAGGCATGGTGTCACACATCTATAATCCCAGCTTTTCAAGAGGCTGAGGCAGGAGAAGCAAGAGTTAGAGGCCAGTCCAGCAAAGGTAGAGAGGGGAGACCCTGTCTCAAAACAAAAAAAGACAAAAGGACTGGGGCTAGGCGGGGAGAGGGCTTGCCTAGCATGCTCAAAGCCCTGAGTTCAATACCTAGTACCCCTCTCCCAAATAAAAAACATGAAAGCCCGCTCCTGTCCATGTCACTCAGTTGCCCCTTACCCCAACCCCAGGGCCACCCTCAAACACCCTAGCTTTCCCCCACCCTGCAAGCTCTGCCTGTGCCCAGGCAGGTGTAGTGGGGGGCTGGGGGGACACGGGGTGAGCCAGGCACAGGCAGAGAGGGAAAGCCAGCCCCACCTGTGATGTTCCTGGGCCCTTGGACTCCAGAATGCTCCACGCTCCCGTGCACCCTGCTGGGGTTTGTTAAGAGATTAGTGTATGCAAATACCATTTTCCTATGGTGGTTTTGGCCTTGGACTCTGTGGGTTAAGTTACTTGATTTAAATACGTGTTTGTCTCCCCTGCCCCACACATCCGTGTATAAACCCTAAACACTACATAAAACCCCCAGTGCCACTGAGCATCCACAGTGCAGATGGTCTGCGGGGGCTGCAGGGCACCTGGGGACCCCTCTCGTGTCCTTAATGGGGTCTGGGACAAGGTGGAGGTGTGGGAGGGGCCTCAGAAGGGCCATTAGCAAAGGATGAGTCAGGAGGACTTGGATGGTGACCAACATGGGAGCTAGAGACAGCTCCAAAGCTACTGGGGACCCCTCTGGGGTGTGGGGCAGGCCTGGCAAAGGAAGTGGGTCATGCTTTGGGGGCAGGCAGGGGATGGGCTCCAAGAGCTGGGGTCAGGGGCAGGTGGGCAGACTCAACCACCGAGGACCGCAAATCCTGCCAAACCCTGTGCCTCCCTGAGAGGAGAGGGCTGGGGAGTCACCTGGTGGGTGACCGGGCACTTCTGGGAGATGAGGGACAGACTGGGCCTGGCCTCTGGGTGTCTAAGTAGCAGGCACACTGAAGTGACTTGCCCAGCTTCCCTGAAACTGGATGGCCTGGGACATTCCCAAGCTGTCCCCAGATCCCTCCAGGCCCCCACTTGACACCCTTCCTTCCTCCTGAAAGCCTTGGCTCAGATCACCCTCACTGTCAGTGCCCCTCGCCCACCCACCCACCCAAATCAATCAGCAGAGCATAAGCCCCTGGGCCCAGCGGCTGGCTTGGGGTTATTCACTGAGGCACATAGTAGGTACTCAGGAAATAGGTGGCTAAGCAAACGATGCCAAATCCCCCAGCCCAGCCAGGCTGTGACCAGGAAGTGTATACACATGCAATTGCAGCCTGCAGAACCAATGAACAGCTCAGGACCAATACAGTTGAGCAAGCACTAATTGAGCACCACCTGCATACCTGTCAAAGCAAGGCCTGGGTTCCATGGTGGGTGGAAAGGAGAGAGGGAGACTCAGAGGATTGAAGTTGGGGCACTGGTCTTAGGGGATCTGAGACCCTGCTCTCTCCTGCTGTCTATGAGTGTGGGTCTTCCTCCCGCTTGCTCTCAGTGGGTCGTAGCGCCTCCCCTCTCCTCATCATCAACATTAATATTTCGTGATTGCCTAAGGCATAAAGATAGCCAAGCCTAACTTCTCAGATAATTTAGGGTCGATGTGGATCTGCTTCATGTCAAAGGCAGGAGCTCTACGATGCCTTCACGAGCTGCTGTCATAGCAGTGTGTATAATTTTTGCTTTCGATCGTCCCTTCAGTTGCACAGAAGTTAAGAGGAAGCAAAGGTCTTTTCTATTGACTCAGCCTGATCGGTTTCCTTCGAGCATTGCTTATTGTGTGTGTCTCCTGGTAAAAAAGTCTCTTCCTTTTTATAAATCTGAAAATGACTAATTTACCTTCACTCTAAAGGGATATTTTGCTGGGTATAAAATTCTTGGGTTGAAGTATTTTTTTTTTTCATCCTTTTTTTTAATGATTTTTTGTTGTTGTTACTGGGGCTTGAACTCACTCCTCCAACCCTATTTTTTTGTGAAGAGTGTTTTGAGATAGGATCTCGAGGGACTATTTGCCTGGGCTGGCTTTGAACCACGATCCTCCTGATCTCTGCGTCCTGAGTAGCTAGGATTACAGGTGTGAGCCACTGGTGCCAGGCTTTTTATGACTTTTTATTTTAAAATAATATCAGATTCACAGGAAGTTTCATCAATAGTACTGAGAGATCTGTTTCCCCCCATGGCTATATCTTACATGGTAGCACTGCAGCAAAAGCAGGAAAGTGACTTTGGCTCAATGTGTGTGCAGAGTTGTACGCTGTTCTATTATATTTCTATACAAGCATAGATTTGTGCCACTGCCTTGTCAATCACAATACAGAACTCTCTTCATCTCAAAGCCCCCTCCATAGTCACCCCCAGCCCCGTCCCCACCCTCCTCTTCCCCTGCCGTCTGCTCTCTCTCTCTCTGGGATTCTGTCATTTCGCGATTGTTCTGAAAGTGAAGTTGTACGGCATGTGATCTTTCCAGAGTGACTTTTTGTCTCGTGTCCTGGTTCACCCCTGTCATGGAGGTCCTCTGCCTTTTGCTGTTTCCATCAAAGCTGCCATGGACACCCACGTGGAGATTTTAGCTTTTGTCTCTTGCAGGTGATGTCCAGGAGGGGGACCGTTGGGAACCTTACAGCGTGAGTAACAATTTCCCATTGCTAAGCCAGGCCTGAGGGACCCCGCTTCTCTGTATCCTGGCTGGCACTTGGTGTTGATAGCATTTTAGGTTTTTGTTTATTTGTTTAATTTTGGCTGTTCTAGTTAGGCAAGCAGTGACATGTCACTGTAGCCTTAATTTGCATTTCTCTAATGGCTGATCAGACATCTTTTGTGTGACTACTCACTGTTCATGTATCTTCTTTGGTGGAATGTCTCTTCATGACCTGGGGCCACTTTCTAGTTGAATTATTTGTGGTTTGAGAGTTCTTTATGTAATCTAGATGCAAATTCTTTGTTAGATGTTTTCTTAGGTCATTTGCAAATACAGTCAGCCCTCAGATTCAACCAACTGAAGATTGAAAATATTTGGGGAAAAAATTTTCGTCTGTATTGAAAATGCACAGACTTTCCCCTGTCGTTAAATCCTAAACAATACGGCACGTCATTCCCTAAGACCACTCGTGACCTGCATTTGCATTGCACTAATATTTTAAGTCATCCAGGGACAACTGAAAGTCGACGGGGGAGCCAGGCGCCCATGGCTCACGCCTGTAATCGCCACTCAGGAGGCAGAGATCAGGAGGATCGTGGTTCAAAGCCAGCCGGGGCAAATAGTTCTTGAAAAAAACCCGTCACAAAAAAAGGGCTGGTGAAGTGGCTCGAGGTATAGTCCCTGCTCCAGTTCCAAAAAAGAAAGAAAGTAGATGGGAGTGCACCATTTTACGTGAGGACCTGAGCAGCTGTGAAGCTTAGTAGCTGAGGAGTCCTGGAATCCCTCGCCCTCAGACGGTGAGGAGGAACAACTGTATTTTCTCCTCCTCTATCACTTGTCTTTTCACCCTCTTATCAGCAAAACTTTTACTTGTTCATTTATTTTGAGACAAGCTCTTGCTATGTGGCCCAGGCTGACCTCAAACCCACAATCCTCCTGTTTCTGCCTCCCACATGCTGGGATTACAGGCAGGTCATCATGCCTGTCCAAAAAAAATTAATTTCAATGAAGTCTGACTTGTCAGGTATGTTTATAAGGACCCTGCTTTACGGGTCCTCTCTGTCTGGCCCTGAATGCCGAAGACTTTCTCCTGTTTTCTTTCCCGGAACGTTTTAGACTGTTTTGTTTTTAGGTGCAGGGCTGCCATCCGTCCTGAATTAATTGTGAACGAGGTGTGAGCCCGCTCCAGGTTCAATTTCTGCTGCAGGAGATGTTCGTTGGGAATATTTGTGTGGGTCTTTCCCAGCTCTCTGTTCTGTCCCACTGACCTGTGTGTCTGTCTCCTCTCAGTGTCTGTCCCCGGGAAATGTTTGAAGATCAGGCTTGGTTGTAAATTTTCAAAATTGTTTTAGGGTTTCTAGCTCCATTAATTTTTCCTTATTAACTTGGAATAATACTGTCAATGTCTTCAAGAACTCTGGCTTGGATTTGGACAGAAGTTGTATAAACATATGTATGAGCTTGGGGGAAGGTGACAGGTTTGCTACCTTCATTCTTCTAATTCATGAGCATAGGTTGTCTCTACCTAGTTTTTAATTTGTATTAGTGTTTTATGATTTTCAGCATATAAGTCCTAGCTATCTTTTGCTATTTATACCTAAATATTTTGGTTTTCGAGTGAGTGTAAATGGCATTTTATTTTTATTTTTATTTTCCTGTGTTCATTGATAGCGCATAGACACACAATTGGTTCTTCTTGTGTTCATCTTATACCCTGTGTCCGACTGGACTCATTTATGATCATTTATACTGCCGATGTTTTGGAACTTTCTACATGACCTTGTCATGGGCAAAAGCAAACATTTCTATTTCTCCTTTCTGATTTGCATGGTGTTATTTCCTTTTCTTGCCTTGTTGCTCTGGCAAGAAGTTTAGCAATGCTGTGCGTGGTGGTGCAAGCCTGTAATCCCAGCACTCAGAGGCTGAGTCAGGAGGATTTCAAGCTTGAGGCCAGCTGGGCAGCATACCTGAACCTAAACCAAAACAAATAAATAAGTGAGCAAAAATAATCCCAGCGCTAAGCTCGGACTGTTGAGCGTGGGCCTCCCTGCCTGTTTCCAGCTTGGCGGAGAAAGCTCTCTTTCACACTAGCAATGCTAGTGGGGTCCCCGCCCCTTCCCAGGGTGCCTAGCGCTTTTCACCAGCAGGTGTCGAATTTTGGCAGGGTTTTTTTCTGCATCAGCTAATCGATGATGTGGTTTTTCATCTTTAACTTTTTTATCCACCCAGTCGTGCATTCTGGAATAAAACCCACTTGCTCCTGAGGTCCAGCTCTCACGCACTGCCTAAGTCTGATTCCCAGTGTTCTGTTAAGGATGTTGATTTTGGGATGTCGTGTCCTTTGTCTTACTTGGTTTTGGTACTAGGATAATATCGTCCTCATAAAGTGAATTGGGAGGTGTTCCTTTCCTTTTATTTGTTTATTTGAGTTTTTGAAGTCAGGATCTAAAAAATTAAATGTATCCCAGGCTGGCCTTGAACTCTTACCCTCCTGTCTTCCCCATGCTGGACTACAGGCATGCTCCACCACGCCCAGCTCCCTTCTCTTTTTATGAATTGATTTCTTTCATGTGACTTATTCCACGATCGATGACTTGTCATAGTTTGTGGTTTCCAAGCTGTAGGATTCTCTATGCCCTAGATGTCTGCGGGATTTGTACAGTGGTCCCCTCCTCACGCCTGACTTTGGTAACCGAGTCTTCTCTCTCTCATTTCCCCCGCTTCTTTTGCTAGATGCTTCTCAATTTGATGGATCTTTTCAAACAACCAGACTTTTCTTTTATTGATTTTTGCCTATTTTGCTGATTTAAATTTTACGAAGTTGTTTTTATACTAATTATTTCCTCCTGCTTGCTTTGCTGTTTTTCTGGTTTCTTCAGGTAGGTCAGACTGATGACTCAGACTTCACTTCTAACATAAAGGTTTAAGGCTATAAATTTCCCTCTCACTACTTCTTTAGCCTCATCCCACAAAGTGTGATATGCAGTGGGCTTTTTTTGTTTCAGTTTTATTTATTTTTGTTAAAAAAATAATTTTCCTTTAAGACTTCTTTGACTTAGGAATCACTTAGGCATCTGGGTTTCACTTCCAAGTGTTTGGAGCTCATCCTGTTCTTTTCTACATTGGTCTCTGCTTCGAGTCCATCACGTCAAGGAGCAAACGCCATGGTTCAGTTCTTTCAGGCCACTGGAGACTTGATGAACTCAGGGTGTAGCCTCTGCAGTCCACGCTCAGCAAACACCTGCAGATGATGTGCAGTCTCTTGTTGGATTGAGTGCTCCATGAACACTAACTCGACCCTGTTGACTGATGGTGGTAAGTTTTAGACCACTGCTAATTTTGTGTCTGGCTGTTCTGTCAGTTGTTGCAGAAGGGCGTTGTCTCCAGCTATAATTGTGAATTTGTCCGTTCCTCTTTTCTGTTCTGTCAGTTTTTGCCTGGTGCATTTTGCAGCACCCTTGTTTGATGCTTTAATTGCTCTATCTTCTTAGCATTTTGACTCTTCCTTCCTCATGTAATTTTGTTCTTTGTCTCTGGTGAGTTCTTTGCTCTGAAGCCTGCTTTATTTAAGATTAATGTAGCTACTTCTATTTTCTTTTGATTAATTTTTGCATGGATTATATCTTCATCCATGCTTTTCCTCTCAACCTACTATGTTATACAGTTTCTTGATTTGCAATGGTTTGATTTACATTTTTGACTTTATGATAGTGCAAAAGGGATATACATTTAACAGAAACCATATTTTATTTTATTTTTTAATCTTTTCCTGGCTAGTGATATGTGATGTGACTCTCTCGTCTGTCACAGTGCAGCAGGCTGCAGCTCCCAGTGAGCTGCACAGTCGCAAGGATCAGCAGCCGGTACTCTACACAGTACCATGCGGCTGAACTACGATGCTTGGTAGGTTAGGTTTATTAAGTGCATTTAAACTCATGATAATTTCAGTTTACAATGGCTGGAAGCTATGTTCCCATTGTAAATTGAAGAGTATCTGTATTTGAAACAGGTTTCTTACAAACAGTAATATTTGGGTCATTAAAAAAAAAATCTTTGCTAATCTCTGTATTTTAAGTAGTGAATTTAGACCATTTACATTTAATGTAATTATTGCCTTGTTAGAATTTAAGTCTGGCAATATTTTTTTGGCTTTCTTTGTTGTTATTTTATCTTTCTCTTTTCCTTTGACTTCCTATGGATTACTTGAGCTTTTAATACACACATATCTCTTTGTATAACATTTTAAGTGTTTGGTTTAGGTATTACACTATACACTCATAACATATTATAGTGCACTAGTGCTGAAATTTTGCCAGTCTGAGTCAGTATAGAAATCTTACCTCCACACAGGTCCCTTTGTGCTCTCTTGGATGTAATATACTTTTCTTAAATATTTCCTCTACATAGGTTGAGAACCATGCTAGACACTGGTATGCTTTTGCTTCAACCATCAAACATAATTTACAGAACTCAGGAGAAGGAAAGTCTGTTGCTGTTACTCATATTTGCTATCCTTTTAATCTATCTTCCCTCCAAACATTGTAAGATTTCTTTTACCATTTCCTTTCCATTTCAAGAACTTTCTTTTGCCCATTCTTTTAGGGCAGGTCTCCTGGTGACAGATTGTCCTTTATTCCTGAAGGCTATTTTCACCGGATGTAGAATCAAGGTTGACATTTCTTCTTTTTGGTACTTGAACACTTGTGACACTTTCTTCTGACCACCGTGGTTTCTGATGAGAAATGTGCTATTATTCAGATTGGTTTTCTCCTTTCCATGAGGCACAGTATGGCAGTTACCTTTGTGTTACTCTTACAAAACACTGAAGTACTCAACTTGAAAAGAGGGAAAGTTTGGATCATAGTTTTGAAGGCTTCAGTCCATGATTGATTGGCCCATTGCTTCTGGGCCTGAGGCAAAGCAGTATCCATGGTGGGAGTAGGTGGAAGAGGAAGCTGCTCACCTTAGGGTAACCAGAAACTGAAAGAGAGAGAGATCAATGCTGGCATCCCACAGTCCCTGGGGAGGGGACACCCCAGTGACCTAAGACCTCCAGCTGGGCCCCACATTTTAAAGGTTCCATGCTGAGGACCAAGCCTTTAACACATGGGCCTTGGGGAAAGGTTTCAGATCCAAACTGTAGCACATGGTTTCTTTCTTCCTGCTTTCATTTTTCCTTTAGTTTTGTTTTCAGTACTGGATTTGAACCTTGAGTCACTCCACCAGACCTTTTTTGTGATGGATTTTTTTGAGATAGGGTCTGGTGAACTATTTACCCAGGCTGGCTTCGACCCTCAATCCTCCTGATCTTTGCCTCCTGAGTAGCTGCCACTGGTGCCCAGATTTGTCCTTTAATTTTATGGCATGTCTTGACATGGTTTTCTTTTGTTTTATCTTGTTTCTGGTTTGCTCAGCTTCTTGAATCTGTACGATTAAGTCATTTGCCTAATTTACCCACCCAGTATGTCTTCTTGTCCTTCTTCAGTCACACTGTCTTTATCTTGTCCTTCTGGAAATCCATTGACACTCATTTAAGATGTCATCATGGGCCACAGTTTCCTGAGCTCTGTGTTCTTTCTCCCTGTTGTCACTATTGAATAATTTCTCCGTCCTATTATTTGGATCATAGATTCTTTCCTTTGTTCTTCCATTCCACTGTGGAGCCCATGTAATTGGTTCTTAAATTTCTGTTTGTTTCTGATTAACATCTTCTGGTTTTTTGCTGAGACTAACATTTTTCACCATTTGTGTCAAATATGTAATTGCTTATTAAAGCATTTTTATGGTGGATTCTTTAAAGTCCTTGTGAGATAATTCCAACTTCTGTGTCAACTTATGTTGGCATCTGTTATCTTTTTCTCTGAGCAGTTGAGATCTTCCCGGTTCTTGGTATGATGAGTGATTTTTCTGGACATTTTTCTGAGACTATGGACCTATGGACTTATGGACCCCCCTTTAACAGCGCACTCGTGGAGGATGGAAAGCATGTCTCAGCAGGTGGGCAAGAGTGTCGCTCTCTGCTGGTGCTGAGGGAAAAGGAGGCCATTACTGCCTCCGCGGACACTACCCTCATCACTGCTCCTTCTGTGGTCTCCATGGGTGTCGTGGGGTGGAGTGGGGTCATTACTGCTGGGAAAAGGCAAGTTCTGGCTCTTTACTACTGATACTGCTTCAGAGGGGACAGAAAGGAGCATCATTATCACTGGCTGGGAGAGTGTGCCCAGGTTTCCCAGGTGGCCTCTACTGATGCCACAGGGACTTACTACTGCTTGGTGTGAATGAAGTCTTGGTAGAGAATGAAGAAAGGGAAGGGGGCTCAGTTACAGACTCAAGAAGGTTCCCAGTCTTTCATGGGCAGCATTGGAGTGGGACCACAGTTTCCCTGTGCTGTTTGGCTGGATTAAGGTGATTTTTGCCTAACTGTTCTGTCCTCCTAGACAGCCTCTTTCCTAGTATTTTGACTAAAGAGAGCAGGGTTTTCTTGGGGGCTGGTTTTGGTTTGTTTGTTTTTTGCCTGCATCTGTTGTTTTTTTTGGGGGGTTCAGGCTCTCCAGCCTCCATATGTCTGTGAATGTGAGAGGCAAAAAGAAAATCCAGGGGTCCTGGGGTCCCTAGTCAGTTTTCCTTCTCTCTACTTTTCAGGGTCTTCTTTTTTTTTTTTTTTAATTGGTGTGCTGGGTGGGATCAGGGTCTTCTTATGATTTTTTTATGTATAATACCCACTGATTTGGGCTGCATTTGGTGAGAGGAGTGGAAAAAGTGCATCAATTCCCTCTTGTCTGGAACTAGAAACATGAAGCTTGTTTTTCTTTCAGCCCTTTGACATTCTACTTTCTTTTCACTTCCATAATTTCTGATGAGAAGTCAGTAATTTTTCAAATCGCTGTTTCTTCATGTGTAAAGTGTCATTTTTCACTGGCTACTTTCACTTCAGTTTTCAATAGTTTTACTGTGATATGCCTAGGTGTGGCTTTTTTTGTGTGTATTTATCTTCCTTGGAAGTAAGTGGCCATCTTGATTTAAAAAGTTGGGAGATTTCTGGTCATTACTTTTTGGGGGGATTTGAATTCAGAGCTTTGCACTTTTAAAGCAAGTGCTCTACCACTTGAGCCATACCTCCAGTCCTGGTCATTACTTCTTGAAATATCCTTTTTCTGACCCACTTTCTATACATATTAAGTAAATTAAGTTAGTAAATAAAAACCCAGATTAGAAAATGCTACACTTAAATGGTTTTACTTGTGACATCTATCAAACATTTATGGATTAACTAAGCATAAACTCAGAAATCAGAGAAGGGGAAATACTTCTTATTTCACGAGGCCAATACAACCCCAACTGCAAAGCTTAACAAAGCCATCAAAGAATAGAAAGCTACAGACCCATCCGACCAACCCCCTCCAGATCAGAGATGCAAACAACCCTAACTAAGCAAAGTCAATCCAGCAATATGTTTTTTTAAGGATAATTTATTAAGACCAAGTAAATTTTATCTCAGGAGTGCAATATTGGTTTAACACTAAAAAGTCAATCAATGTAATATACTATATTCACACAATAAAGGAGAAAAGCCATACGATCATCTCAAAAGATAAATTTTTAAGTACAACTCAACACCCAGTCATGATATATTTGAAAACAACCCTCAGGAACTGGAAATAGAAGGGACCTTTTTCAACTGAAAGAGGATATTATGAAAACCCACAGCTGATATTGTACTTAACTGTGAACTTGTGAACACTCTCCTAAGAGCAGGAAAACAGTGTGTCACTGTACTGAAAATCCTAACTGGTGCACTAAGGGTGAAGGAGGAAGAAGAGTGGGAGGAGGAGGAGGAAGTGGGGAGGAGGAGGAGAAGGAGGAGGGGATAAGAGAAATAAAGGCATAAACACCAGGAAGAAAGTCATAGGACATCTATGCACACATGACATCACTGTCTATGTGAAAAACTGAGGAATCTACAAAGCCACCGAGACAGCTGAATTCGTGAATTTCTTAAGACAGTAAGATACAAGACTCACATAGATATACTGGATCTATACAACTGATAATTGTACGTGTTAACACTAACAGCAAACAGAAAATTACTATTTATTTGGTATTGTCGTACTGGGGGCACATGGTGACATTAACCAAAGTTCTTACATTATATCACAGTTGAGTTTTCACCCCTTTCAGCATTCAGCAAACAAAAATTTTAAAATTCCATTTATAAATATAAATGCTTAGTAACAAGCCACCCATCACTTTGCTTTCTCCTTGCTCCCCACCACAGCCACAATCCCCTCTGTCACAGGACTGTCTTTAGCTGAACCTAGAAAATGAGTTAGCCTGTCACTTTTCCCTGAGGATGTCAGGCCCCAGTCAGGGAGAAGCCATTGGCCTGGTCACCACAGTGAGAACCACAATTGGTCACAGGTCTATCAAGACATCCTGTGGAGTCCAGGCTTCCTTCCTTCAGGTCTTTACAGGTCACCAAATAAAGCCTTTGTCATCAGGAGCTTATGTTCAAGTGCAGGGTCACTGACGTGGGATACAGAACAAGGGCCCTGGTCCCTGGAACCTGTGAATGTGTCAACTTGGTGGCAAAAGGGACTTAAATTAGGGGTCTTGGGGTGGGGTCTGGAAGGGCTGGGTGGGCCAAAGTTAGTCACAGAGTCCTTATTAGAGGGAGGTGGAAGGTCCAAGTTGGAGAAGTTGATGTGACAGTGGAGGCAGAGGCCGGGACGGTGCATTTGGTGGGAGGAGCAGTAAGCTGAGGAGTCGGGGGTGGGAGGACAGAGCTGCCCTGGGAGGTCCTGGGAGTGTGGCACTGCCCCACCTTGGATTTTGCCTCCTGAGACTTATTTTGGACTTTCAACATCCAGGAGCGCAGGTGATGAACCCACGTTGCTCTAGGTAGAGGGTTGTGATGATTTGTCACAGCAGCCATGCTGAGCCCTACTGCCCTCACAGGCACGCAGGTCATCCCCGGGGTGTTAGGACTCTGGGCTCATCCTTGCTTTAGAGGGGCAGCGTGGAGATGAAGGTCTCTGCACCTGCGATGACCAGGCCACCAGCATATGACTATCTTTGAGCCCCTCACGGGAGAAGAGAGGGCTGACCACAGCGACAGAAGCCAGCAGCTGCCTGTGCTCAGACGAAGCTCCTTCATTACAAATGTGCCAGCTATCAGGTGTATAACCCCTCCTTTCATGACAGAGGAACCGAGGCACGAGAAGGAAGGACCACCTGGGTCACACCCAGAGCTGCATGGCCACCACAGGGCTGGCAGTTGAGCCTGGGTTTCCTCTCCCACCTGCTCACACACATTCCTGAGTGGCTGCCCCAGTTAGGGCAGCTACACCAGAGGGACAGATGGGCTTCGGCTGAGCCCTGTCACGTGCATCTCGGCCTCCTGGCTTTTATTCCGGCTGCTTCCCTCTCAGTGATGTCATTCCCCGACTAAACCAAGCCTTCTCTTTTTGGGAAGCACGCAGCACACAGCTCTCTTCCCTTCCTGGGAGACCCTGTGGCTCTCAGTGTCCCCTGGAGGCCTCTCAGGCTCTCTCTTGTGCCACTAACCCACTTCACCTTCTCCACAGTGGCACCCACTCTCTGGAAGCAGCAGTCCAGCCTCCCTCTCTCTGAGAAGCCAGAGGGGGCTGAAGGTGTGGCTCACATTAGCCTTTGTCACAGAAAACCAAGCTGGAAGGGAGGTTGCCGTGTCCTGGTGACAGTGCGTCATGGTGACAGCGCGTCATGGTAGGAACTCAGCTCCTGTAACAAAATCCAAACAGCAGTGTCCTAAACAAGCCTCAACATACACGGTCCCCGGCTTGCTGCTCTGACACCCTCAGCACATGGCTTCTACCTTGTGACTACAGATGGCTGCTCTGGCTCCTGCCACTGCGTCTGAGTTCCAGCAGGAAGGAGAAGCAAGGACAAGAACCAGATGCTGCACCCATATGGTCACATGCAGGTCACATGGGCCCTGAAGTTACAACGAAGGCTAGGAAATGTGGTCTTTTGTTTGGTGGCCAAGGGCCCAGCAGCAATTTTTATTATCCTAGGACTGGATAGATGTTGTCAGCTGCAATGGAGGCTCCCAGGAGTTTTCTAGTCAAGCACTGAGCTTCTCTGGAAGCTGGGGACCTGGACGGGAGGCAGGTGTGACCTGGCAACAACGACGAGGGAATGGAAGGTTTGACATTCTTCCCATACAGGAGCAGCCAGGCTAGAGAGAGAGTCATCCTGACTTTCCTGTCCTGCTGAGGGAGCAGCTGGGGCCCGACTGCCCATTCTGTGGCAGGGGTGGGGACAGCTGCTGGGACACGAGCCCGTGTTCTCCCCTGGGGAAACAGGAGTAGAGTTCAGGAAGACACGAGTCCTTTTCAAAGTGCTTTCAATGACACAGAAGCACCGCGGGCTGGAGTGCTCGCTCCCTGCCCCTCCCAGGGTCACCAAGGTGTGATCTCAGGGCCTTCTGCAAGGCCATCCCCGAGGTCTTTTCTGTTACAGCCTCATCTCCCCAGGGGTGACATGTTTTCTGGTGACTTTGTTTAGAGTCTGTCTCCCTCACTGGAGTTAAAACCTGACCACACCCGCTTTTCACGCCGTTGGCTGTTCCTAGCGCAGAATCGGGCCCCGGCAAGCGTGGGGTTTGTGTCTTCCATGAATGAAAGAGACTGTGAGTCATGACTGCAATCCCGGCCAGGAACGGGTGCAGCCGGCCCTCCTTACTGTGCTTTCAGTTCCCTATGGTTAACTGTGGTCCCCAAAATGTTACTTGGACAGTTCCAGAAATAAGCAACTTATAAGTTTTAAATAACTTTTCTTATAATTGTTCTTTTTATTATTGGTCATGTCTTACCAGATCTAGTTTATAAATTAAATTTGTATAGGAAAAAACCTAGTGTATACAGGGTTCAGTACTATTTTAGCTTTCAGGCATGCACTGGGGGGGGGTCTGGGAGATGTCCCCTGCAGATAAGGGGGACCCCCCCACCCCGTGCTTCCCTCCCCTGGCCAGTCCTCCACACACCTGTTGGCGCTTGCCTCATTTGTCTACAAGTTTGTCTCATACAGGCACATGCCCTGCTGTGTTAATCTAACATTGCATAAGAAATAATCCCCAGGTCAGGCACAGAGGCTCACGCCTGTAGTCCCGGCTACTCAGGAAGTGGAGATCAGGAGGACTGTGGTTTGGGGCCAGCTCAGGCAAAAAGTTACCGAGGCTCCATCTTGGGCACAATAGCATAAGCGTGAACCCTAGCTGAGCGAGAGGCCAGCCCTGGACAAAAACACGAAACCCTAAAGCTAAAAGGGCTGGGAGTGTAGCTCAGGTGCTGCACCTGTGTAGATTAGAGTGCCTGCCTAACAAGTGTGAGGTCCTGAGTTCAAATCCCAGTTCTGACCACTAAATAAATAAATAAGGAAAAGAAAAAGAAAGAATCCCTAAACAGAGGGGTTCAGGACAAGACAATGCTTTATCTTTCTGTTGTCTGGACAGAACTTGGGAAGTCTTAGCTGGGTGGTTCTGGGAGACTCCCAAGGTTACGTCAGAGGTTAGCTGTGATCACAGCCATCCAAAGGCTCAACCAGGGCTGCAGGACCTGTTTGTTGTGGTCTCATCTGTGGGCCAACAAGCTGTGGACTCTTCAGAGCTGCCTCAGGATCCTTGTGGCAGGGCGCTGGCTTCCTCCAGAGTGACAGCCCAAGGGGGCAAGACGGAAGGCCATCCCTCTACCACCTAGCTGGGAGGACACATATGGCCATCTTTCTCCTACTTGACTGGCCACCAGTCCAGCCCTCAGTCACTGTGGGAGGACAGGACACAGGGCATGAACACCAGGAAAGGCCTTCTTGGCAGGTGGCCTCCAGGCTCTCCGGATCCCCAGAGCAGGCCCTGGCTGTGCAGCTTTGGTTTCCCTGGGGCCCTGCACAGGCCTGGGACGGGGGTGGAGCCCAGGTTCCATATGAGCTCCTTGGAGGAATGAATGAACGAAGCCAGGAAGAAAGGAAGGGATAATGAAACAGCAAATGAATTAAAGAGCCTGCGGTGAGAACTCTCTGTGGCAGAACTTGTTCTGGTCACTGAAGGTCTTGTCTCAGGGAATCCGAGCCCAGAGGTGGTGGTGTGCGGGCAGGGGATTCCTTTCTTTCCATCTAGCCTACCCTAGTAAATTTTGGGGGGATGGGGGTGGTCCAGATGGTCTGGGGGACTTGTGGAGGTGTGGCTGCCCCCACTCTTTAGGCACTGGTAAGAAGGATCGAAGGCACTGAGGTGAACATGAGAGAGGATGATCGGATTGCAGCCCTTGCTTTGCGTCCTCTCTTGGTGCTGACTTGTGTCCTACAGCACAGCACTGGACAGTTCTGCTGTGGCCAGCCGGGGAGGGACAGGGATGAGCGTGCCAATGAAGTTAGATTTCCCACCTGGGAAGGGCTCAGAAAGTGTGGAAGGGCCTGTGGCCTCTGTGTCACCTGCTGTGGTTTTCCATGGCCCCTGACTTCTGTTGACTTGGCTGTTGGTGAGGTGGCCTCTCTGCTTTACCTGTGATCCCCAGGTGCCTTTTCTTGGGCCTGGGGCAGGGCGGAGGGGCTTCTTTCCCCACACCTCTGGTCCCCACAGCCCTGGGAGAATCTGAATGTCATTTTACACAATCTGGGCTCTCAGTTAATCTTACCTCCCTCCTGGCTTTAAGCCACCCAGGGTACGGGAAGCTCCCGGATCACAGTTGAGGTAAAAATGCTCTTTAGCCTCAGGGCCTGCTGATGTGTTAGGCTGGCCGTGACACCCACTGCTGCTGTCTGTTGTTGTCTTACCTGAGGAGAGCACGGTGGTGGTGGAACAAAGCTGCAGTCTGCAGGCCGCCAAGCAGCCAGACAGGGCCTGGAGCTGATGCTGGTGAAGGCGCTGTGCTGAGCGCAGACTTACAGAACTGGACGAGTGGCCAACATCCCTGAGCCTCAGTTTCCTTATCTGAAACGTGGGAGTCAGCACTCAGCCTAACAGATGTCCTCAAAGGACAGGGGTGACGGATGGTGACCAGGCACTGGGTTTACCAACCAACCCAAGATCCGCAAAGCTGCAGTGGCCGGGGACCCCCACCATACCCCATGGGGCAGCTGCGCGGCCCCTCCCGTCTGTGGAGCAGAGCAGTTACAGCAGGGTGTGAGGCCCCTGTGCTGTCCAAACTTCCCATCAGGAGGGTTACTGCTCAGATAATGGGGGTTGGGGACTCAGGGACCAAAGACAGCTGGGGAGAGAGGGAGGGAGGGACCACCAGTCCAGGTGCTGTGATAGAGGACAGAGGGGGCAGTAGGTGCGGTGTTTGCAAAGACGCCAGGGTGAGGCGGGTTTGTTCCCAAGCCTGGAAGAGGAGAGGTGGGAGAAGCCTGAAGAAGAAGAGGTGATTGGGATCTAGAAAATGAGGAGTGGGCGGGGCCTCGAAGGATGCAAAGTGGGCGGGGCCTGGGCCTGAGGGGGCGGGGCCAGAGGGCAAAGACTGGCCTCCCAACTTCAGGCTAAGGCACCTTAGACCAGGAGTTAATCTGTCTGTGCCTCAGTCTCCATCTCTGTAAAATGGGGCCCATGGAGGTAAAATAGTCCCCCAAAGGGGTGAAAACCATCGCACTCAGAGCAGAGCCCAGTGCTGCTGTGGGTTCTATATTCACGTCTAGTCAATAAATAAGTGTAAATGTCACACCCTACTCCCACGTGCTCAGGCTCAGCTGCTTGTCAGCAGACTTTGGTTGGAGCTGGGGACGTTCCCCCTTTCTTTCTCTCTCTGCCACACCTGTCCCCCTCCCAGCTCCTGCAACTTGTCCCCTCGTCCCCTGGGGAGAAGACACTGCACAGAGCTTCCCCATACTCCCCTGAGGTTCCTTCCATGTGGACTGTGGGTGCCGTCTAAGCCTCTGCCTGTCGGCTCTCCTTGGAATCGAGCCAGTCACCAGGTTGGGTGGAGATTTTAGGAGACCCTTGACCTTGGAGGAGAGAGGCTGAGGGAACAAGCTCTCTTCTTTGACCAGTTGGTGTGGGCTGTGCATCTGTGCGAGCAGGTTGGGGAGCCCCTTCACAGCCACCCTCACCCCCCACAGGCTTAGCTCAGGAGTGTGACAGCCACGTGGAACCTTAGGCTTTGCCCAACAGCCTGTTTAGAGAGAGGTGGGGATGTGAGAGCCAGGGACCATCTCAGCTCCCTGGACAAATGAGCAACTCCTTCTCCTCCTTTTTCTAAAGGGTCCACGCTGCGTCCCTGCTTCCTGTGTTTTGAAGATTCAGAGAAAGAATGAGTGTCATTTCTGCAACACAGGACGCCAAGGATGTATCTGCTGCAGGGGGAGCAGGGGTGGGGCTGGGATGGGGCTGTGCCAACACCATGGGCTGTGCTCCTCCTGTCTGCTTCCCAGCTGCGTATGGGATATGACCTAGTTAGGGCTTGTCTGTAAGGTGCAGATCCCTTTGCCAGGGACAGGCTGTGGAACCTTCCAGTGCATCCCTATGCTCTTCCTTCCCCACCTGTGTCAGTCAGAGTTCAGTGAAAGAAAGAGAACCCGAGAGAGCTCTATACTGCAGGTCTTGCCTTAGTGGGTGGCCAGACAGGTCTGGGGTGTGGGGGGAGGGCAACTGGAAAGCCAGCTGACTCGCTGTACACCACCAGGACTTCTCTAGCGAGGAAGCCTTGGTCTTGCTCGGAAGCCTTTGCACCGACTGAGCCGCGCCCACCCAGAGGTCCAGAGCAACCTCTGATACTCAGAAGTGCTCCGATCATGGATTTTAGTCACATCCACAAAATACCTTCAGAGCAACACAGAGGTTGGAGTGTGGAAGTATGGGGGACTACAGCCCCACCACATTGTCACAGGAAACTCACCATCCCACAGTCCCTACTGATGGTGTCTGTGTCCTTCCGGCTTGAACACTGAGTCACTCTCAGCCTTTGGCCCCATCAAGGTTTGGTGAGGTCAGCAGCCCTCCCAGTCCTGGGCCCTCTGCCCTACAGTAACAAATCCCCAGCTGGAACCACAGTGTTGGCCTAGGTCCTCCTCCAGCTGTGTGTCCCCAGCCTGTGTGAGCAGCTCCATGTGATCTCATGTGGGGTGGAGTGACAGCCCTCCTTGCTGCCCTCAGGACGCAGCCAGTCCCAGGGAACTGCAGATCCTGGTTCAGGATGGCAGAGGGGGTCTGCCAGGAGCCTCTGCCTTCCTGGCTTCCAGGCCATGCTCTGGGCTGGATTCCCTGGTTAGGCCACAGCCCTGGGCTGCAGGAAACCAGATCTGTGGTTGTTTTGCTTCGATTGCACAACATCGGTGCAGGAGGCCAGAGCAGACATCTGCTGTTTTGGCCAGCCCGGCACCCCCACCTCCCTTTTCTGGCAAGAGCCCCCTGATTGCCTCATGGGGAAATCCCCCCATGTGTGCAGTTAGAAGTGGGCTGTCAGTCCAGATGCCCCGTCCTTCTTTGCCAAGGAATGGACCTATAGCCCTAGCTCGGTCACCAGCACTCCTTCCTTTGTCCTCAGTCCCCAAGGTGGTCACTGAGAACCCCACTTTCTGGTTGTACCTTCCCTAGGGCCTTCCCTAAGCTCTCATTCCTCCAGGCAATGAAGCCCTTTCTTGCTCAGGGCAAACAGCCCACTTCTATTGGTTAAACTCTGGGTGCAAATCCTGGCTCTGTCCTTACCCACTGTGTGACCCTGGACAAGATGGACTGTCTCTGGGCCTCAGTTTCTCCATGTACACACCTGAGCCCACCTCTAGTGCTGACACCCACAGTCCCTGGCTGCTTTGGCCATCTCAGTCAACTTGGATGGGCATGTCCACTGCCAAGGACCAGACGGGGCCTTCTCTGCTCCGACCCCAGAGGTCTATAGTGTTCGTTTGGCAGTGGAGAAGAGGTAATAGCTGCAGAATCCTTTGTCCTACCTCCTGCTGTAGGGGGCAGCATTGTGAGGATCAGTGTGCTGGCCCACCGAAGGCTGGCTAAGCTGTCGCTTTCACAGGACAGTGGTCCAGGTCTCTAACTCATGGTGCTTCACAGTCACAGGTCTGACAACTGTATGAAAGCGTTGGATGTTTTCCTTGGACTTAAAAACCTCTCTCTCTCTCTCTCTCTCCCCTGGCCCTTCTCTCTCTTTCTGTCTCTGCTGCTCTGTTGCACACACATACAGTTCCTAGAGGAGGGCTAGGAACAGCCTTCAGATGTCTATCCCGACCCTAAGATAGCTGGCCCCTGGGTGTCTAGAAGAGGTCACCTGCCCTGGCACACGAGTTCAGTGGTTGGGTCTGGCCCCAGGTACTCTGTTAGTATCAGCACATCTCAGCTCATCCACCCCCAGAGGACAGAATCTGTGGTAGATCTGGCTGGCTCTGAATTCACCAAGTCCAGGCTCAAGGCTTTGCTTATGGACATGCATCTGGACTACATTTCCCAGCCTCCCTTGCAACTAGGAGTGGCCTCATGGCTGAGCCCTGGCCAATGGACTGCAAGCTGGAGGGATATGTACCACCCCTGCCCCTTTTAGCTTAGAAATAAACATCTTCCATGCTGTTCTCCACACTCTTTTGCTCTCCCACCAGATTACTGCAGAGGACAAGTCCTAACGATGACAGGGCCACACAGCCAAGGGAACTGGGCCCCCGAGTGACTGTGTGGAGCAGGACCTTGCCCCTTCACGCCACTGGCCCACAGCTGACTGTACTGGGAGCAAAAAATCCACTTTTATTTGGGACTGATTGTCATGGCCGTTGTGATTAACACAGCATTTCAGTGGCTCCATCCCAGGCAGGTTCTTTTGTACTAAAAGGAATCCATCTTAGATCCCCTGGAAGCTAGGAGCTGCTTCTCTGCCTTCAGCCCAGGACCCTCGAAGCTGCAGAGGCTCTGCCTCTCCCCGAGCCTCAGGCCTGCCTGAGCCCCAAGGCCTCTTCTTCAGGGCTTCAGTCCTTGCCCTTAGCCCCCCCCCCCACCCCTTCTGCCTTGCCTCACACCTATAGCTTTCAGCCCCCTTCTTTTGCCACTGTTACCTCCCATCTATCTGGCTATTGTCTGGGGCCAAACCATTAGGATTCAGAGGTCAGTTGTGTTATTTTTTTCTCCCTCACCAATAGCTCCCCGAGGGGCTGGGCCTGGCTGTCTGCTGAATGCCCTCCTGCCCAGCAGATGGGCAGGCATGGGTGGCTTCAGACCTGTGGCCTTTGTGATCTGGAAGTGTGGATGGCCCTGACATGGTTGTTCCCAGAATCCCATTTTCCTGGGATACCTGAATGCCAGCAGAAGAGGCTAGCCTCTGCCTCTGGCTCCATTCCTACCTGAGCTGCAGTGAGGCTCCAGGACAATGGAGGCCAGAGCTGGAACCAGGCTGCTTTCCTCTGACCTTGTTCCCCAGCCGGAAACAGCACCCAGGGCTCTGCCCCCTGCCCCTATTGCGCTGAAGACTAAGGTACATCCCCACCAGGGAAAACCTTTCCACTATTGTTCCTCAGCGGGAAGGCCCCTCCACCCTTTAAATAATTGAACCAGTCTCCCAACTACCAGTTATCAAACCCTTTAGCTGTTGGTTATCTTCCCAGTAATAGTATCAACAACGGCTCCACTTGCAGTGCGTGTGCAAGGCCCCACACCCCAGATTTCACTGATCCCTCCCTCCAGCCCTGGGAGAAGATGCCCTCCTAGACCCATTTCACAGATGAGGAAGTCAAGGTCCTGTAGCCTCCTCCGCACCAGCCCCAGGACCAGATGGGAAGACAGTGGCAAGTGGCAGGTGGGGTTTGTCTGGCCAGGCAGGAAGGTGAGTCCTTCCTAGGGATTCCTGGGGCTCCCAGCTCATAGGGACTCCCTCTCCTTTGCTCCCCCATAGGTCCTTGCCCTCCACAGCACCCAGCTTGGAGCTCCTCCGCTCCCTGTCTGCTTCTAGGCATCCATCGAAAGCTACTGCTGCTGCTGCAGCTTGGCCCTGCTGGGTTTCTCCTGAGCATACCGGCGAGCTCTGCTTCTCAGAGGTTGTGTGCTCACTTTGCAAAACAGCAGAAATTTATAGCTCAAGTAATTGATCACGGTGCTTCTGCCTCCCTCCATCTCGCTGGGTCTCCTAATTCCCTTCTCCCGCTCTCCCACCGCTTTCTTCTCCACGCGCCATCTGTGGTGTCAGAGAAAAGGAAGCCAAAAAGGGAGGGAGGGTTCTAGCCCCAGTTCTGCAAATTACACACAAACCTCAGTTTCCCCATCCACCAAACAGATGAGCTAATAATACTTGCTTACAGAGCACTGGGCCTGGGGCTTTCAGATCCAGTGCACACCCATACAGGGCCACCACTCCCCACAACCACCCTGGGTGGTGTGTGTGGGGGGGATTGAGACCCACTTTCTAGATGGGGACAGTGGGGTCCAGAGAGCTCTAGGTAATTACGCAGACCCAGGTCAGCTGTGTCCAAACCATTAGACTACACTGCCTCTCCACCTCCAGGGCCAATCTGAAAAGAGGAGATCACTGCCCTGGCCAAGCCTGGCTGCACCCCCACTTCACTTCATCCTGGGGTTAGCTATGGATCCTGGGGTTAGTTAGAAATGGAGCAGAGGCCACTGGGACAAGAGGAAGCTGCAAACTCAGTCCTTTCTGTCACTTCTTAGTGCTGGCTCTTCTTCTGTACCAGCTGTGTGAACAGGAGCCTCCCAGGATGACCTGGAAGTGGGGTGGTGGTATAGGTCCCTGGGCTGAACCCTGCAGGCTTGGACTGAAGCCCCCTCCAGCGCTGGCTGATGGCCCTTCTGCCCCCTTCTGTTCATTTCTAGGGGGAAGATAGCTTCCAGGGGGCAACAGACCTGTCTGTTCCCCTCCATTTTCAGCCTAGCTTCAACTCTGCCCCTGCACATCTGTCTCTCCCTGCTGTCGGCGTGTGTCTCTGTCTCTAGCCTCCAGCCGCAGGTGGAACTTGCTTCCCTCCCAGGCACCACTGGCCCCCAAGGCCAAGGCCAGCTCCTGTCCCGCTGCTCAGCATCCAAGGGCGCCTGGCCCAGCCTCCTCCCTTCGCCCTGCAGCGCGGGGCTGCACCGGCCGCAGTCGGGGGGTGGGAGGGATGGGGGGGATGGTGGTGGTGGCGGGCACGTTGTGTCCCCCCCTTTCGAGATGGGGACAGAGGCTCCAGCCCCGCCGGCTGCCTGCTCCCGCCTGGCTGGCGGAGATGAGAGCCGGCTGCAGGGCTGAGAGCGAGGCAGCCGCACGCAGAACAAACAGAATTTTTTTTTGCAACTAGAGGGGGAAGCACAGAGCTAAAAATAAAACGAAAAGATCAGTATCTGTCAGTCTGACAGCTGATTGGCTGCTCAGAGATGCATATAATTACCAGCAACTGGCGCTGGCTAGGCAAAGCCGGGAGAAACTGCTGAGACGAGGTTAGGATTTAACCTTTAAATTCTGGAGCCACCGGAAAGCGAGGGGAGACGACGGGCGTCGGTGCTAATGAGGCTGGGCGGGGGGCGCAGGGGGGCGGGGGCCGCCGAGTCGGGGTCAGGTCCCGGGGCTCCCCCCGAGGGCCCTGGGGGGGGACGGCGGCCGGCAGCCTCCGCCATCAGACTGGCAGTGCCTGTGATTGGGCGGCCCGGGGGCGGGGGTCCTTCTCCACGCCCAGAGGGGGTGGTGTCTTCCGGGAAATTTGGGGGGGGGTGGGGAATCTCACCTGGGAGGGAGGGGAGGAGTTGCTGCGTGAGGCTTCGGGTCCCTCCCGGGCTGGCCCCGGTGGCGAGGCCCACCCTGTCCCCACCCACATTCCTCTCCTCTGCCTTGTCCTGCCCGGTATCTTTTCCTTCCTCGCTCTCCTTCCTTCGCCCCCAGCCCCGCCCCCCTTGGGGGATCTGTTTCCTCCAGCACCTGGCATCTCAGGCTTGTCCTAGGTCCCCAGAGATAGACCAGACTGCAGGACAGGAGAGGTGGTGTGTTCTCACCAGACCTCAGTTTCTTCATCTGTAAAATAGGGGTGGTGCGCATGGGCACCCCCCACCCCCACTGTCCCCAGATGCTCAGTGCTGTGTCTTAATTTTCCACCCAAGCCAGGACTCGAGATTTCTGGTCTCTGAGCACTGGTGAACGGGGACCAAGAGTGCCTGCCTATCCCTAGGGTGACAATGGGGACCCAGTGAGCCCCCATGTACTGGGGAGGTGGCAGAACCTTTGGCAGTGGCACCGTCTCCTGGCACCGGCCACCTCCTGTCTTCTAGGCCTTCGCCCAGACTGCAGCCTGGACCTCCCCTCCTCCTCCTCCTCCTCGCCACAGCCCTTCCCTCCAGGCCTTTTCTTTGGGGAGGCCTCCTGGTGTCCAGCAGTTCCTCTTCTGCCTCTGCTGGCCTCTGACCCCGTGCTCAAGCCCTAAGTGTCTGAGCCTCATGAGGACAGGCCTGTTCACAGCTGTGTGGCCCGTGTCCCCCAGGAAGCAAGACTGTAGAGTCTCTGCTCTGTGGCTTGAGGAGCCAGGCAGAGGCAGGAACCAGTCTGGCCACACTGCCCATGGCTGGGGCTAGCAACAGTCTCAGCTGATGGGACATATGACAGGCCCCAAGTGCCACCTTAGCAGGGCAGGAGCAGGCATGGGCCCAAGCCTGTGTTGCTCCCTGTGCGGGATAGATGGGGCAGTGGAAGGGGCTGCCACCTTGTCTGGGGATGGAGGAAACCCAGATTGGCCTGCAGGAGATGCTGCCGAGCTCCTGGCAGGGTGACATGCAAGGGCCGGTGTCCACTGAGGAAGGAATTCACACATAGCCTGTGTGTGTCTCCCCAGTCCGAGCACTGTACAGGGATACCTTGAATTCCCACATCAACCACTGGAAAGTGGTGCTGTGGTCACCTCCATTTTGCAGTTAAGGAAACAGCCACAGAGCTGAGCAAGGTGCCCAGGCCCTGTGGCTAGAGAGGTCCTGCTAAGGCCCCTGTCTCCTAAGGCTGGCCTCTGCCATCAGATAAGCATGAAAGAGAGGGAGATGAATTTGGAGCAGCTGCCTGGGCATGCAAAGAATTCCCCTTTGGTGCCTCCTTGAGAGATTTTTAGGAAGATTTCAGCTGCTTCTCACTGATTGCAGGATGTCAGGCTGGTGTTTCCTTTAGATATGACACAGGGCTGAGCCTGGCCCCCTAGGTGATTGTAATGGTATCCCAGTGGCTCCTGCCCATGCACCCAACGTAGGACTCGGCCTTGGTTGGTTGCTCACCTGGAGCCCTCGCCACCCACCCCAGAGAGATGGTCCTCATCCCTGAGTTAATCCCCAACCCAGTGTCCTCCACTCGGTGCCATCCCTGCATGGAACAGCCAGTCAATAAAGTGAGCTGGACGCGTTTCAGATGAAGAGACAGGACAGGAAAGTTGCATGACTTGCAGGAAGCAGCCCCATGTTGGGTCAAGAATCCAGCTTTTGACTTCCACCTTCCACAGTCACTCGAGAGTCCCCTGTTACGTCCCTTTGAGCCTTGCCTGTCTGCCTCCCAAGTCTTCTAGTAAAACCGCTAAGGAGGTTTTCTAGCTCTCCTGGGAGCTGGATGAAAGTTGGCCACCGCTCAGTGTTGGGGAAGTTGCATGTTTCCAGAGGCACTTGAGTTTTCCTTTCTTGTGTGTGACCTGATTCAAATTTTCCGTCTTTGTTGCTTTGGCTCCCACTCAGGGAAATGTCAGCAGTGCATGTGACCTTGCAATGTGACAACCAGCCCAGGTAATTCACGCACGCAGGTGAGACTTGCCTGTCCCTGGTTTGGGGGTGGGGTGATAGCAAGTGTCTAGTGAGGCCAGGAATTAGAAAGCAGAGACCTTAGCTGGGTGTCGGTGGCTCACGCCTGTAATCCTAACTACTTAGGAGGCAGAGATCAGGAGGATCTTGGTTCGAAGCCAACTCCGGGCAAGTATTTTGAAAAACCCATCATGAAAAAGGGCAGGAGGAGTTGCTCAGATGTAGGCCTGAGTTAAGCCCCAGTACCCTCCCCCCAAAAGAAATCATAGGGGTAAGAGGTGGGCGTCCCAGCCAGTGACCTTGGGAGCCTCCTTGGACTAGAAGAAGAATCTCACGTGGTCTGTCATTGACATCCGTTTATGGCACATGGCTGTACAAACATGGCCTCCTGCCAGGGACGTGCTGCACGTGGCTTTTAGAATTTGCAACTTTTGATTTGTCCTAAGTCAGGCAAGGGATTGTTTTGAAGTGGAAAACCTGTCACAGTCTCTCTCCTCAGAAGACCAGAAGCCTAGGTTTGGTGAATCCCCTGTGCATGGGGCTGGCGTGGGAATGTCCGGGCAGCAAATCTGGCTTCCAGCATTCCCGGCTCAGGGAGGAGGATAGAACCAGTGGCTCACCCCCCTCCTTACCCCAGACTCTTTGGCTACTGGTTTCCGAATACCTGAATTCCTGTTTCTTTGTCTCACCCAGCACTGTGCTGGCCCTTCCTCAAGAACTTGGCCAGTGCTGGTCCTGCTTGGCAGGGGAGTGAGAAAGATGTCAAGCATTCTCTTAAAAAAAAAAATCCAGGCATGGTGGGGCACAGCTGTAATCCCAGCTTCTCGAGAGGCAGAGATCTGGAAGATTGAAGATTGAGACTAACCCAGGGAGAAAGTTATGAATACCCATTTCAACAAATAAGCCAGGCTTGGTGCCTGGCTTCCCAGGTACTTGGAAGGCATAGGGAGGAGGATCATAGTTCAAGGTCAGCCCCTGGCAAGAACGTGAGACCCTACCTGAAAAATAACTAAAGCAAAAAAAGGCTGGGCTGTGGCTCAGGTGTGGCTGCCGCTCATCCCCCTGAGCTCCTGCTGAAACTACTTGTCCTGCCCTGGTGTGTCCTGTCCATGGCCGAGAGGGCCTGGAAAGGAACTCCTGATACTCAGTCATTTTTAAGAAGTCACTGTGCCCCTCCCCCAGTCCAGATGACTTCAAGTCTGGGATAGAGAAGATAGGGGTCATGGGCTCTGGGGGCCTCCAGGGCATCGCAGGTCATGGGACACCTGGAGGCATCATCGCAAGCCAGAGCCCCACCGTGAACTTCACACTCTAGCTTCCTGGGACCAGTCTGTCCAGGGCCTCCCCCCTCCTGTTGGGGGCGGGGAGCGAGGTGAGAGGGAAGGCAAGAGGCAGGTCCCAGTTTCCCAGTCCCTAAGGCTCCCCTGGCCGACTGCGCCTCCTCACAGTTTTCTACAGGAAAGTCAAGTGTGTCTGAGCTGGTGTCTGCCCCGCTGCCTGCAAACCTGCACACAGGAGCCCACGTGCCACCCCCAGGGACAGCCTTGGTGGAGAACAAGGGTGAGGAGCAGTGGGTCAAGACCCAGGGTATGCACTGGGCCCCTTCCTTCCTGTGCCTCCCAGGGAGCCCGTGGCCGCCAGCCTTGCCCTCTGCCCTTGGTGTCACGTCTGGCTAACCCCATGGCCAGTGGGGCGGGGTGGGAGTGGGCAAGGCCTGGATAGAACCAGGGTCTCTTGCATGCTAGGCAGGTGCTCTGCCATAGAGCCATGCTCCCAGCCCATTTTAGAGAAGAGATAAGAGCAAAAGCCACCACACTGAGAAATAATGCAGACAGTATTCTCCCTGCCCAGGCCAACTCTTGGTTCCCACCAGAAACGGACTCCTGCCGTCATCTGCCCGAGGCCCTCGCTGGCCCAGCTCGCAGGCGCTGGTTTGGTGAGCAGCGGACGCCCACCTTTAGGGTTAATCGGGCGTTGCTGTCTGCTCAGTTCCATGATCACCTTGGACTCTAATGGGCTGTGAATAGCACAGCGGCCTCCTGCAGAGAGCCATGAGGGCCTCCACCACCCAGAGATTGTGTGTCAGCCGCCACTCTCATGGTCCATCTAGGAAGTCCTCACACAGCAGGGGCTCAGGGACAGTCTGAGTTTGTGCGATCATTCTGGCTATATTTACTGCTGTGTGACCTTAGGTAGATAGCTTCCCTCTCTGAACTCCTGGGTCCCAGTGTGTCTGTCCTGGGTTACCAGTGCCCTGTCAGGGCTGGACATCTTTATTTATTCTATTTGAGACGAAGAGTCTCTCACTGTGTTACATAGGCTGGTCTGGAACTCACCATCATCCTGCCTCAGCCTCCGGAGTGCTAGGATTACAGGCATATGCTACCACACTGAACAGGGTGTTTTTATTGTTGCTATTACCTCTAATTCATCTCTCCCTCCTTTCCATCCTTTGATCATCACAGGGGGTTCCTTGATGAGAAAGGAGGGGCAGAAGCAAAGCATAAATATGGATATGGGATCCCCTGATAAGCGGTGATGGACCGAGACCCCAGAACAGCCCATTAGCGAGGCAGTGGTCCCAGGGTACACCCAAGCACTCCCCAACTTTATGTGCCTTAGACCCCCTGGGAATCTTGCTCAGAGGCAGATTCTCAGTGGTGGCCTGGGCCTGGGCTCCAGGGGAGACAGAGGCTGGGCTAGTTGGTCCCACAGCGAGCAAGTGGCCAGGGTGCAGTGCATCCCACCCCCGACGCCCACGCCCACGAGGTCTCTGGCCAGAGGGAGTGGGCGGCATCTGTGCCTGCACGCAGGGTTCCCATGCCAGGAAGGACAGAACGGCATGAGGGTAGAGTTAATGTTTTTAACGAAAGAGGAGGACCTCTGCCTTCTTGCGTGCAGAAAGAGCTCCGTTCCCACCCCCACACAGCCCCGGGGACCTGAAAGAATGTGGTTTTCTGAACACTGTCTTCCCTCCCCGAAGGGGGTGACTGGTCTTGAAAACTTGCCTGTGAAATGAATTTTTCTGTCCCCAGTGCTATTTTCCAGTGACTTGTGTTTTAAAACCGTACTTGCGTTCCCTCCGAGATAAATCCACCGTCCAGGTCCTGGTGTTCAGGAAGCTGCAAACACGGGGTGGAAAAGACCCCCCCACAGTGCACGGGGGACCCCTGGGCTACCGTGCTGCAGAGAGCTGGTGCTTCAGAGAGCTGGGTTTAGGGTTGTGGTCTCCAAATGGGCTGAGGTCCCTCACAGAACTTGGCCCAGAGCTCTTGCTAGTACCAGTGACTATGAGATGGGTGGGGCCAGAAGTGGCCCATGATAAACCAGCTCCTCCCCTAGCAAAGGAGTTGATGGGGGGGGGGTCCCATCATGGCATACCTGCTGTCCTGTCCTTGTGTCTAACACCATTCAGTCATACTCTGAATATTGACTAGATTTTTCATTTTCTATTGGGCACAGTGTATAAAGCACACTAGGCACAGCTTTCATGACAGTTTGACTTTGTGTCCCGAAGGGATCGCTGAGGCTCTGACACCAGAATTCCAGGGTCAGAGATTCCTGGGAAATGCTGTGTTAGGAGAACAGCTTCTCTGGCTGGCAGGGTCTGCTTTAACAGGCCAGGGAGTCCTGGGAAAATCGAACAGGAAACAAGTCCACAGCCTGCCTGCGCTCTGCTGGCCTTGGGTTTTCAGAGCATAGCCTAAAATCAAGATGCCCAGGAACACACTTTGGGGACCGAGACACTGAAAGTCCTTCGTAACTCAACTGCTTCTGAGTCAGTCACCTACTCCTGCTTCACAAATCACCCCACACTTATCTCACCATTTCTGTGGGTCAGAAATTCAGAGGCAGCCCAGATGGCTTGTCCTAGCCTGTGGGCTCTGGTGAGGTGGCAGTCGGGGTTGGAGGATGTGCTTCCTAAATGGCTCACCCCCCCCCCCCACCACCACCGTGGCTGGCACTCAGGCCTCATTCCTGCCGCCACGGGCCTCTCCATAGAGCAGCTTGAGCTTCCTCACGAGATGGCAGCTGGCCTTCCCCAGAAAGAGCGAGGCACAAAGCAAGACTCAGTGCCTGTGATGACTTCGCCTTGGAAGCTAGTTTGTTGTTTGTTTGTCTCCTGTTGGTTACCCTGGCTGGCCGAGTCACTGTGGGAGGACACCACACAGGCGTGAATGACGGGGTGGGAATCACTTGGAGACCGTCTTGGAGCATTACAACCATCAGCCATCAGTTCAGTGTGAGGACAGGTACCTTGCCTGTTCACACGGTTGGTCTCTTAGCATTTAGGGGGCGTGAGTGACTGAGTAATCTGTGATGGACAGGAAGAGGAAGAAACTGGGAACTTATCTCCCACACCAAGCTGGAGGAACAACAGCAGTAATGATAACCTACCTCCATCTCTCTCTCTCTCTCTCTCTCTCTCTCTCTCTCTCGCCTCTCTCGGCAGTGGTGCAGTTTGAACTCAAGGACTCACACTTGCTAGTTAGATGCTGTACCACTTGACAAACCTACAGCCCAGTTTTAGTTATTTTTCTGATCGGATCGTGCATTTTTTTGCCCAGGCTGCTCTCGGATTGTGGTCCTCCTGCCTGTGCCTCCTGTATGGCTTGGATCACAGGCATCCACCAACACACCCGACTTGTTTGCTGAGATGGGGGTCTTGTGAGCTGCTTTGCCTGGGCTTGCCTCAAACCATGATCCTCTTGAGTAGCTGGGATTGCAAGTGTGAGCTATGCTGCTTGGCTCTGGCCCCGTCTCTTGAGCTTTCACTCGGTGCCAGGTGTGATGGGCATCATGGCGCCATCATGGCATCTTACCCCCCGGCAGCAGTCTCTTATCCATTTCTAAGCAATTTGTGAGGACAGGTTGTGTGCGTGCATGCCATGACAACTGTAGCTGGAGTTTTGAGGGACTTAGGCGGGACAGAGGTCAATGATAAACAAATAATAAATCGATGAGATAAAATATTTATCTCATTACAGCCTGAGGACTAAGTACATTAACAAGGTGAGGAGTTGGGGAGCCAGGCCTGAAGGCTTATTGCTGTGACAACTGCCACGTGTCCAGGCTGGGGTGGGGCAGTCCTGTCCTAGGCCCACCCTTGTGGTCATTAGCTGGTGGCTTCACGGTTCTCAGTTTCTCATTTGTAAAATGGGTGTTGGTGACGAGCTAATCCCAGGGCTCCAGAATGCTTCATTGTGGCAAAGCTGAGGGCGTGATACCACGCTGGTGGCACCCTAAGTTTGAGGGACTCTTACAGTTGTATTTCCTGGAAGGGCCCAGGAACACAGCGTGAACGCTGAGCCACAAACAGACCTCAGTTCTGCACGGCCTCCTGCAGGTGAGCCCCCAGGAGCCTGGACGAAACCCAACCCTCCTCCTGCTGGGGGCATGTGCGGGCGTCGAGCCTGCCCGCCTCTTCCTGTCCTGTTGGGACACGAGTCTCCACAAAGGGAGCACTGGGCATTGTGTTCCCTCGACATCTCAACACGCTTGGAGGAACCTGGCTAAGTTTGCTGTCCCAACAGACGTTGGAAGGTGCTGGCTCCCATCCTGCAGTCTGGCCTGGGAGGATGTTCCAGAGTCAGGGGAAGAGAGGGGCGAGGAGGGACCAGAAGCTGGCAGGGAGCGCACCCCTTAGCTGTGTGACTCCCGGCAAGCACCGCAACCTCTCTGGGCCCCAGTCTCCCCATATGTTGGATCACCTTTGGGCTCTCTATAGTCACAGTCCAGAAGCTCCCCACCAACTTTCTCCCCTGGTTTTAAGGGGGCAAACACATTTAGCCCAGTAGTAAGCCGGATTCAGCGACTGTCCGTTTCCAAGTGGCCCTTGACTCTCCACCTTTGCAACTGCGTCTCAGCCTCTGCCCTTGGATGAGCCCCGAGGCCGCTGAGAAGCCGGAAAGGGAGGAAGGGGACTTTGGTGGCCCTCAGAGAGTTCAGGTCTCCTCTGGGGGTACTGACTTCATGGCAGGCCGGGTGAGCCAACTTCCTTCTTGGGCATCCGCTGTGGGCATCTTGGCTGCACGCATGCTTTGTGGTCTCCCTGGGTCCAGGACATAGACCTGCCACACCTGCCTTCAGGGGAAGTCTGGGCCACCTGCCTCTGGGCCTCAGTTTTCTTTGTAACATGAGGACTGTGACACTCCATTCGCTTAGGTGTATTAGGCTCCAGCTGTATGTAGGCCAAGTGGGGTGCAGGAGGTGCTGACCTCCTGGAAGGAAAGGCCGATGGTGGGCTCAGAGGGGCTACCAGACTGTCATGCGAGTTGTGGCCTGTTGGTGGCACTTTGGTGTGGCTCAGGTATGCTGGGCGCTTGGAGTGTATCTGGTTTATGCATGAAAATGTGTTCTCTCTCTGCTGATTTCTTTATTTTAAAAATTACTGTTGCCTAGAGCGAAACTTGACATGTCATTCCCCATAGAAACCCTTCCACACCTCTCAGGCCTCAGATGACAGGGCTGCGCTCTCCACCTTGGGGGGAGCCCCTCAGACATTTCTCTTCTCTTCCTACCTCCCTAAATGTCACTTCCTCCAGGCAGCCCTCCCAGCTTATTTGAGCCAGTTGGGCCTACCTCAGGCACTGCCTTTCTCATCCAGGGAATGATCAACGTCCCCACCCATGCCACAGGGCCAGGCACACCACTGTGATGCCCGCCCCCAGTTTGGAGCTCTGCAGTGTCTGTCCAGTGAGTCTACTACAGACAGCTTGACAATTGTACATCCAGGTCGGTCACCTGGGGTGGGGCCTGCCAGCCAATCTCCTCACTGAGTTCCCTGGAGCCTGGGAAGGACTCTGGAGGTGGCCACCCAGCCGCATCCCTCTTGGGCCTGCAGGCTGGAGCGGCAGGAGCAAAGGGGTTAAATGTTTCTGGTAGCGGTGGTTCCTGTCCCTTCCCCTTCCGGGGCTGCACAGCCTGGGTAGGCAGGAATGTTTACAATGCACAGCCGGGAGGGAGGGCAGGCGGAGGAGTGGTGGAGGTGGGGGCCAGGCCGGCCCAGGGCCAGGCTCCCCTGTTGAGCAATCGCCCTGCCAGTTCCTGTAACTTGCCCCCCCAACCAGTTCCTCCTCGGCCAGGCAGGATGGAAAGACTGAGGCCTGACAGCCTTGAGGTCAGAGGGAATAGTGAGTGGCTCCCACGGAGGCAGAGCAGGGGTGCAGGCAGCTCAGCACCCCAGCACAGAGAGGGCAGGCTTTGCCCAAGGTCACAACCCGTGAATTGGGCCTCAATGCTGGGGCCTCTTTTCCTCCCAGGGCTCCATGCTGCAACTCACAATGCAGGCAGAGATCATACTGCCACCCAGCCTGGGAGCTCGTGAACCACCTGGAACCCTTTCCCAACTTAAGGCAAGGTCCACAGGCCCTGGCCTGGCTCCTTCACCCAGGCCCCAGGGCCTCAGAGAGCATGGGGGCTCCCACTGGACTGGGTGCCCCTCACCTCCCTCTCCAGCCCTCCCCAGGCAGGCGGGTAGAGGACACTGGTGATCCTGGATCCTGGCCTCCAAGAGTGTGAAGGAAATGAATGATGGCCAAACAGGGCCAGGCTTCAGCTGCCTTCCCTCCTCCCTTCCTCCTTCTGGGTTTTTTCCAGTGAGGACTTTCCGTGCCATGGTGCTCACCTCCTCCATCTCCAGCCCCGTGGGGGGGCGCTCCCTCTGCCAGCAGCATTCACAGTCAAACCCTGTCCTGATCTTACTCCACCATCCTTTATCTGCTCTAGTTTCCTCATCTGCAGGATGCACTGCAGGGAGGAGGTGATCCACTTGCCTCTGGCCCCATGACCTATGGTCAGCGCTGCCCCCCACCCCCACCCCAGCTTTGCTGTTGGAATCCAGGTGTGACTTGGTGGGCCAGGACCCACAGGTCCTTGGCAGCTGGTGGCTGATCCACCTGTCCTTGGAGTCATACCCCGTCTAGACAGACCTCACATTTCCCTTGAGAACCAGAGCAGCCCACCTCCAGGTCAGGAGCTCAGGAGAGGAGCGACTTGCCGAGACATAGAGCGATGTTAACCCTGAAAGCCACCCCTAGAACACCGAGGTCCCCTCCTACACTCTGCTCTGCCACCATTTAGTGAGCACTTACTGTATGTCAGGAAAACAGACCAGTGCTTTACAAAGCTGATCGACTTTGCTCCAACGACTTACCTAAGGGGGAGGTGTGTCGATCCCCTTGTTCAGAAAATAGAGAGGCTGATGATTTGCTTAAGGTCACACAGCATGCAAGGAATGGAGCCTGACTTTGAACTCAGGCTGTCAGTCTCCAGAGTCTGTGCTCGTGGCCAGGCTCCTCTGTACCTGGCTTGAGACTCAGGCTCTGCATACAGGGTGTGGGTGACCTTGGGTAAGTGGCTGAGGGCCCAGAGTCAGAAAGAGGGGAAGGAGTTCCCAGGGCGGGGTGCTCAGGGGTACAGCCTCTTTTTGTAGGGTATCCAGTCAACACAGCCAGGACCACGTGCCCCTCTGCTGCCCCTGGCTCCTCGTGGCTGGCTTCTTGGTGGCTGGGAAGGCCCCTGTGGACAGATGAACAGATAGGCAATGCCACTCTGTCCCAGGACCTTCAGGGCTGTGTGGCACTGCCACCTCCCGAGCAGGTTCCCTTTAAGAAACCAGAAGATTGATATCCTGGCAGGCTGTGCACGAGGAGCCCATCCAAATGGCTTGCATGTTTGCATTTTTTACTGCTCCGTTTAATATGTATGCAAATGCCGGCCGCTGCGCCACTGTGGCTGCAGTCACACGCGGAGCCCCATTAAAGCGGCCGTCCCAGGCACGCGCCTCATTCGAGGCGACGGGCTGCGGCCCTGATAGATGGGGTGCAGGACGGAGACAAATGATGGCGCTTTGTAATTTCTCTCTCTCCTTTTCTGGGGGTGGGGGCAGCTGGAGCCTGGGAACCCGCAGAGGAGATCTAAATATATGTAAAATTGTTTGCGGGTTTGGGGCCTGCAGTGTAGACACCAGAACTGAGAAGAAGTCAGTGCTTTCCTGGTGGGAGTCGGGCTGCAGGCTGCAGGGGTGGCAGAGCCCCGATAGTGGCCTTCATCCAGCAGAGCCCAGGAGCGACTCTGAGCCTGACAAGCAGGAGGGTCCTGGGTGGGGGGACTGCAGCCCAGAGAAACCAGGCAGATGCGGTTCCAGCCCCGCAGCAGGCCATGCAAGCCATGCAGGGCCTGCTGTCCCCGTCCCACCCTCACTTCCTTCTCTTGTGCCACCAGAGCTGGGGACTTTATAGCTACGGTGTCATTCGGTTCCACACTAAGCCTGTGAGGTGGACTGGGGTCACGCCGTTATGCAGTTGGGGAAACTGAGGCTTGGTTAGGAGTTCCCTGGCAAGGGTGGCAGAATGAGTGGGTGAGGGCTTGGGCCTCTCCCAAGTCGGATCATCTCTCTTGCTCTGTGGAGTTTGTTCTCGGCCGTGATATGTGTGTGCGCGTGCACGTGTGCGTTCCATGTGCACACTCTGAATTTGCCCAGACTCACCCCACCGCACCCCCGGGGCTCCCCTTCTCCACCACCCTCTACACCCCCACCCGCCAGGTGACCCAAGCCCACCTGAGCATCACCTAAGTGATGTTAGACTGAGCCCCGAGTTTTCGAAGTCTACTGAAGCCTGAACCTCGAGGTGCTTGGCTTGGTGGGGATCCCCCCTCCTTTCTCAGGACATTGGCCACAGGCGATGGGGGGACAGCCTGGAGGGGGTGTGGAGGATGGAAGCATTCAGAGATGGGGCCTGGGGACAGACCACTCTCGCACCTCCCAGCCCACTGTGGTGCTCGCTCGGCATCGGCGTGAGTGAGTGTGAGCGAGAGCCAAGCGTGTGCACGGGAGTATGGGACTGCGTTTGGGTGAGACTTTCACAGTGTGCCACGTGTGCTGACAACTGGGCTAGTGTGCATGCACGCATATGTGTGTGTGTCAAAGTGACAGCAGCTGAGAACAAGTGTCCCTGCTCCCCCCACCCCCCACGGTCCCCTCCTACCCTGCTTCAGCCTCTGCCTCCCTTCTCTGCAGCCTGTCTGCCTGCTGGCCCTGCCCCTTGCTCCTTGCTGGCATGGCAGGTGGGAATCTCAGAGGTGAGGAGGACTTGGGTTGGTGGGACAGGGGGTTGGGGCACAGCCGGCTACGTGATGGGGAGCCTGGGATTCTTCACGGGAGGGAAGGGCATGGACCACTCTCTGGAGAAGCTGTGTGCAAGTGTGCCCATTGGATGGGACCTCCGCTGCCCTTCCTGTCCTTTCTGCCTCTCACACCTATGGAGGGGCTTGCCCACCATCTGCCTAAGGACCGTAGCCCCAGGACACTCGGTTGGCTCCCCCGTGGCTCAGTGAGGTTTCCTGTCCTCACTGTGGACTGGGCTCAGTCCTTACACCCCAGGGCTCACCTTGGGGGTCCACAAAGCCCAGCCAAACAGGGACCCCAGGGATTCCCTCAGCCCACCTGTGTTTGAGGACCGTCCATCCTTCTAGCAGCCTTGCCTCGGGTAACCTAGTCACGCTGGCCCAACCACGATAATAACAGCGCTAAGGCACTGAAGCCTGTGTGTCATCGAGTCACGTTCCTTCACCGAGAACCCCTATGAGCAGACACAGTGGCGGCCTCTCTGAAGACCCCTCCCCACAGCCCCTCGGGAGCATCTCTGGAACCAGCCCCCCCTGCCCACAGAGGCTAAGCCTGGAGATCCCACAGGGCAGTGAGCCAGAAGCACCAGGGCTCCTCCCGTCATTGCTTGTGCAGCACCCTTCGCCCATGATGACATGATGGTGGGGCAGGACCTGGGGTCTTCACAAGACTCGGTAGAGTGGCCCAGTGAACAGCAAAGTCCTAGGCTCTGATTTGCCCACCCCTCAGTCCCCAGCTGGCTGGGAGATGGGTGCCACATGGGGACTGAGTCATGCCAGGCAGACCTGGGCCTCTCTTGCTGGAGAGGCTGGGACCTGCCCCTTCCATCACTCATGGTCTGTGTCCAGCCAGGGTGGCTGGACAGCAGCTGCATCCTCTCTATGTTCTGAGGATGGGGAGACTGAGGTTGGTCTGCAGGGAATAGCTTGTTGTTGAAAGAGCCTCAGACTTTCTGGAAAGTAGCGATTTAATTTGACTAATACTTTGGTGGGGGTGGTGGGGGGGGGCATCCTTGTCCATAGTGGGAAGAAAATGAGCCTTGCCGAACTCACACAGGGACACTGACTCACACCACTCAGCACTGAGCGCGCTGTGAGAGGGGCGGTATGGTCACACGGTGTTAAGGGGGGGTTTGAGAAGGACATCCTGAAGAAGCAATGTTGGAGGTGAGGCAGCAGCAACCTTTCTGGAGGAACTATTGGAGGGATGGGAGTGGGGCAGGGGGAGAAGCACATTCCAGGCAGGGAAGTAGCCTATGCAAAGGGCCTGTGGCCAATGGGTGTCTGAGCATTTGAGGGACAGGGCAGTTCCTGGAATGTGATGAGTGAGGAGAAGAGGCTGGGAATGGCAGCAGGGGTCAGTTCAGGCAGTGACCAGCAGTGTGTGAGTGTGGTGGATTGTTTTCGCCAGCAAGGGGGAGCCATGATGGTTTGACGTGGGCCTGGCCATCCTGGTGGAGGCTGAAGCTATTGAGGATAGCCTTGAGAATTGAAAGAAGTGTTTAGCAGGTGCTCACCGTGTGTCAGGCACCATTTTGGATTAAAGGAAAGGCCTGGAAGGGAAGTGACCTATCCAAGGTCACCCAGCTGGCGACCTGCAGAAATGGCTGCAATATCTGTGCTCTCATCTTGCACACAACGGGGCCCCTGATCTGGATGTGACAACGAAGGTTATGGAGCTGACCCCACCTCCCACCTCTGTACCCCAGCCTGGGTGGGCACACCAGGTCACAGGGTCAGCCAGGGCTGAAAAGGCCCAGCTCAGCTCCCGCTCACTCCGGCCTAGCAGGGGAAGTAGAGGTTGCAACACTGACAGCTGGGGCTCTGGGGAAGTTGGGTCCTGGCTTGGTCACTGGCACACAGGTCATGCTGTGGTCCCAGGAGCACTGCCCCCACTCACTTGGCCAGGAGTTGAGGATTTGGGACGGGGGTTGGCGGTGGTGGGCTCTGTGCTACTGTGTGCTGTTGTGCTGGCACTTCAGGTCTGCACCCCAAAGAATGGCGAGCAGGGTCAGGAAGAGATTGTGGCACACTCGTCATCATTGTTCACAGCAGCCAAAAGATGGAAGCAACTTGGGTTCTCCAATCCATGAGCAGAAAAAAGAATCCAGAATCTACAACGGAATATTACTCATCCAGGAAAAAGGAAGGAAATTCTGACATCCACTTTAATATGGACACAACCCATGAGGCCAGTCACAAAAGGACAAATGCTACAGGATTCCAGTTCTGTGAAGTCCCCAGACTCGTCATACTCATAGAGACAGGCAATGTGGCTGTGAAGGGCTGAGTGGGGGAAGTGGGGAAGAGCTTAATGGAAGTTGGAAGGAGCCGTGGCTGGATGACAGCCATGGCCGTGTGAACAGTGTGAAAGCACTCCCCTCCACTGGGATCCTGAGATCAGGAGGATCGCAGCCCGAGGCCAGCCCGGGCAAAAAGTTAGTGAGACCCCATCTTAACCTAGAACCTGAGCACGGTCATCCCTGCTGTGTGGGATGTGTAAATAGGAGGAATGAGGTCTGGCTGGTCCAGACTTAAGCGTGAGCATATTTGAAAAATAGCTAAAGCAAAAAGGGCTGGGGGGGAGGTGGTGGCTCAAGTGGTAGAGCACCTGCCTAGCAAGTGCAAGGCCCTGAGTTCAAACTTCAGTACCACCGAAAACAAAATGGTTGAGAGGACACATTTTATGTTCTCTCTCTCTGAGGCAGGGTCTTACTGTGTGGCTCAGGCTGGCCTTGAACTTGAGATCCTCCTGCCTCAGCCCACCAAGTACTGGGATTATAGGTGCGCACCCACACACCTGGCTCAACCAATCTTCCTCCCTCCCTCCCTCCCTTCCCTTTTCTTTTGGCAGGAGTAGAGTTTGAACTCGGGCCCCTTTCTGCCTTTGCATTGGTTATTTGTGAGCCGGTCTCGCTTCGTGCTTGGCTGGCCTGGACGGCACTCTCCTATTTGTGCTTCTCTGCAGCTCGAGGTGACAGGCATGCGCCACCACTGCCAGCCATGGCTTAAGAAGGGGTCTTGAGGACTTTTTGCCCTGGCTGGCCTCCTGATCTCTGCCTCCCAAGTAGCTGAGAGTGCAGTTGTGACCACGTTGCCTGGCTTTAAACCAAATTTTTATTCTCAGTCATTGTCACAGGCTCTCTTGTCAGCTGCATTTGTAGGCAAGGAAGGGGTCATTGTGAAAGTCCATGACGCCTCACGGTGTTCGGCCCAGCAGCTCTGGTACTGGCAGGGACGCTTTGAGCCTTTCGCATTTGAGAACATAAAAGGAAATCCACCCCCACTGTACACATGGACGGTGGAGGCCTGCAAGTCAAGAGGCTGCTCCAAGGCCTCTCAGCATCCCCTAAACTGGAGCTGGGCCTCCAGGACATTCTCAGGACCCAGGCCGGGCCTTGTCCGGATGCATCTGTGCTCGTCAGCAAGGCTATGCTTGGTAACAAATGAGCCTCGCAGCAACACAGCAGAAGTTTCACGGCCAGCAGGGGCTGCTCTGAGCCAGGTGGTTCTGCAGGACACTTGCCCTCCTGAGAAGGCTCAGGGCCCAGGCTGCCTCCATCTCTGCATCACTGAGGCAGGGAAAGGACACGATGTCACTTCCTCCCACAATTTGACAAGGATGAGAGAGCAGAAGTGGCTATAGTGAGCTCCAGAAGTTTCTGCTCACAGTCGAGGTGTGCTGGTGCCCCTTTTGAACTACAAACGAAGGCTGGCTATTCTCTCCTGTCCTTGACGTGTCGGGGTGGCGATGTCCCCAGCAGGTGGGCAGGTGTCCCAGCCGGCGTTCTTCCATGTGCTCTGTCCTCACACACGGGACCGGCCCTCTGAGCGGGTGTTTGGGTCATTTCCACTGTTCTGCTGCTCTAGACTGAAGAGCCAGTCATTTCCTTGGGCGTCTTTCCTCGCCACGTGAAGGTTTCTGTGCTATAAAGATCTAAAAATGGGGCCACTCGGTCAAAGGGTGCAGCTGCCCACAAGTACCAAAGAAGTTCCTAAGGCCGCTGCAGATGGACCGGACCAGAGCTCCAGGGACCAGGTGACATCTCCATCCCAGGGCATTTCCAAAGGCACGCGGGGAGAGAAGCAGAAACAGGGCTGGTGGCACTGCTGTCTCCAGGTCGCAGGTCACAAGCTGAGTTCCTGAGAGGTAGGGTCATTTCCTATGCTGCCCAGCAGTGGACATTTGAGCCCCTGTGCTGTCCCTTGCTTCCTTCCCACTCCCTGCTGGAGACCTCAGGGTTCAGCCATCCTCCTGGCCCGGCACCCACAAAGTCACCCGCCTCCAGCACTTCCTTTCTGCACACCCCACCCACCTCCCATCTGCAGGAGCCTCTCTACTCGGTTTTATCTTGTGTACGGTTTTTTTTTCTTCTTTGGACCATGTCACTGTTTCTGAAAAAACAGAAACAAAAACATCATACCTGTTGTAAAATAAATTACCCAGGTGATGAGATAAGAAACCAGCAGGCTTCACCCAGAGACCGGCTGGTGGCATTTTGGCCGAAGCCTTCTGCAGGTTCTAATGGCCCTGAGCGCCCCTGTAGGATGAACTGGGCTCATCCTGCCTTGCTGCAGGTGGGCGGCTGTGTGTCTACCTGCTTGGTTTCTGTCCCTTCCAGGCAGGAACAAGTGTCCCCATCCTTCACCCTTGCTGGGTGGGGAGTCCCTGCTGCAGCCCCAGGGAGCAGGTCTTACAGGGTTTGGGACCCACTAAGCTGGTGCTCCTGATTGTCCCCAAAGAAAATCAGTCCACCTGTGACATTTTACTCCTCCTTCCAGGTCCCAGTTCATGGCAATAGTCAAGGTGGCCTTTCTCCACCCAGGGATCTCAGGAGCTCCCTGGAAGGACCTTGGCCTCTAGGGAAAGAAGAGGTGCTGGGTCTGGCCACATTTCTGACAGGAGGCAGGGATGGGGGGGCAGTGGGGTCCCCCATAGAATCCAATCTGATTCAGTGTGAGAGGAAAGTTACTGGAAGGAAAAATGGCTCATGGGGACGCTGCTTGAATGCCCTGGGGATATCCATCAGGGAGCGATGCCCAAAGAAAACCTTGGGGACAACTTGACAGCAGGAAGGAGGCAAGGGCCCATGACAGGTGACCATGTGCCTTCTTTAGGGGAGGGAGGCTGTGCCAGAGCTGGGAATTTGGAGTCAGACCAGAGAAGGTCCTGGTTGTATCCCACGTTGGCTGTGTGAACTCGGGTAGGTAACTTAAGGTCTCTGAGCTCTGGTTTCCTCATCCAAGCTCTGGGGACAGTAGTACCCACTTGTAGCCTGTTGTAAGGACAGAATTCGGTGGCCAGCCTCCTTCTACTGCCTCTGTTTTGTTCCATTCTCCTTTGGTGTGGTGGCCTGGGGACAGCTGAGTGACAGAAGAGGGTGACTTGGGAAGCTGAAAGTCCCCATCCATGCTTCAAAGAGGTCTCTTCACACCCACCTTGGGCTCTTTTCTCCTTCTCAAGATAACCCTTACCCAAGTGATGGATGGAATGGAACAGAGGAGGGGCCAGGAACCCCCTGCCCACCTCTGTTCTCCACCTTGATGTCCCTTAGGGTCCATGAAACAGCTTGAAAACACCACTTAGGCCAGCAGGGTATCACAGCCCTGGATGTGCTGATGGCAGATAAGGGGGTCCAGTGCAGTTCTGTGCTGTGCTTACTTCATGCAAGAGGAAGAAGGTGTGGGGGGGAGCCTGAGTGTGTTCCCTGTTCAGGTGGCCAGGCTGGGCGCCCTGACCTCAGGGGCCCACAGGGTCCTCTAGGAGTCCCTGGGGGAAGCAGAGAGGCTGCCCTTTTTCTCACCAACGCCACACACAGTGGAGCCTCTGCTTGGCACCACCCGACCCAGCCTCAGCTTCCTCACCTGCCACATGCAGGGTGGGGCAGATCACAGCCGGGTCCTGGGAAGGTGCACGGACGCCAGGCCCAAGCTGTTTCTGGTGCTGGGCGGTAACGGTCAGGAAGAGCACACAGCCACTCACCGCCAGCAGGACAAGAGGGTCCTGCGAGGTGCAGACTGAGCGGAATCTTGGAAATGAATGTCACTCCCTGTGGGGACGGGAACAGACAGGGCGAAGGTCAGAGGGTGGGGTGCAAACCTGGACGCAGCCTCTCACCCAGAAGGGTCAGTCCAAGGCCATTTCCTCCACTGCAGCATGGGAGAAAGCTTGCAGGTCCCCAAAAGCTTTGTTTGAGCAACGTCCAGCTGGTCTCAGGGGCAGAGTGAATGCTGTGTCCCAGAATTCCATGGTGACATGCCTGTGGGACAGAAGAGGGTCTGTAGGGACAGGGCTGCGGGAGGTTAGGGAATGGTGGCTTTGGCTCATGCACGGGTGACAAGTGAGCAGGAAACAAGCACCTTGAGGGTACAGCACGTCGTGGAGGGACACTGCCCTTGGTCAAGGGGAGAGAGGTGTCACGGTGCCCATCTTGCAGACAAAGGAACTGAGGCTCCCAGACTTGAGGCTCCAGGCTGCCTGTGGCGGGGGCCAGCTCACAGGGCTATCCCTCTTCTGCGTTCAATTGTGGGAGTTTATGTCCTAGCTTTAGAATGTGCCTCAGGCCAGACGAGGTGGCACACGCCTGTAATCCAGCACTCGGGGCTGAGGCAGGTGGATCATGAGTTAGAGGCCAGCCTGGGCTGCATAGTGAGACCCTGTCTCAAAAAACAAGGCCTGGGATATAGCTCGGTGGTGGATGGCTCGCCTAGCTTGTTCAGGGTTAGGAGTTCCATCCTCAGAAATGGAAAAAAGGACAAAAAGTAGGCCAGTGTGCCTTGGTTTCTCCTTTGTGCCAGGTGAGCTGGGGGTTCGGTCAGAGGGGCCTGGAAATGGCACTGACTCCATCCCAGACCTCCAGACAGAACGGCTTCCGGCCTCCAGAGCAGGAGTTTAGTCCCTGGCCCCAGCCCCCAGTGGGGAAACTGAGGCTCCCCCTCAGGCTCAGGCCCTGCGGAAGCAGCTGTGGCCTCCGGCCAGGCCCTGGGACGCGCTCCTCCTCGGCCTCCTTCCCACTTCCCCGCCGCTCCGGCCTCTGGAGAAGATTCCCGCGGTCCCGGTTGGGGGTGCCAGACTGCCGGAGACGACAGCGTGGATTTTACATCCTGTTCTGCTCACTTATGATTATGCTTACTTAAGGCAGGAAGAGCAGTGTGGCAGCCGGTCACCTCGGGGTGGCGGCCCTCCTCGCCTGCAGGCCTGACATGGGAGCAGGAAGCAGGGGACAAGGGAAGATGCAGAGGGAGGAAGGGAAGGGGTAGGGGCAGGAGGGGGACAGGGGACTCTGAGGGGACATGGAGGAGGGGGCAGAGAGATGGAGGAAAAGCACAGAAAGACACACACACCACACCACACACACCACACATATCACACACACACCACACACCACACATATCACACACGCCACCACACACACACCACACACACATCCCACATACACATCCCACACACCACACACACCACATACACATCCCACACGCCACACACACCACACACACATCCCACGCACCACACACACCACATACACATCCCACACACCACACACACCACACACCACACACACCACACACACCCCACACCTGCACACACACCACACATCACACACCACACACCACACCCCATACACACACCACACCCCACACACACACCACACACACATCACACACATCACACACACCACACATCACACATCCCACACACCACACACCACACACACATCCCACACACACATCCCACACCACACACACATCCCACACACACATCACACACCACACACCACACCCCCCACACACACCACACACACATCACACACACCACACACCACACACACCACACACACCACACATCACACATCCCACACACCACACACACCACACACACATCCCACACACACATCCCACACACCCCACACCTGCACACACACCACACATCACACACCACACACACATCACACACCACACACACATCACACACCACACCCCACACACACACCACACACACATCACACACACCACACACACACCACACACACATCCCACACACCCCACACCTGCACACACCACACATCACACACCACACACCACACCCCACACACACACCACACACACATCACACACACCACACACCACACATCACACACCACACACACATCACACACCACACACCACACACATCACACACCACACACACATCACACACCACACACCACACACACATCACACACCACACCCCACACACCCCACACACACCACACACACCACACACACACCCCACACACACACCTCACACACACACCACACACACATCACACACACACACCCCACACACACACCACACACACATCACACACACCACACCTGCACACACACCACACACGCATCACACACACCACACACACCACACACACACCACACACACACCACACACATCACACACACCACACACACATCACACACCACACACACCACACACGCATCACACACACCACACACACCACACACCACACACACATCACACACACCACACACACATCACACACACCACACAACACACACACCACACACGTGCACACACGCAGCTCCCCAAGCGCATAGGAGGAGAGGGAGCTACACAGATGAATAATTTACTAGGGAAATGCAAAAAGAATTTAGAAACTCCATTTATAAATACTTCTTTTCACAAGGACCCCTCCCCGCTCTGTCCCCAGAGGGTGATCTTCGTGGTGGCCTCCAGTCCCTCCCTCTGGCTCTCACTCCGGGTCCAGGGTAGGGGCCTTCTTCCCCTCCACCAGCTTTACTCACGGAGGTCCTGTCTCCCATGGGCTCTCCTTTGTCTCAGGCCATGTTGGCCGTGGTGACCACCCTCTCTCCCTGTCCTACCCTCTCTCTGCCTCTCTGTTACTGGGGAGTGGGGTCCCTGTCCCTCTTTTCTGCCCCCATTTCTCTCTGAGGCCTACATCTCGACTTCTGTGTCTCTTGGGGAAGGGGCCGTCTTTGTGCATGAGCTTTCTGTCCCTTGCATCCTGTCCCTTTCTGTCCTGCCGTCTCTCCATTTCTGTCCACCCTTGCCTCCTGTCTCACCTTTCAGAGGACCTCCGCTTGTTCCAGCCAACAGGTCAAAGGCAGGCTTTGGAGGACAGTGGTCACAGGAACCTAGTGAGGTTTTTTGGGATGGAGTCTTAATTGGCCGTCATTGAGTCAGTCTGGGTCAGTGGGTCAGCTCCAGGCCACAGAGCAGGGAGGTCAGGGTCAAGGTGTGGCCTGTGCCCAGCCCTGAGCAAGGAAGTCCCGTACACCTCTGAGTCTGGGGTCTCCTGCCTCGAGGGGAATGGGGCAGCACCTGTCCCCGTGGGGTGGTGACCCTGGTCCACCCAGGCTCCCTTCACCGGTGGGGAAAGGGAGGTACTCAGTGGGCCCATGTCACAGGCCCAGCAAAATTTGCACTTCCTGAGCCTGGCACCCGGGCTGACAGAGCGCCCTTGTCCTTGGGGAAGCTGCTCCCCGTCCCTCCTCCTGTCCTTCACCCCCCCACACCCCGCCCAGTGCTCTCCCTGTGGACCAGCGCCTCCCATCCCCTGCCATCAGTGGAATGATAGCTCGGAGCGCTGGACCCCGTGTCCCATCCCCTCAGAGCCCCCAAGTGTGCTTAGAGCCCAGGCCAGCCCAGCAAGAGCAGGAAGAAACTGTGGTACAGCACCAGCACAGCGTCGTCAGGTCTTGAAGGAGGCCTGTCTCTCAGGAAGTGCCAGGCAGGGACAGAGGGGACAGGTTCCAGAGGCTCAGGGACCTCTGTGCCAGAGAGGCACCAGGTGGGGAGCAAGGCCTGGGATGCAGTTCCACAGCTAGCTGTGTGACCTCAGGCAAGGGCCTGCACCTCTCTGGGCCTCAGTGAAAATAAGGGGGCTCAGATCCCCAATTTCCCAGGGCCCGGGTAGAACACTTTGTCCTCCACCAAACCTGCCTGGAGCATGAAAGCTGCGGCTTTGGGCAGCAGGAGGCCCACTCTGGGGGGCAGCAGGAGGCCCACTCTGGGGAGCAGCTATCCAGCCAGCCCTGGGCCACGGCCTCACGGAGGTACTGAGCAGCTAATGACAGCCCCACGTCTCTGCTCGGTGCCTGCCATGTGCTATGTGCACCATCTTTCAATTTTATCTGCACCTTGAGAGGTGGCTACCATATTTCTCTCCATTTTACGGATGGGGAAGCAGCCTGCGGTCACAGTGCCATCTCTGGGCGAGGGCCCTGGTGACCCCAGTCGCCCGGCACTGCAGCTACCTTGGGGGTTGTTAGGAAAGGTCCCTGATGGGGCTGGGGATAGCTCAGTGCCAGAGCCGTGGCTCACGTGCCTGAGGCCCCGTGTTCAATCCCCAGCACCCACTCCCCCCCGACCCCACCCCACGCCCCCGCCAAATAATAAGAGAAATAAACAGGATTTTTTTTTTTTGGACACTGGGTCTGGCTATGACCCAGGCTGGCCTTGAACACTTGATGCTCGTGCCTCAGGAGTGCAGCACTGTGCCCAGAACTGGGGCATGATGAAATTGTCCCAGTGTCACCTCCCGCATCCTCCCATGGTCCAAGCCAACAAACAGCCCGCCCAGACAGAACGCAGAGGGCACGGACTCTCCGTGATCACAGAGTCAGAGTTCATGGCCACGTTCGATCTGCCATGGGTGCAAACACAGATGCTGTGGGAAATTTGGTTCAATACACAGCAAACGCTGGATTCGGCGAACTCCAGGAGGATTTCCCGCAGGACTTCTCAGAGCCTTTGGCATGTGTGTCACCAACAGAGAATTTTCCTAACTGATTTCAGGGAGCCGGTATTGGCTTGCCTGCAAGGGTCCTATCTCAGGTGGGGGTGGGGTGCTGGCCCTGGAGCACCAAGGCCCCTCTGCACCGCACTCTGGCAGCAGTGCCTCCACCCTCCATGCTGGCCTCCAGATCAATCACCCAAGTGATAGGCAGGATGGACTGGATGCCCTCTCTGGCCGCTCCCTCCTTAGCTTCGTGTCTGGGGAGCTGCCCTGGTCTAGGTCCATCCTCCCCCACCCCCAGCAGGCTGGGCTAGTTCTACCATCCCAGGTAGCCAGATCCCTGGGCCTGTACCCCTCTTTTCTTCCCTAGAAAAGGGGTTCGTCCCTTCAGCCACCCATCATCTAATCTTTGGAGGCCGATGGGCAGGAGCAGGGCCTTGCTGCCTGGCTGCTCTGAGGTGGGCCTCTTCACACCAGGGAGCCTCCAAGTCTAGTTCTCCCCCATCTGGTGACAAAAGCACCTCTCAAGAAAGGCATTGGTCTTGGCTGTGGGCGGTGGCTCACACCTGTAATTCCAGCTATCAGGAGATGGAGATCAGGAGGATCATGGTTTGAAGCCAGCCTGGAACAAAGTTAGTGAGATCCTATCTCAACAAGCCAACTGGGAGTGGTGGCATACATCTATAAGCCCAGCTATGCAGGAAGTATAGGTAGGAGGATTGTAGTCCAAAGCTGGCCCTGGGCAAATAAGCAGGAGAACCTATCTGAAAAATAATCTAAAAAGCAAAGAGAGTTGGAGGTGTGGCTCAAGTGGTAGAGCACCTACCTAGCAAGTACAAGGCCCTGAGTTCAAATTCTGGTACTGCCAAAGAGTAAAAAATAGAAGTGTTATTCTTAAGTGGCCATCTCCTGGGTAGGCAAGTTCCAGGCACTTCCTGTCATCCTCTCTGTTCCCACCTGTAAAAGGGGGTGCTGTTACTACCTGCTGCATAAGTTCCAGGGTAATAGGTGTGGATTTGAGGGGTTCCAACAACAGGTGTGGTGCATGGCTCTGGTCCTGGCTGCCAGCCAGCGGCAGTAGGCAGGGGCACAGCTGGCAATGGCCAGGTCTGCTGAGTACAATGTGTGTGTGCCCAGGACACTGCAGGGTGGGCTGTTGGCTTGCCCTGCCCCCCTTGGCAGCCTGCTTCCTCTCCCCACTTCATCCTACCCTGTCCTGGTCAGAGCCCACTGCCACCAATTCCCGGACGCCATGGCCCCTCTGTGATGTCTCTGGACAGGGACAGAGGCCACCCCTCTGCTGCCTGGACCAGCATGGTGGGGGATCTAGGGGACCTGTCAGAGCTCCTCTTGACAGAGTCCATCCTCCTCCATCCCTGTGTCCTTGCACATGTGATCCAGCCTGATTCCCCCTCTAGGCTGGAGGGAGAATGCGGTGGGTTCTGACCAGCAAGGCAGCGGGCCTCTGGGGAGCCCCTGCCTCCCCCAGGGAGTCCAGCCCCAGCCCGGGACAGAGGGGAAGCCTTGGAGCTGGGCCAGGCAGAGCCTCGAGCAGCAGGTGAGAGGGCCAGGCCGGGATGGGGCCTGAAGGGCATGGGGTATGGGGGGTCCTCGTGCTGCCCACAGAGCCAGGGCCTAGGCCCACCCTCTCCTTCTGCTTCCTGGCCTCCTCTCCCCTCCCACAGCCTGTAGCTCTTATCTGCCTGCTTCCCTCAGTCGCCAGCACCCCTGGGCTCCTCCTCAGTCACTTCTTCCAGCACGCCCTGATGACCCAGGCCCCTGCATGGGTCCTCTCCATCCCTTGCTGTCACCCTTATGACACTTGCTGTCACTGAGCCAGTGCCATCCCTTGGATCCTGCCCACCTCTATATGCTCATTTGCTCCTAGCCCCTGGCTTCCAGCCAGGCTCAGCTACTTCCCAGGCCTCTGGGCCTTTGCGCACGCTATGCTGAGGCCTGGAATGTTTTCTCTTGCCATCAGAAGCCTGCTTGCACTTCAGGGCTCAGCCTGACCCCTCCCAAGGGTTCCTTGAAGCAATTATCTGGCCAGACAGTCTGCCTACTTGTCTGTCACCCCTACTGGACTGTCTGGGAGGGGGAGGGGGACCTGCCTTATCTCTGATCCTCCAGCTTGGCCCAAGGTCTGGCTGGGAGGCGCAAAGGTGGCTCAGTGTGCACTTGACTTTTACACTCTCCACCATCTCTCCCTGGGTTCACTCGCCTCTCCACCCTCCTCTTCCCACAGTGCAGCTCTGTGCTGCCGGCACCCACTTTGACATCACACAGGCCAGCTGTGTCACCTCACGACTTGGAGCCTCAGTGTTCACATCTGTGAAATGGAGGGAGGAGCACAAATGCCCAGGGGCTGTTGGAAGAGCTGAAGGACAAAGGAAAAGTCTTTGGACGTCACAGGAGTTCACTGACTGTTTACAATTACTGTCTTCTGGAACTACCCAGCCTGGCCTGTCGTAACCACCTGGCACATGTCTGGGAGCTCTCTGCGGCAACTGGCCACAACCTGGAATCACTTTGTGTTTTCGTCTTTGCTCAGAACACTCTATGGTTCCCCATTGCCCACCCTCCCAGGGACTAAAAACGTGTGCTCATTTTCAAAATTCTTCATCACCCACCCTGACTAGTGACCAAAGTCCTTTATGGAAGAAGGGGCTCTCTGACCAGTGGCACCTCCCCCCTCTCCCCACTCCTCCTTCACCCACGGGATCTGTGCCACCCTGGGCAGCCACTCACCTCTCAGAGCTACTGGTTCCCTCAGGGCAAAATGGAACTAAAATTCTCTGTGGTGACGCTTCCCCTGTCGGGCTCGTGAGGTCACGGGGACAGCTGGGTACAGAGGGCTGAGCCTGGCGCGGGACACCTGTGAGGGCTCTGCATGGGCCATCGCTGTCACACGGCCCTGGAGCCAGGCGGGATCTGCCCTGGTCCTCATCTTCTGATTCCTGACTTTCCAGGCTGGATGTCATCCCAACTGTGCTTCAAGGAAAGAATATTTGTTCTTTTTTAAAATAATGATAATATTTTTCTCCATTTACAAAAATAATCCATGTTAATTGCGAGTAATTTTGAAATTAATATAAACCCAAGAGAAATCATAAATGACACATTTTAACTTCATCCTCATCCACTGGCACATGAATTGCGGGCCTCCAGCCTCGCTCGGGGAGGGGTGGTCTCTGAGCTGTGTCCCCACACTTGCTCCTGTTCCAGAACTTCCCGTGGACACCTTCATCCCTCTTCTACAGATGAACAAAGGGAGGTCACCAGCCCTGGCCTGGCCAGGTCCTTCCCTCCACTCCTGCCTGACTGCCCTTGCTTTGAGTGGGTGGTTTTGTCAGATGTCCCCCTACGCAGAGGAGTGAGTCCCATGCTCCTGCCAGGCCTGGCACACAGCAGCTTCCTGCCTGCCCTATTCTGCGCCAGCAAGACCAGTTGGCCCTGGTGACAGATGAGGCGTGAGAACGCCATTTGGCTGGGCTGGATGGTCCACCATGGGGATGGAAGGAACTGGGGGGTTCTTCAGGGCTGGGTAGGGGATGGAGGAAGTGTCAGAGAGACTTCCAGGTTAGGGGATGTGAGGCCCAGGCCTAGCAGTGAGGAGGTGGCCCTGAAGGACACAGGCAGGGGACTTCCCAGGCTCCTGGTGCTGGTGCCCATGTCAGGAAACGCAGCCATGTGGGCGCGAAGCCTTTCGGGAGACCCTCTTCGAGGAGCAGAGTGTGGCGATGGCAGCAGTTCTATTAAAAGCAATCCTCGTTACTGTGCCGTTAATTATTAATAGTGCCGGGCAAATAAAGGATGGGAAAACCCAGCTGGGCCTGACTCAAGCCCCGCCGCCAGAGCAAATGGCTTCTGGTTCATGTCCAGGAGACTCAGCCATGAATGTGCCACCAGAAAAGTAATGACAACGCAGAGGCCGCCACAGTGGGCAGGGCACTTCTGTCAGCTAGAGAAAATGGAGAGCCTGGAAGCTTCCTCCTTCCCTTCCTGTTCTTCCTCCTCTCCCTGCTCCTCCTCCTCCCCCAGCTTCTCCTTGTCTTCCCCATGTTCCTCCTTCCCTCTTCCTCTTCCCTCCTTCTCTTCCTCCTCCTCCTTTCCTTGCCCCCCCTCAGGCACACCTGGCTCCTGGGCTGTTCCACCTCTTAGAGTCGAGAGAAGCCACAGCAAGGAGAGAGAAAATAGGGAGGTGTTAAGTTGGGGCTAAAGAGACCCCCAGAGAGAGTGATGATCCACCCCTCTTTCCTGACCCCACCCTGGTTTAGCTTCACCAAACTCCTACTGACCCTTCAAAGCCCTGACTCAAATGGCCTCTCCTCCACGCAGTCCTGCCCTCCCCAGCTGGGCTACCACCCAGGACACAGAAGCTATCTCTCCCTGCGAGTCTGGCAGGGGCTGAGCTGGGTTATTAGTCAAATGGCCATCACAAACCGGGCCCACAAAAGGACAGCACTCAAAAGCCAAAGATGGAAGGGCGCACCATGAAGGCTGGGAGCCTGTGGGCCTGGCTCTCCCCAGAACCTCCTGGTGACTGCCACATTGCTCATGGGGCGGGGGGGGGGGGTGGGGGGACACGAGAAGGAGGCACCTGGGAAAGTGAGCCTTGTCAGAAAACCCCGAGTCACCCCACACCACGCACCCTCAAGGTGCTGCTTTTTTTGGAACAAATATGTCATGGTTGGGATCTTAAGTGTCCCCCAAAAGCTCACATGCGGAAGGTGTGGTCCCCAGTGCCGTAGTGTTCGGGGGTGGGGCCTTTGGGGGGTGAGTGGACCCCGAGGTCTCAGACCTGTGAGGGGAGCAACCCAATGGAGTCGTAGCTCCAGGGGTTACTGGGGGATCGTTAGGAGGCGTGCCCGGTTGTAGGAGGCAGGTCATTGGGGTGCACCTTGAAAGGGGTATTTTGTCCCCATCCTTTCCTCCCTTGCTCCCCTTGCTTCCTGGCGGTTATGAGGTGAGTGGCTTTGCTCCAGCAGCACTCCCGCCATGGTGCTTTGCCCCACCACAGGCCCAGAAACGAGTCCAGGGACCACTGATGGTCCCTCTGAGACGGTGAGTCTGATAACGGTGACATTATCTTGGGTTTGGTCACAGTGGCAGAAAGCTAACAGGAAATGAATGAATGACTACCACAACCCCAAACCTGTACACTTCGATATAAATTGCCATCTGGGGAACCTGTGCTCCCACCTGTGCCATGAAGGCAGAAAGACCAGGCCTCAGTCGGTGCTGGACACAAAGACCACAGTCACCTCAGGCCAGCACGGGGAGAAGCCCCTGCTGACCGCCATGGTGGAGCACATCAGAAAGAGCCTTGGAACAGGCCAGGGACAAAAGCAAAGGTGCTCAGGGACCTGGAATCTGTGTCAGTCCGAGAACTAGATGACTGTCCCTGCCTCCGAGCTGCTGATCTGCAAGAAATGAGGTCCCTGGTCACTCCCAGAAAGTGGGCAAGAGGAAGCTTTGATGGTGCAAGGCATCCTGGGAAGTAAACATGATGGGGGGGTAGGGAATGACACTCCCAGGAGCAGTGCATGCTGGGACTTCTCCCATTAGTGTGGCCCATGGGGGCAGATCACCTAAGGGCCAGATGGCTGGGCAGGAGTGGATGGCGCCTTCACTGGCAGTGCTGTGGCTGGCGAGGGTCTGCTGGGACCTGGGAATGGGTGGACAGAGCCCACTGGACTGTGTTGTCCAGACCCCAAACTGAGAATGAACTTGGCCACGCAGCCAATGGCGAGGGAGCAAAGGTGAGCTCCACACGCAGCCCAAGTGTCATGGCAGGTGGGTGTTTCTGTGCTTGAGGGGAGATCCCAAGGGGAAAGGACTGAAACGCCCTCAGAGCTCCCGGAAGGAGCCAGCAGCCTGCTGCTGGGGGGTGAGGGGTGGGGGACTTTGGTGGCCATCTCTGGGTGGCAGGAGAATTTTGATGAGAGGAGCAGGAAGCGTCAGGGCAGCCAGGCAGGCGAGAGGAGGCTGAACGTGGAAAAGGATGTGGAAGGCGTCATAGGCTGATTGTGGTTCCCTGAAAGAAATGTTCGTCTCTTAATTCCTGGTACCTGTAAAGGTGACCTTATTTGGAAAAGAGTCTTTGCAGTTGGGATTAAGTTTAAGATGAGATCATCACAGATCAGCTGGGCTGGCCCTAATGCAATGACAGGTATCCTCAGCGGAAAAAAAAAGAAAAGATGGAGGCAGAGGAGAGCCACAGGGAAGACCACGGGAGGATGGAGGCAGAGACGGGAGTCACAGCCACAAGCCAAGGAAAGGCAAGGCCTACCGGCAGCCACCAGAAGCGAGGAGAGAGAATGGATTCAGCTTCAGAGCCTGTATTAATCAGCTTTCCATCACTATAACAAAATACCTGACGTGATTCACTTCTGAAGATGAAAGGTTTATTTTAGCTCACAGCTTTGGAAGGTCCAGTCCATGATTGTTGGTTCTGCTGTTTTGGGCCTGTGGAAGGGTACATCATTGCAGTAAAGCCCTCATCTGATGGCCAGGAACAGAAAAAAAAAAAAAGGAGAAAGAGGAAGCAGTGGGATTCCACAATCTCCTTCAAGGGCACACCTCCAGTGACCTGACGACCTCCCACTTAAAGATGCCCCGCCTCCCCATATGGCTGCCTTGGGGCTTAACTGAGACCCCAGCTCTATAGGACCTATAGCAGAAACCTCTAGGAGGAACCAAGCCTGTTTGCTGAAACCGTGATTCCAGATGTCTGTCTTCTGGGGCAGTGTCATTTTAAGCCATCCACATGGAGTGACCGTTTGTAAGAGTGGCCTTCAGAAACAAATACAGCTTGAGCTCAAAAGGATTGCAGGGAGAATGGTAGAGCTGAGGAGGCGGTGAGAGAGTGGAAAGCAAGCTAGTGATCATCAGGAGACCAGGCTTAAGGCGCTTTCGACCACGTGTGACAGACATCGAGAGACGAATGAGACCAGGGGAAGGTGACAAGGATGAAAGTCAGAGGACAAACACATCCTGGGATTCTTGAAGAGGGAGAAGAAAAGAATGAAAACTCCCATCTGGCCTTAGCACAAAAAATCTGAATATGCAGATTGGAAAGCTCACTGGATTCTGGGAAAATAGAGACTTCTACAGAGACATGCAAATATATACATACCAAAATGTGGCGCCTGCCTCTAAAGAGACAATGCTCTGGTTTGGATCTGAACTGTCCCCCCAAAAGCTCATTTGGAGACTTAGTTAATGCTTTTCTTTTTTTGAGATCGAATCTCACTATATAACCCGGGCTGGCCTGGAACCTTCCATCCTCCTGCCTCTGCCTCCTGAGTGCTGAGACTACAGGCTTGTACCACCATGCCCAGCTGCATGAATCCATTGATGGGGTCCCAGCTGAATGCACTATTGGTAGGGGTGGGACCTAGTTGGAGGAAGTGAGTCGTTGGGTGCATACCCATAAAAGGAATACCCCCCCTTCCTCTTCCTCTCTCTCTCTCTCTCCATCTCTAGAAGCAATGGAGCCAAGTGACTGTGAACTAAAACCTCTGCCACTGAGTCAAGATAAACCTCTCCTGCTTTCAAGATGTTTAGCTCAGGTTATTTGTCATGGTGATGGAAAGGTGACTAATGCAGTAAGGTTTTATTTATTTATTTTAGCAGTATGCATTTGAACTCAGCACCTTCTGCTTGCTAGGCAGGAGCTCTACCACTTGAGCCACACTTCCAGTCCATTTTGCTCTGGTTATTTTGGAGATGGGGGTCTCGTGAACTATTTGCCCCAGCTGGCCTTGAACCACAGTCCTCCTGATCTCAGGCTCCCAAGTACCTAGGATTACAGGCATGAGCCACAGGTGCCTGGTTGCATTTAGTTATTTTTCTAAGGCCTCATGTTTTGTCTGGGATGAGCCTCAGACTGTGACCCTCCTTCCTATGCCTCCCATGTAGCTGGGAGCACACGTGTGCCCCACCATGCCTGGCTTCTTTGTTGAGAAGGAAATTTCACTAATTTTTTGCCCAGGTTGGCCTCAAACTGTAATCTTCCCAATCTCCACCTCTTAAGTAGCCACCGTGCCTGGCCACTGTGAGTCACTTATAAGAGAACAAAACGCAGGCTGTTTCAGATTGTGCCAAACTGCTGCTCCTGGTGAGAGAGCTGTGCCGATGAGGCTTGAGGCAGTGGGGCAGTCACCTCTGGAAGGGAGGTTTCCATCTGCCTGTGGCTCAGGCACCCGTACTGAGACCAGCTTGAAATCACTGAATCTAAACAGCGATTGTAAATATCTCCTCCAGACTGAATAAAATATCAAAAAATATTCCTAAGTGATCATTCATGTAGTGTAAACATGAGAATTCAGCTAGGCAAGGCAGCTGACACCTGTAATCCCAGCTGCTTGGGAGGCTGAGAGAGGAGGATCACTAGAGTCCAGGAGTTTGAGGTCAGTCTGGGCTGCCCCTGTCTCAAAACAGAACCAAAAAACAAAACAAAAGAATTTAGTCGTGTGGATCTCAAGTTTTAGATACATCAACAAAGATCCGAAAGTGGGGGGCCCTGGCCTCACTTTAAATAGGAGGGGCTGCACAGGTGCTGTGTCCGTTTCTGTTCAGCTACAAATGCAAGGCTTCCTACAGTGAGAAGATCGTTCTAGAGGAGTTAGGAGTTATCTAGCAACAGGGCTGAGGCCATGGTTCAAGGAGTAGAGCTCCTGCCCTGAGTTCAAATCCCAGTACCACCACCACCACCAAAAGAAAAAAAATCAGTCTCGTAGGAGGATGTAGAACGAAGCTGAGGGGACATGCAGAAAAGCAAACGAGGAACAGAACAGGGGAAGGCCTCTCCAGTGTACACGGCCACATTTTCCTTGCAAACAGCCGGGACTCTCAGAGAGGATGCACCGAAAACGAAGCTGGAAATCCAGCTTGATGGGGCTTCGAAGAAGTGAAAGGAATACAGGTTAAAAATAGAGGACTGCATAAATTTGTACAAGGCAAATTCATGTCAACTGAAAGCAAAGGAAATATTTGTTTCACAGAAGAACCCCAGAGAATCAGGAGAGGGGACAGAGGTCATTTGTGTTGATAATGGTTCAAGTCCCAGCAAAAACGAGATTGTCATGATCTTTGTGTCCTACATAGCACTGTATCCAACCAAGGAGACTGATGACCTAGACGCGCACACGGGCAAGAGGAAATGCGCGAGAGACTTGAACACACGTCTGTCTTTGACGTGTTTAAATTGTAACCTTCCCATTTGTGTGTCCTTGGGTATAATTAATAAGGTTGATTTATTTAATCATTGAACCATGTGCCCTACAAAACAAAAGACACTCATTTCTATGCCAGAGCCCATCAAACATTTATGAAAATTGATCATCTATAGGCCATAAACAAAAACCTCAACAGAACCCTCCAAAGCCGATATGGTAAGATTGCCCATAGTGCAATCGGGCCAGAAATGATTAACAAAAGTTTAAATTAAAAACCAACCATTTGAAAATTAAAAATCACTTTCGTAAATAACTGTAAATGTAACCTCCGTGACAGAGTATTTAAAGGAAATAAAGATGCAAGTAACATTCTTGTGACAGGGAAACTGGTGAGAAAGTGGTCTTATGTCACAAGAGGAATTTCACATGTCCACCATGAGGGCGTTTGGAAAGGAGAAAAGACCAAAGTCAGTCAGTGCAGCTCAGCTTAAGAAGAGGAAAAAGAGAAGCCAAAGCCTAGTAAGAGGAGAGAGAGGAGGAGTGGCAAAGGTAAAGGCAGGATCTAACCAGTGAGCAAAAAGGAAAGCAAGAGAAGTAGGAGATGATCTATGACGGTTTCCTGGAGGCTAATAAATTATTAGGTAGACTTCTAGCAGATCCAAAGAAAATAAACAGACAAGTAACACACAACAGGAACCAAAAGCAGATTTAAAAATTAAATTGAATAAAGCCTTAGAATCATACATTTAAAAATAAGAATAAATGGATAACTCAATGAGAAAATACATATGACCAAGACCAATTCAACAGGTGGGAGAAAACCAAAAAAACCTATTACTGCGGAAAAAATTAAAGCAGTAGGGAAGGAAGGATCTACTTCCCAGAGCAGTGTTGGGGCTGGATGCAATAGTGTGTTTTGGGACAGGGGAAGAGGGGGCTTCCCAGCCAAGCTCCGAGCACATTCTAACTGTGGGCTGGGCTGTGACTCCACGGTGGAGCTCTTGCCTCACATGTGTCATTCCTAGCACCATCAAAAAAAAAAAAAAAAATCCCCAAACAAAACAAGAATAAAGCCCAACCATAAAACAAAGGGTTGGCAGATAGCACAGAACTACAGACCAGTTTGGCTCAGGAATAGGACACAAATCCTAAGTAAAATGCCAGCAAATTATCCTGGCTCAGACCCTGGGTCACAAAACCCAGAAATCTGCTCCAAGGAGTTCAGTCAAAGGGGAGAGTCACTGTGAGGACTGAGACATCCCACAGCAAGACTCCCACAGCCACCAAGGGACTCGCCTCTCTGTAGACAGCCTTCTTCACATTCATCAGACCACAAAGGTCAAGGGCTTTTCGAGGAGACTTTGGGCGTCTTGGGGTCCTGAGACCTCCGTCAGCACTGTAGGGATGCCTCCTCAGCACGGTTGGTGCTGACACCTGTGCTGTTCACTGGCTTGCCCAGTCCTCCTCCCACTTTTCACTGGGGTTAGGCTGGACCATGTGACTTGCTTTGTCTGAGAAAGTACGGGTGGAAGTACGAGGTGCTGACTTGCAGGGGCAGGCATTTAATTGCTGGTGTCAGACTCTACTTCCCTGTCCTCAGCAAGAGGAGGGTGTTCCTTGGACGATGCGCCACACTGAGCGAGCCACAGCTGCCCCAGACAGTTGCCCGGATTCACAGCAGAGTTTTTATGAGCAACAAACCACCTTCTCTCAAGCCATGAGATTTTGACATTTTGTGTCATTGCAGCATAACCTAGCTTATCCTGACGAATCCAATGACAAAGGAGATCCATCTGAAGCCAAGACCCACATATATTTGACATAAAAATATTGAAGCATTCTTAGCAATGTCTGGAACGTGGCAAGGGTGTTCACTAAAGCCTCTAAAATTGACATTGCTCTGAAAGTTGTGGACTATGCAATCAGACACGAAACATAAATTTATGACCACGACTAAAAAGGAGATGAAATTGCCCTTCATTGTGGAGAATACAATTGTCTTCTTGAACACCCAAGGGAAGCAAATGAAAATCTATTAAATAAGAGGAGACTTATAGAGTTACAGAACTACATACAAAAATCAATAACTCCCCTCTCTCCCCACTTTCTATTGGTTTGATTGCATTTTCTTTATTTCTCTTTTCTCTCTCTTGGTTTGAAAGTTATACATTTCATTTCTGCCTTTTAGATGTTATTTTTAAATTATTACTGTGTGCAATTGACTTAATATGATCTAAGTCAATACACTTCACGTTCCTTTTAGAAAATACAAGGTCTTAAGAGTGATTTAACTCTGATCACATCTCCTAGTCACTCTGTTATGGTTGTCTAGTATTTTATGTCCTCTTTGTTCTAATCCAACACTTACCATTATTATTGCCATTCTTATTTAGATTTTTGTCCATGTTTTAATGTCTTAGCTCACTGCCTCTTCATCTCGTGTTTGACACAATTCCCTCTCCAATTCTTTTCTTGTTCTTTCAGCAAAGATCCATGAGTGGTGGTGACATTCTTCAGTCTTTGTCTAAAATATCTTTGTTTTTGCCCTCACTCTTGAAAGACAGTTAAGTTGACAAATATTTTTTTAATCATCTTGAAGATATTATGACCTCATCTTCTAATTTTTCTATTGCTGATCATTTGATTATCTCTCTGCAGTCTATGGCATGGTGATTAAGCAAAAATCCACGTCTTGACCCTCCCATCTATCCCCCTGTCCAGTTGTCCATGGTCCACAGTTCTGCTCTTTGGACTAGGCTCAGCTCACAGTTTTGCCACTGTTGCCTGGGGTCGATGGTGTGACCTCTCTCAGCTGGAGCCTGGCTGGTATATGTGGTCCCCAGGACGGCTGTAACAGAGCCACACCCTGGGTGGCTTAAACAGCAGAAGTCTGTTTGCTCACAGTTCTAGAGAACGGAAGTCTGAAGTCAAGGTGGTGGCCTTGTTGACCTCTTCTAAGACCTGTCTCGTTGGTTTAGAGATGTCCTCTTTTCCCTGTGTCTCCATGTGGTGCCCATCTGTGTTCTAATTTCTTCTGATAAGGACACTGGTCTCAGTGGATAAGACCTCATTTTACCTTAGCGACCCCTTTAAAAGTCCTATAGCTGCATACAGTCAATGTTGAGGTATTGAGGGTTAAGGGTTCGGCATGTGAGTTTGGGGTGGGGACACAATCCAACTTGTACCGGTGGGGGTGAGGACCTCCTTCGTACGTCTGGCCAGCGGTGCTGGCCATCAGCTGGGTGGCTTCCCTTCACCAGGAGACTGTACAGGGCTTCTTGACGGTACAGATGGAAGCCTCAAGCTTGCGTTGGGAAGGTAGATGACGTCATCTCTGCTGCAAGCAATTGGACAAGCAGGGTTCAAGGTCAGGCCAGATTCAAGGGTGCTGGAGAGTGGCTGCATCATACCAGTTAAGGGCAGGCCCATGGAGAAGAGCAACTCTCCAGGCCATTGCTGCAAAGAAATGGCTTCAGCAATGTCAAGTGGTGAAGATGACTTCCGCTCTCTCTTTGCAGTGCGGGGATGGAGGCCAGCCTCGTGCGTGTGTGGCAAGCACTCCACCACCAAGCTGTGCCCAGCCCCTGTACACATCTTAGCTCTGAGTGATGTCCTTCCCAAGTTCTGGACTGTTCTCAGGGACTTTCTGTGGACTATGGTCCCTTTACTGTCCTCATAATCCATCTCCTCCCAGGTCCTCTCTAGGACGCATGCTAGATTTTCTCTTTCTTTCCTGAGTTTTTCTAGTTTCATTCTTTCTGACTTTATCTTAGCAAGCTGCATTCTGGATAATTTCCTCAGTGCCTCCTTCCAAGTCATGAGTAGTTTCTCCAGCTCCATCTTATCTGCCATCTAACTCATCTATTGAAATTGTGATTCTAATGACTACATTTTCAGTTTTTGAAGATTTTTGTTTTTCTTTCAAATTTGCCACTTCGTTTTTTCATGGTATCTTTTAAATTTTCTTTTCCTTCTTTCCTCCTGCGTCCTTCCTCCCTGCTTCCTTCCTTCCCTCTCTACTTTCTTCCTTCCCTCCCTACTTCATTCCTTCCTTCCCTTCCTCTCTCCCTCCCTCCCTCTCTTCCTTCCTTTTAATAATTTAAAGCAAGCCAGGTGTGGTGATGCATGCCTGAAGCAGGAGGAACACAAGTTCAGGCCAATCTGCTCTATATAGCAAGACTTTGTTTAAAAAAAAAAAGTATATGCCAGATTTGGTAGCTCACCCATGTAATCCCATCTACTCTGGAGGCAGAGACCAGGAAGATTGCAGTTCAAGGCCAGCCAGGGCAAAAGTTCGTGAGACCCCCCAACTCAATCAATAAAAGCTGAGCTCAGTGGTGTGCACCTGTTATCCTAGCTACATAGGGAGCATAAATAGGAGCATTGAGGTCCAGGTCTAGGGTGTCATAAATGCAAGTCCCTCTTTGAAAAATGACTAAAGCAAAAAGGGTTGAGGTGTGGCTCAGGTGGCAGAGCTCCTACCTGGGAAACACAAGGACCTGAGTACAAACTCTGATAAGGAACCAAAAAAAAAAAGTTTTTTAAATGCTTGTTTTATCATCTGTTTTGGGTTGCGCTGCTGTCTCAATTCTCAATGGTTGTGCCCTGTCTGCTGCTCCCCCACGGGGAGCCATTTCATCCTGTCATTTGTACTTAGGGCTCAGCACCTGATCCCTGGGCCTTGCCTCTTTGTTGGGTCTCTGCTACAGAACTGCTTCTTGGCCTGGTGCTCTCCTTCCGCCTCCATACCTGGGATCTTTCTTTCAAGATCGGTGACTGCTGCTGCTGTCGCTGTTACATTCTGTCACCCTTCCTCAGCAGAAGGAGCGTGGACACAGCTCAGTCAGGTCACGGGACCCAGACATCAGTTGAATGTGTTATTGAAGGTGTCATTAAATTCCAGAGGGAGGAGACGGCTGTTTGTTAAACGGTATGAAGACAACTGTTCAATATTTGGAGGTGGGCGGAGGAGGCTGTTAGCCTCACCATACACTGTAACTAAATAGATTGCAGACAAAATAAAACATGAAATATAAAAGTGGAACCGGAAAAGTGCTGGGTGGAAATAATGTGACGGGGAAAGCCTGTTTAATTATTCAGCAGATGGAAAAAATCGCCCCCAAGCTCTGAAGACAAATGTTTTAAAGTTATGTTTGTTGAAGAACCTCATAGCAAGAGCTGACGAGGAAGGTATCTGCAAGGGCCGGCCAAGTGGTCAAACAGTAGGACCCCTGCCTAGCAAGCATGAGGCCCTGTGTTCAAATCCCAATACTGCCCCGCCCCCAAAAAAGATATCTGCCTGTGCTTGCAGAAGCTCTGCCTCCAATCTCCAGCGTTCCTGCGTGTCTAGAAGAAGACAATTAAACACCCAGTAGGGGACTGGGCAAAGGAAATAAATCAGTAATTCTCAAAATAAGAAATACAAATGGCCAACAAGCCTGCGAAGGTGAGGTCCCCTTCAGAATGGTGAAAGAAACCCTTGTTAAAATAAGATCTCCTTGACCCTATCAAAAATGTCAGACAGGATTCGACTCCTGCGTGACAAGTGAATGGAGATTGATTCTACAGGGCCCTCTGGCCTCAGTAGAAGTGGGTGGAGGAGCTCAAGTGGTGAGCACCTGCCTAGCAAGCATGAGGCCCTGAGTTTAGATCCCAGCGCCATGTCCCCTGCAAAAAAGTGGGTGATATGCTGAACGGTAGCTCTCCAAAGAGATGACCGTGTGCTGATCACTGCTCATGAGCATAACTGTGACCGTATTTGGGGAAAGGGGATGTTCTGCCAGTGTAATTAAAGGTCATGAGGACATCCTGGACTATCCGGCTGGGCCCTAAATCCATGACATGTGTCCTCATAAGAGGACAAACAAACAAGTGGTCCTGTGACCACAGAGGCAGAGAGGGTGAGGTCACAAGTCAAGGACTACCAGCAACTGCCAGAAGCCTGAGAATGCAAGGAAGTCCTGGTCCCCTAGGACCTTCAGAGCCACTGTGGCCCCGAGACACCGTGGGAATAAATTTCTGGTGCTTGAAGCCACCCCACTGTGGTCATTTGTATGGCAGCCACAGGAAACCGAGTGTCATGAGATCAATTCTGGAAGGGGAATTTGGCAGCCCAGACCCAGACATGGGCATCTTTTCCTTCTAGAAATTACTCTTTTAATAACCGAGCGTTTGTCGAAGATTTCTTGGGCAGGATATTCTGTGCAGGCTACTTCTTTAAGAAGCGTGGAAGAACCGAGCTGTCTGCTGGATAACGGGACTGTTGGAATAAATGATGCAATTGCTACATGACAGGAAAGAAGAAAACACCAGCAGTGCCCCTGATGGAGAGCTCCCGACGCCCTAGGCCTCTCAGCCCCTTGTCTATGGAATTCTCGCCATGCTGCTCGGAAGAACTCAAGGTCAGATGGTGCAGGCCATCTGCCCAAGGTCACATAGCCAAGGGGCTGAGTTTGACCCTAGGCCCTATGACATTGTGACACAGCAAGAAGGCTCATGGTGCAGCCACAGTGCCAGAGATGGGTCTGAGCATGGGAGAATATTGCTGGGTGACAAAACGGTCAAGCATGTCCCATCTTTGCAAAAATAAAACATGCATTCGATGTGCAAAGAAGCCAGGCTGGCAGGTTGTACTGTGCTCTGCACAAGGGCGGTTCCTTCTGGGGATGGAGTCAGGGAGTTTTATCTTCCACAGTGCACACATGGAGCTTTTGTAATCAGAGCAAAAGATGGAAAGACAAACAGCTCTTGCACCCGGGAGGAGCATGCCCACCTCTGAGCTTGTCCTGGGAGGTGGACTAGCCAGCTGCAGCCGTGGCCAGCCAGGGACCCCAGGCGTCTGGCCACTGCACCCCACCCACCAGTCTTCCCCCCAGCAACGCTCCCTCCCCACACTGTGCTGCTGTGAACATTGATTTTTCCATCCTTCAGAGAAGCGCCTGAGGAAAAGCAAGGAGCATCTTTGGATCAATGAGCAGAGCCCTGCAGCTGGGGGTGGGGTCCGCGAGGCCACTGGCTTGTCACTGTCCTGCCCAGAAGCTGGGGGGAGCCCTGCTAGGAGGGGTGGAGACAAAGTGGCCAAGTGGGGGTGCATGTGGCAGGTGGTGTGGGGAGCAGTGCAGGGCAGGTGTGACATGGAGGTGGGCTTTGTGGGTTCAGGGTGGGGGTGCACATGAGTGTGTGGCATGAGGCAAGCAGCCTGGCAGGGTGCAGCGAAGGCTGTGCGACAGCACTCCTGCCACTGCTGGGCTCCTCCAGGGGGCTATTCTCTTCCTTAGATACAGGGCTGGCCCCAGCCTCCCCTGGGAAGCAGCTGATTTACTTCACAGCAGCCAGAGGGGGAAACTGAGGCTGAAGCTGTGGCCACCTGTGGGTTCTGCCACCTGCATCCCCAAATCCTGCACTGAGGGGGCTTCAAGGTTGGGCCCTGGGGGCACAAAAGGGACACAGCCATATCCACCCTGTGAGCTCACTGTGGACCAGGGAGTAGGTGGGTGGGGTGGAGCTCCTGGACCTGTCTGGGACAGTAGACACCCTCCATGCCCATGCAGCAGGCCTGTCTCCCACACTGTCACTCTAGCCTCTTTCTGCCCAACCAGCCCAGCCCCATGTGACATGGCCCTTCATTCAAAGACCTCCTCTGGGCACCCACGGCTCCTGATGCCTTCCTCCTGGGGAGTTGGGCTGGGACTCTGGGATCCCCTTGGCTGGATCTGTGGTGCCCACTGCCTGATCTGGCACCAAAAATTGGTCCACATGTATTGGTCGCATGCAAGAATGAACCATGAAAATTGCTAAGGACAGACATGCGCCAATGGCTGAGTCTGAGGGTCTATGTGCATGTGTGTACCGCTGTCCACACGCCTGTATGCAGGTACGTGTGTGCACGCGTGTGTGAGTTCACGCACACTCAGTGCTTACTTGTGAGTGCGTGTTCACCTGCCTGTGCGTACTCGTGTGTGCACACCTGCAGCTCTGTGCACTGCTTCTTGCTCAAGGCCAGAGGACTCACACGCTTGTCACCGTGCTGTCTCCCCTGCACCCGCAGTCGCACCTGGCGCTCCAGCCACACTGCAGCCCACACATCTCTGGAACATGGCTCTGACCTGGGGCACGTCCAGTGTCCAGTCTTGGTCGAATGCCTACTTTGGCCTTGTCGTCTGTAAAATGGGAATGGGAGCCCTGAGTGCCAGAGTGAAGAAATGTTCCGCTTTCAAGCTGCTGGTGAGACAATAGTGACGACAGCCCCTGGCAGCAAACTGGGAGGATGGGGTTTGGGCCTCAGCCGTCCAGGAGACTTGGGGCAAGGGTTGCTGGGAAAACACCCAGGACAGGCAGGAGACTAAACCCTCCTGGCCCTGGGGCTCCTAGAACATAACAGCGGGGGGGCTGTGTAAAGGATGCAGGGAACCAGGAACAGATGTTTGTCTGCAGGTTTGACTGCCTACAGTGGCCAGTCACACATGAGGAATGGCCTTGAACTCAAACCTACAATGCCAGCCCTGCCACCTATGTATCTCTGCTCCAGCCCTGTGGCGTTCATTCTGTCCTTTCATATACCAAGTGTTTTTCTGCCTCAGGACCTTTGCTTCTGCCACCCCCCGCTTGCCCCAGATCGTGCTATGGCTGACCCCTGCTCAGCCTTCAGCTCAGAGGCCTCTCGCCGGTCATTCACCATCTGCAACAGCTTCTATTATTTGAACACTGTTGTTTACTGGCTCTTCTGTGTGTTTTCAACATGTGGAGGCCCTGGCACAATATGGGGCAGTCGGAAGGTACCCCATAAGATCTGTGGAAGGAAGGGAAGTAAAAAGGGCAGTGTGGGCTGGGTGTGGTGGTACACACTTGTAATCCCAGCTACTTGGGAGGCAGAGGTAGGAAGATCATGTCAGAGGCCCACTGGGTAAAAGTGGGAGACCCTATAAGAAAAATAACTAAAGCAAAAAGGGCTGGCTCAAGTGGTAGAGCACCTGCCTAACAAACATGAGGCACTGAGTTCAAACCCCAGCACCCCACTCCCCTGAAAGCGGGGATAGTAGCCTCAATCTGGCTCCCTGGATTCCAATCCTCACAACCTCTTGGAGTCCCTGCTTGCCGTGCCTGGCTCCGCCAGCACTTTAGCCAGCTGGGTGACCTTGGGCTGGTTGTACCTCCTCTCAGTCTGACCATCTTTGTGCCTCTCTGCAGAGCTGGGAGTCCGGAACCTCTGGGGTCTGCCTTGCTGGGGCAAGAGAGCTCCTTTCTGCACCCTGATAGGGTGGGGGACCCTCACTGGCTAAAAGGGGGTCTGGGACGGGTTCTCCACTCTCCCCAATCTGCTGGCCTCTGGGCAGAGGCCCAGCCCTGGTGGTCTCCTGAGATCTTGGGTGCAGTTTCTGGCCCATTGACAGGTCCCCGCTCTGGCTCCCTGGGGCCCCAGAGGTCTAGGTGGTGTAGCCCTCCAGTGCACCACGTGGGCATCCGGCCTCTCTGCGGCTCCCCTCCCAGAGACCAGAGGCTGCAGCCTGGAAAGACCGCTCAGCAAGGAGAGGCCCTTGGCCTGGTAGGGTTGTCACCTGGGGGCTCCTTCTCCAGGTGACAGCTCTTGTCAAGGCCACTGGGAGAATGACCTCTGTGGGGTCTTAGCTCAGGGACAGTTCCTGCAGACGGGAGGTGGGGTAGCAAGGGAAGGCAAAGCTTTCCACACAAACATGGAGGAGCCTGTGAGATAGGGATCCCATGCCAGGCTTAGCTGTGTGACTTCACAGGGCCAGGACATGGAGGTGAAGAAACCTAGGGAAGGGAAGGGAAGGGACCTTGGTGAACTTGGGGACAAGAGGAGACAGAGGATGGAGCCCTATACGCACAGCCTTGGGGTTTGTCCTTGCAGGTGCCCCCCACCCCACCCTTCCCTCCCGTTCTGGGTCTTTGAAAGAACAGCTCAAGCCAAGCTGCTCTTCTTGACTCCGGGGGCCCCAACAGAAACCCTGGGCCCAGACGCACTGGCCTTACTCCCCGGGCCCCTGAGCCCTTGCTTGTGGAAGTAGGGCTTGGAAGGAACAAGAGGGGCCTCTCCGTCTCCCCAGGCCTCCGGACAGTCCCTGTAGCACCTTGTTCCCAGATCCCATCTCAGGGCCTTTACACAGGCCAGAGACCTCTATTCCTCACTGGCTGTGTGACCTTGGGCAAGTTAGTTACCTGACCTCTCTGCGCTTCCATTTCCTTGGCTGGAAGACGGGCTCGTAATAGGCTGTCTGGGGACCTAGGGTAACGACAGTGTAGAGCACAAGACTCACACTTAGGGCAGAGTGGGGCCCCCCCTTCTGGGAGCCTCTTCCTCTCCTACCTGCCCAGTCCTGCCCAGGTCTCCACAAGGCCTCCCTGGCTGACCTTCATGCAGGACAAGTCCCTGCCCCGATCCCCTCTGTAAGAACAGCAGATAGGAAAAGAAAGGGGGCCGAGTCTGCACACGGAAGAGCTGGACTGAAATTCTGGAACATTCTGCCTGGTTGTGTGATTACGTGCGAGTTGCTTGGCCTCTCTGTGCCTGAATTTCTTTCTCTGTGAGACTGAGGGCAAAGCCGTCTGGCCTGCGCCGCGGGGCTCTGGAGCAGGAAGCAGGTCACGGGTGGGATGTGGTTCTCAGGGCGAAAGCCTCACGTGAGCGCCCCTGCGCTGGGTTCTCATCGCCTCCGGCCTTCTGAGTGGCCTGTCAGCCACTTCCTGGGGTCCCTGACACCTGTGCTGATGGGAGGTGGAGAAGTGGACGGCTCGATGGATTCTGACAGTCACAACAACTGGCACTTGAGGCTCACAGACCGGCCGCCACCTTCCTCACCCTGCCATGGAGTCCCTGGGCTGTCCCCCAGCCCAGCCTCTCATCCTCAGCCCTGGCCAGGAAGTGATCCACAGAGCTCCCCCCACACCCCCTCCAAAATGCCGTCTCTCCTCTGTTACTGACACTGTCACCCACCCAGTTCTTCTAGCCACAAGTTCACAGCCAACTTGTTTTCAAGGTAAAAACGCTGGAATTGACTTTGCTACAGGCCTGTTGTGAACCATAAGCTGAAAGAGAGTTCCCTTATTTATGTCCCAGCAAATAGCCACTGTCCCCGGTGAATTCCTATATGGTTACCAAAGGCAGAAAATCTAATCCAGATAGGATCCACGGGCTCCTGCGATGGAACCATGCAGAGGTGGGCATGGGTTTCAGGCGTGGCTTGATCTAGAGGCTCACGTTGGGGCTCTGGCCTGCCTCTCGGTAGTTCTTTCCCCTTTGCTCCCCTCCCAGTGTCAGCTGAGCCTCAGAAAAATGGCTGCTGGGTTCCAGAACCACCCTTACACCACACCATCCCAGCCAGCAGGCAAGAGCACCTTCTTCTTCAAGCCCAAGGAAAAGGGAGGAAACCTGGTTTTCAGAGGTGCTCCGGCTCACTTGGGAGAGGTTCAGAGAGGTCTTCCGGGAGGCAGGAGAAGGAGGAACGGCTGCAGGCAGTTTGGACACGCCAGATCCAAGTGCCCTTTTACCCCTGTGACACAGGACAGTGTTTGTGGGATCCAGAGGCCACAGTGGTCCCTTAGAGGATGCGGCACAGGATGGAGGCCAGACCAGCCTCCCCCGAGCCTCCCCTGAGCCTCTGCCTTTAGGAAGGGCCTGTTATGCACACTGCACTGGAGTCTTGGACACCAGCAGTGCTGAGAAAATGACAGCTGGGCCCCCATTGTCACCTCCCGCTCCTGGGGGTGGGCGCAGAGCAGGCTGCGGCTGGGTCACGGGAAACCCGCTGCCCGGGTCAGAGTGGGCAGGTGTGCTGTGGAGCGGGATCCCCACGCGTCTGAGGGAGGAGGGGGTGTCCAGGCTGGTGTCCCCCCTGCGCCCCGGCCTGGTGCATCTGGCTAAGCAGCCATCCTTCTTCCTCCTTGGCAGGCCCGGGAGCTCAGAGCCCGGGGCTGCAGCGTCAGCAGCAAGTGAGTTGCGGCCATTGATGTTCAGCCCCCGGGGACAGCTCCTCCCGAGGCCCAGAAGAGGCCCTAAGAAGGGAAGATGGCGCCTCTGGGACTCACATGGACAGTTGTGCAGGTCGTTCACTGCCCGGCGACAAGCAGAGCTGCAGTTCAGGCCCAGGCTGCATCCCACATGGGGGGGGCGGTCTCATCCACGCACAGGCACTGCAGGGGACACTGTGACCTCCGTGCGACACAGAGGGAGCCTCTGAACACTCAGGACTCTACATCATCTTTCAAATTGCATTTGTACTCATTTTTTGGAGTCCGATTCTGTGAGTTTTGCCGTCGTACGAGTCTGTGCCACGCCACCTCAGTCAGGATCCAGAGAAGCTGTTCCCTCCAAAAATCTTCCTCTCGATGGGGTCCTCCTTCACTCGGGGCCCCCGGCCACCGCAGCTCCTCGCTGGGGGAGGGAAGAGAACGAATCACACACGAGGTGCCCATCCAGGGGTGGCGTGTGTGCGTGGTTTGTTCCTTTTCGTGGCTGAGTAATAGTCCATGGTGTGGATGGACCGCCGTTTGTTTGTCCATCCATCTGCTGAAGGACATTTGGGTTGTCTTGGGTTTGGGGCCATCACAAAGCCCGCTGCTAGGAACTTCCACGCACACGTGTTGCGTGGACCTAGGTTTCCACCTCTCTGGGATAAATGCCCAGGACAGAATGGCCGCCGCATATGGCAAGGGTACAGACAATCCCTGCTGTTGTTCTGTGGCACTGAAGTTTGAACTCAGGGCCTCCCTCCTGGGATCACCGCCAGGCCTGGCCAGCCTCAGCCTCAGAGCCTGATCTTACTGACTTCTACCTCCAGAGTAGCTGGAATTACAGGCGTGAGCCGCTGCACTGTCTGGAGAGTAGATTCTACATTTTGGGCTCTGATCCGTCGTGACCGATCTTTGTGCACGGCGTGAGGAGAGGGTCGAGACTGGCCTTTTGCACGGGAACGTCTGATTGTCCCCTGGCGTTTGTCAAGCGAACGAAGAAAAAGCGCAGCGCGAGGCTGACCACACGAAGGAGGTCGAGATGGTAACCTAGTCCACGGATCCGTTTCTCACTATGAAGTTAGAACAATTTTTAAGCAAGGAGCCTCAGCCTGGGTCTCTGTAGACGTAGAAATTAACTCGCAGTGGGTCACAGACTCATGTGTAAAAGCAAACAGCGCCTCGTCTGCATCTCTGAGCGGCCTGCCTGGCTCCCCGAGGGATGACGCACTTGTCATGCAGGCGCCAGGGGCGAGTCCACAGAGAGCCTTCTAGGGCCCCTCCTGGGCCGTCCAGAGTTTGAGGACGGAAGGAAGGGAGACGGAGTTCCTCAGTGAGACGTGGGCACTGCATGCATCTTCTGTCATCTCACTCGACCCGAAACACATCCATGAGCCTTTAGAGCGTGGGGTTTGTTTCCATTCTGAGGTAAGGGGACTGAGCTCAGAGAGGTTAAGGGACTTGCCTAGGGTCACACAGCAAATGGGGGAGCAGGATTGGAAGCCAGGGCCTTGGCACTGCTGGAGGCAGGCAGGGACGAGCAGACTAAGCTGAGGGCTAGTTCTGCATCACTGCCCACCTGGCCGTGGCCCCTGGTGACATGGGTGTGGGCCACAGGCACTTTTCTCTCAGGTCTCTGGGGAGATGAGAGGCACTCAACCCCTGAGAGCGTCTGCTCAGTCCCCTTGGTGGTGACACCCCTCCTTCTGGCACTTGTCGTGGGGCCTCAGCAAACCCCTCCCCGCAGTGGGGAGCCCCCGGTCCTGACAGCATTGGACGTCTCAGTGTCCGGGCATCTTGGTGGCATGAGGTTTCAGCTGGGCCTGGCCTACGGCCTGTCCTTGGCTGGGCACTCGGGTCCCTGCCTCCTGCGACTGCCACCGCAGCCCACCCACCTTCTCCTTGCTCCACAGGCAGTTCCGTCCGACAGAGATGCCAGACTGGGGGCCCTCCACGCTCACCTGGTCCAACATGTACCATCTCGGCTTCCGGCTCCAGGCGTGCCAGGCTCCCGGGAGTCCCACGGGCTCCCCATCCCCCCAGCTCCCGCTGATCCAGCCTAGCCCAGAGGGTCATAAAAGCTGGCAATTGGCAGCAAAGCTTTCTAGAGATGTGCGGACCTTCTGGAACCTTGTGCTCCCAGAGGTGCCACACACACCGAGAGCATTCTCAGGACCCCTGACTTGCTATGCACTCATGTCTGCACTCGGCAGCTCCGTCGTGGCGGAGGTAGCTGTTGTCATCTTCACGACTGTTGTTTTTATTATCAAGATTTCTGTGCTGTGTGCCGTTGTGCACGCCTGTAATCCTAGCTACTCAGGAGGCAGAGATCAGGAGGATCATGGTTTGAAGCCAGCCCAAGGAAACAGTCTGTGACACCCTATCTCCAAAAAACCCATCACGAAACAGGAGCTGGAGGTGTGGCTCAAGTGGTACAGCGCTTGCCTAGCAAGCGTGAGGCCCTGAGTTCAAATCCCAATACTGCCAAAGCCAAAAAGATTTCTGGAGCTGGTGCAGAGGAGAGAGGCCCCAAGCAGGGTTCCCCTGCAACAGGGTCGTGACACTGAAGAGACCCTGGGGTGCCCGGTCAGGCAGAGCAGAGTGGGCTTATCCTGCCCAGAGCACAGGCCTCCTGCCACACGATGAGCTTTCACAGTCCCCAAGGGGCCACCCTGGACCCTCGCTCACCTCCAACCTCAGCGGCGCCAGGCCTGCCCACACCAACCCCGAAGCCAAACACAGCCTCTGATGGCCACTTGCCACCGTCCCTGCCCTCTTGCCCCTCCTCTCCTATAGCTCACCCTCACCCCATGGCTGAGGGCCCCTGTCTAGCACACAGGTGAGACCTTGCCCCTCTCCTACCCCAGACTCCTTCCCAAGCTTTTCATGCACAATTGTCACCCAGCAGCCCCACTGCCATCTCAGAGTGTGGTTTCCCAACTACTCATCCGTCTTCAGGGCAGGCTCTTACCTCCCGGCCTCTGCACATGCTCTCTCTGCCCAGAGCACCATTCTCTCATTTGTTATTGTGGGGAACTCCTATTCATCCCTCAAAACCCAACCTACATTCCATGATTCCTGAGGGCCCTTCTGTGCCCTCATCTCCCTCTGCAAATGCATGTATCCTGCTCTGTTAGAATTATTTTTGTTCTGCTGCTTCCCTGGAGTCAGTGTGTCATCTACCTGATTGCTTTAGGATCAGGAGATCTGGCTTTGCCACCAGCCCCTACACTTACCATGGGTTTGAACTTGGGTGTTGTCCACCCACCTGAGACCTTTCCACTGTTGATAAAGTGGGGATTAAAACATTGTCCTCTGTGTGGGGCTGCCTGAGGCCGAAATGAAGTCACACATGGTGGAAGGGACTTAGCACAGAGCCCCATGGTCACCGCTTAGCTGCTTCTGTGTCGTTGCTGCTCGGAGGGCCAGGGAGGGCATCTCCCCTAACTTCAGACCCCTGGGGCCCAGGGTCAGGCTCCCCCTAAGAGGACAGGTCTGTGGGTAGCTCTGGGTTCTGCTGCTGTGCCCTGCCCCTGGACTGGCCCCCTGTGGCTATGCTGTGCTGTGGGGAAAAGGCCTCGTGTCCCCACAAGGTGAGGGAAGCAGGAGTGGTGCAGATGCCCAGCTAGCAGGGACGGGTTTCCACCCCCAGAGCACAGTGGGCGGCCAGGGGGCTGTGTGAGGGGACCTGCCCCGTCCTGCCCCCAGGGGCTGCCCAGCAGGGAGGAGGAGGCAGCAGGCTGGCCCCAGCTGTACAGCTCCAGCGAGAATGTCCTGATCTGTCTGCTGCTCTGAGAGGCGGAGGCAGCAGGGCCCTGGAGATGGTCTCCATGACAACCGCTGCCACTCACTCTCCATCTCCGATGTAAATTAGTTTCAATTTTATTAGTGTGCAGAATTGCAAGAGGCCGAAGCTTGCCTTGGAAGGGAGAAGGGTGGTGGGGGAGTGGGGGGCAGAGGGAAGTTTCCAAAGCTTCATATTCCTGCAAGGACCCCGACACCAAGGTGGGGCCCAAGAGGCCGACTGGGACACATGTCCTCATTCGTCCGCCAGGCCGGCGGCCTGGGCTGGAGTTGGCCTTTCTCTAGAGAGAAGGAAAGACATTGGCCCCTTCCCCATCTTCCCTTCCAACTGTGCCACCTGGGTCCCCCTCACCACCCCAGCCAATGGGGAGGCAACGGAGGGCCACAGGGGTGGTCTTCCCCTCACCCCTCCGCCCCGGTACCCAGCTTCCCAGGGCCAGGACTGACTCTCCCCTCTCTGTGCGGCTGGTCAGAGCTCTCTGTGCCCTGCTGGGCACCGGGCAGGTGGGTGAGGACTCCCCAGGGACTTGGGCTTCTGGACACACTTGCCCTGGACAGCAAGGGTCCCATGTGGGACTGTGCCCTGTGGTCCTCCAGTAGCCAGCAAATGTAGCTGGGTGATAGCCCAGTCACGGCTTCGTGGCATTTGATACCCTGAATCATATGCACGTGCACGTTTTTCCCCCAAAGAGGGTAAACGGGACACATTTGTCTTTTTCCTGAGGCTGTTGTTAAAATTAGTCATGCCCCCCTAGGCCCATCCCTGTGTGCATCCCTGAGGTGACATTGCTCCCTCCCTGCACAGTGGGCCCCAAGAACTCAGGGTCCCCAAAGGAGCCTGGCCAGCAGCACCTCCACTGACAGAGCCTGACCTGGGGCTGGTGCGTGAGCACCTGGCTCTGTGAGGGCCAGCCAGGTTCAGAGGGCAAGGGCTGGAGCACGTGGGGCAAGTGCCCCCAGACCAGCACAGGGCAGAGACGGAGTCTGGCTGAGGAAGCAGCCCTGATAAAGGCTTGGAGGCCTAAGGCTGCAGGCCTGAGGCTGGAGAGCTGGGTCAGGGAACAGAAGAGAGGGGGGAGAATGACAGATGGAAGGCTGGTGAGGATGAATGGGAGAGAGGAGAGAGGAAGGATGCAAGGATGGATGGGGACGGACGGACAGAGGGTGCATGAGGAATGGTGGGAGGAGGGGCGGGAGGAAGGAAGGGGAAGGGTGGAAGGTGGACCAGAGCCTGCTGCACACACTGGTGAGGCCCGTGTGCTGTGAGGGACGCTGGGCTCACGTCTGGCCAGTGCACTTCGTGTGGAATCAAAAGCACAAGCTTCACAGCCCTGTGAGCCCGGCCTTCTCAGATGGAGGACGGACACCAGGAAGCCCCCATTACTACAAAGGAGCTAAGACAAGGCTTGCACACAGTAAAGGCTTAATAAATGTCCACTCTCATGACATCCCATGTCCTGACCTCAGCCTGGGATGAGGTGGCCAGGCCTGATTCAGGCCCTAGATGGTCAGGAAGGCTGTGGGGGTGCGGGGTGGGGGTCACAATGGGAGCGGACTGTGAGGCAGGCGAGTCTGGAACTGGAGTGGTTGGGGCTCAGGCCAGGGCCAGGGCTTGGCAGCCTCCACCAGCCCTGGTGAAAGGAGAGGGCATGGTTGGCCCAGCCAGCCCTGAAGTGGGGGAGACCAAGGCGAAGCTTGTGCCTTTGACTCCACACTAAGTGCACTAGCTGGACGTGAGCCCAGTGTCCCTCACCACAGCAAGCTGAGAGTGGGACGGGGTCCACGGTAGAGGCCTGCAGGGGTCAAGGTGGAGAAAGACGAGTGGGGAACTTGGATTGGCCCCGGGATGCTGTGGAGGTAAGGACATCTGCAGAAGATGGGAGGGCAGTGAGCACAGAGTGGACAGCCGAGGTGGTGGAGGCTGTGGCCATGCCTTTCAGCTCAGGAGGGCTGTCTCACCCTGCGCTATACCTCAGTTTCCCCATGGACTGGATGATCCCTAAAGGTGCTCTGAATGGGCCTCCTGACTTGATTTGACAGTCTGGATCTGACCCAGGTGGAGGACATGAGACCCCTCCTCCCTGGGAGGGGGGGGCCTGTCGCGGTGACTTGCCTTTCCCCACTGCGGGAGAGACCCAGCAGTCAGGTCACAGGCCCGTCCTCAGTGCCATCTGCAACTCTCTCAAGTATGTGAGAGACGAAAGTACCAAAGTGAACGCAGGGGGCCGGGCCTGCAGCCTTCTCGGGGCTCCTGTGCCTGTGCACGTGCAACCGCCAACCTGTGATTTGATGGTGACCAAGATGGGTGGCTCCTGTGGCAAACGGACCTCTGTGGCTGTCCCTGAGCCCTCACGAAGGGGAGGAAAAGGTGGCAGGCTCAGGGCTCATCTGGGCTCATTTTCTAGCACCAGGCACATGGCGGGTCACCTGTCTGGCTCCCCTCCTATGGACAATGAGGCCTACACAGCAGTGCCAGGCAGCTGCAGCCCCAACTCCAGCCCTCAGCCCCCATCCTTCAGTGCCATGTTTTGTGGCCCGAGGGCTGAGAATTCTAACAGGCAAGAACAGGGTGGGGCCGCCCACCCTGTTCCAGTCGTGTGTCTTACTAATTATGCCACACACCGGAAAACTTAATTAAATCGATGCTTGGTGTGTAATTTCAACTAGTTTGGAAGTCGGGGGAAAATCAAACAAACAGCCACATGGCCCTGCCAGCCCACGTCACCTTGGTAAAATCCTGCTGGGGCCTGGTGCCTGCCGTGGGCTGCCCTGCCCTGCTCTGCTGTGGTGGAAAGGCCTCTGTCCCCAAGGGCCACAAAGGAGACCCCACCCTCAGCTCCTCAGCCCCAGCCCCACCTCCCATATACACACACACACACACACACACACAGCACACAGCACACAAAACACACACACACACACACACAGAGCACACACACATAGCACACAGCACACAATACACACACACAGCACACAAAACACACACACACACACACACACACACACAGCACACAGTACACAATACACACAGCACACAATACACACACATAGCACACAATACACACACACACAGCACACAAAACACACACACACACACACACACACCACACAGCACACACACACACACAGCACACAATACACACACACACACACACAGCACACAATACACACACACACACACAGCACACAGCACACAATACACACACACACACACAGCACACAATACACACACACAGCACACAATACACACACACACACACAGCACACAGCACACAGTACACAATACACACACACACACAGCACACAGCACACAATACACACACATAGCACACAGCACACAGCACACAATACACACACACAGCACACATAGCACATAGTACACAATACACACACACACACACAGAGCACACAGCACACAGCAGGGGCCCTGGGAGGTGGAAAGTTGAGGTCCCAGGGCTGCTTTTCTTGGCTGGCTTTGGGGTGAGTGCAGGAGGATGGGAGGAGGGGCAGCCCTGGGTGAAGTCCTGGCTCTGTCCCCTAATCTCTCTCAGCCTCCCCATCCTCCTTCTCCTCCTCCTCCTCCTCCTCCCTGGGCCCAGTCAACTCTGGCTCCATGTGTGAGGGGACCTCAGCAGCGGTGGTCACTGTCTCCAGGCAGAGTGTCCCAGTGGGAGAGGTCTGGGAGGGTGGCAGCAGGGGACCAGGGACATGCCACCGTGCAGATGCTGCTGGACATCGTGTTTCACTCCAGGGTGTCAGAGAAGAGAACAAGGAGAAAAACACGAGGGCGGGGGAGCCTGGGTCTGTAGCTCAACAGCCCCACCATCTTCTCTGGAGTGGCGACAGGGCGAGGTGCCAGGCCAGAGCCTGAGTGCTGGTGGGTGACCTCTTACTCCCTTTAGAAGGCCCCATAGGCAGGTGCTGTCACCACCAGTCCTGCTCGTGGGTGGGGAAACTGAGTCAATGCCCAAGCTACTGGCAGACATGGCAGCTAGATTGGAAGACGTTCAACCATGGTCGCTTCTGCCTCCAAGGAATTGGGCTACTGCGGAGAGACTCAAGGACGTGGCACAGAGTGGCAGGGACAAGAGAGTGGACAGGGCAGGCCTCTCTGGGGCTAGGAACCGGGCCTTATGTGCAGGTGTCTTACGGAAGGGTGGCCTGCCCACAGCTCCATGCTAGAGGTCAGGGGCAAGACACATGGACATAAGAGACACCCAGGGACAGCAACGTGGGGCACAGTCTCAGGGGAGGGGCTGTTCCTTCTGCACACCTGGGTCCCTTGGCCTCCCCTACTGCTTCTGCTCTGTCCTGGCTTAGGCAGGCTAAAGGGCCCCCAGTTACCTTCCAGGCCCCAGTCAGCTGGGCCCAGGTTCAAATCTTGCTTGGCTGTTTACCACTCTTGTACTGGAGACTTCACCGTGTCTCAGCCTCAGTTTCTTCTGAGAGACCACACCTCTGGGTTTTCTTTTCTTTTTTCTTGTGGGACTGGGGTTTGAAGGCAGGACTCTGCACTTGCAAAGCAAGCACTCTACTGCTTGACTACACCTCCAGTCCATTTTGGAGATGGTGGGGTGGGGCGGGGGGGGGGTCTCTCCAACTATTTGCCCCAGCTGGCCTTGAACCGTGATCCTCCCCATTTCAGTCTCCCAATAAGCTAGGATTGCAGGCGTGATCCCACCAGCTCCTGGCAACCTCTCTGGTTTTTGATGAGACAGGATCTTTTCTCACCACTCAGATTTTAGGCTCAAAGTCACCTCCTTGAAAAGCCCCCCAAGACCCTTCCCCGTTGCTCTGTTGCCCCGGTTCTCTCTCTTACTCAGAGTTTACTGGCTTGTCTGTCCACACGAGGCGGGCCCTTCCCGTGGCCCACTCCCCTGTACAGAGGGTGCTCAGTGGATGAACTCATGTGAGTGTCTCAATGGTTCAATTCCGTTCCCTCCCTGAGCTCAAGGCCTAGCCTGGGCCCTGTCACCTCTCCAAGGAGCCCAGGTCCACCCTCTAATCCCCTGCCCGACATCTGGTGGAGGGAGGGGATCTGGCTGGGGCGTTTGGTCCTCTGGACACTTCTTCCTTCTCCTCCCTTCCTCCCTTTCCCTCTGTCCAGATCGCCTGCCCAGCTCCTTCCCGGTCCTTCCTTCCCTCTCCCTTGTCCCCATCCCAGGACCTGCCCTGCTCTCCACCTCTCTCTCTGAGGCTTGTCCCATCCTGCCTCTCTCTTCTCTCTCCAGCTCCTTCCTCTCTGTCTCACCCAGTCTGAGGGAGGCCCTGCCAAGGCCAGGTGATTTGCAGTTCCCAGAGCTGCCACCTCCACAGTTGTACAACTAGGGCCTTAGGTCACTCTGTAAGACCAAGGTTGCCTGAGCCTGAGCCCAACCTGCAGCCTGTCCCCCCCCAAAGCCCCGCTGTCCCCTCCCCTCCCCCCCATCCTTCCCAGACAGTATTTTTAGCTCACAGTGGAATGTCGTGTGCAGGGCTCCAGGGTGAAGCCTGGAAGAGGTTTTATCTGTTGTGACAGCCCCAAGGGCAGAGGCAGAAGTTCCCTCTCAAGTTTAGATCTTAGATCGTGCTCCTCTCTTGGGGGCAAGAGGGGAGCTTCAGCTGCAAGGGGCAGGTCTCAGCCCGCAAAGTCTACAGCCAACTCTGTCCAGGCCCACAGCCTCTGTCACCCCCTCATCCTGCTCGGCCTTTGTCTCTGGAAGGCTTCCCTCAGTCCTTTCTCGTTCAGTTCCGTCCTTTCCTTGTACTGCTCTCTAGATGCTTCCATCCCTCTCCTCTGTCCCTCTCCTTCCCTGCCTCCCTCTCCCCACCTGCCTTTTCTCCCTCCCTCTTTCCCTCCTCTCTCACCCCACTGTCCTCTGCTCTCAGGGAAAGTAAAAGAGCTGGTGGTGAGCAGGCCGAGCAGGCCAGGGGCTTCCCAGCACTGACCCCTGTCTCTCTTTGCCCTTGGCAGACACAGTGGGCAACAGGGGAAGTTAGGGAGGGTGCTGTGAGGGGTTCCTGGAGTCTGTGCCTCCAAGCTTAACCTACAGTGGGGTCTCCAGGATGCCTAGGCCTTTTCAGGACTCCTGAGGGTCCAGCCTGGCACCCACAAGTCCACAGGCTGCCCCAGGAAAGGAGCCCCGGGTCCCCTGGCTAGAACGACCTCTGGGGTTTCTCCTCCGGGCACCTCCCTTTCCACCAGGCACCAACCTGAGCTCTGTGAATGGTCATTTAGAAAAAGCACTCTACAGTGTGCACAACTCTCTGCTCATTGCCGCAGAGGTGGCAGGACTCGAACCCAGGCTGTCTTCATGGCCAGGCCCTGAATTCCTGAACCTCCACTCCCAGCTGCCTGGAACCCTTATAGACTAACAGAGCGACCCCCCCCCACCCTCCAGCTAGCATCTGGAAAGAGCCAGGCTGAGCTGGAGTTCTGTGAGCCAGAACCCCGGGCCCAGAAGTCACTGGCTCCTTTGCTCATCCAGCACCATTGATGAACATCACGGTGCTTCAGACATCAACCTGGACCAGGACCAGAAGCAAGAAGCTAGCGTTTCTGGAGGGGACACTGACAGGTAAGTCAGGGGTAGGCACAGGTAAGTTGGGCTGTGGAGGAGGAGGCAGGGAGGGCTGCTAGAACGAAGCCAGGTTTCTGTTGAAGCCGGGAGGCAGCCTACACTGTGGGGGCCAACCCCTGTTGGTGCCCTTTGACCCCTGACAGGAGCCCTTTGGTTTCAAGGTCTCTCCAGCCTGCTGTGTCTCTGCTCATGGAGGTACAGGACACCTCCCTTCACCCTGCCCACACTTGGCCTCCCTCAGGACCCTGCTCCTCCCTCCTTGGCAGCTGCCCACCTGCGGGCAGAGCCCCTCTTGGAGCAACAGCCTCCCCATGCAGGCCCTGGGAGAACTGGGTTCTGTCCGCCTCTGTCTCCCCACCCTGTCCTCTGCCTGGGCATACAAAGGTGGGGGACAGGACTCCTGTCCTGTGGGTAGAGGGCAGAGGGAAAGACTGAGATGACACAGCTCTCACCCTGTCCTGTGACCCCTCATTTCTGGGTGCTCTCGTGTATGAGACCCCAAAGTCTGGCCAGCCATTGACCTCATATCGTGAAGAGAAAAAAAAAGGACGCTGGGTTCAGGGACTTGCTCAGTGGTGCAGCCAGGGTACAGATCAGGGCCATGACACTCATGACACTCAGCTGGAGAGGCAGAGAGCCCCGGGAGAAGCAATGCCTGCAGCCCCTACACTAGGCCAGGCCTGGCCTCGCTGGGCCGTAAGCAGGGAGCTGCGCTGTCCCCATGCTTCAGGTGAAGAGCCAGTCTGGGAGAGGGGTCGTGACCCCTGAGTTGCACAACTAGTGAAAGGGGACAAGATTCAAGCCCGGAGCTGTTGGACTCTAGGTGCCCCCAGCCCCCAGAGGACTAGGAGGGAGAGTTAGGGACCAGAGCTTAGCGGAGAAAGGCTCCCCCTGTCCCTGGTGCTGCAGCAAGGGCTGGAGATCACTGTCCTCTGCAGCCTCCTGTGGTGACACTGATGTGGGCTGATGGCCAAGGGCCAGCTGCTCCGGCTTAGATACAAGGCTATTTACTGGAACTGTCTCTGTCCCTGCCTGGGCCAAGCTCTTTGCCCTCAGGGCTGACCTTGGAACTGCAGGGCCCTGCAGTGTGGACACTGCTGGGAGGCCACTCTGGGGGTTCCTGAAGCGTCCTCGCCCTGAGACGCAGAAGCTGGGGCTGCAGAACTGTCAGCCAGAGTCCATCCAGCCCAGGGTCCATCTCCCCCAGGAGGTGCCTTCAGGGGTGGGACACACTCCCACTGCCTGCTCTGGGGCCAGCTTCAGCCTCTCACTGTTGCAGTGACAAGGTGCAGGGGCTGGGTGTGTGTCTGCCTGTGCCTGTGTGTTTTTGCTTGTGTGTGTGTGTGTGTGTGTGTGTAGGGGTGGACAGGAACAGCAGGAGAGGAGGGGGATGGATGGGGAGGTGTAAGAGAAGGCCAAGGGGTGGGTGACACAGGGAGAAGGCGACTTCAGCCATAGAGCTGGGAAGGGAGCCCTCAGAGAGACAACAGAAGGGAAGGAGGGAAGCCAGTGAGGCCAGACCCAGCTGTTACAGAATCACAAAAACCATACCTGGGGAGCTGAGTGGGAAAGAAATGGCCAAGAAGGAAGAAGAGAGGGAGGGGGAGGACAAAGAAGGCAGCTATGAGCCCTAAAGGGGAGCATTCAGGGGCTGCTGAGACTGAGAGGCCTTCAGTGGGCCAACGAGGGCAAAGCCATGCATGACACAGGATCCAGGGTGGCAAGCAGCCCACGGCATGGCTTGCTCTGCTCCCAACCCTACAGCTAGCTGGGGAGAAGGTAGAGTCCCCAGACTGCATGCCCCCCCACTTAGCCCCCAGCCCTTCTTCTCCCCAGTGCCAGTCTGGGCTTTGTGACCTTGGGCAGAGGCCTTTTTTTTTCTCTGGGTCTCTGAGACTTCTGGATGTGAAGACAAAAGGTAGCATCGGACTGCCTGGACCCCTTCCAGGCTGGGCAAGGGCACCCTGTGCTTGACTCTTCCACACCCACAGCCTCCTCCATCACCCAGGAAGGGATTGCTGGGTGGGCCCTCCTTGTCCCTTTGGGCCTGGTCCATCTAGGCATCAAGGAAGCTTGTTTGAGCAGCCTTTCTCCTGGTTTACATTGAGATCACTGCTGGCACAGCATGTGTCAGGCTTAGGGTCACTGCTACCTTGTGACCTTCTAGAAACCTCAATGCACTGGCCCTGTGAGGCCAGCTCCTGCCCCATTTTGGTTTGCATCCGCCTCTGCCTCCCTCTGGCCTGCTTGCCTCCTCTCTGTGCTCAGCCCCTGCTGGTGCTGCCAGTCTATTCCTCCCCTCCCGGCTCCTCTCCAAGAGACCCTTCACATACGTTGTCCTCCCGCTGTGGCGTGGCTGCCCCTTAGCCCTCACCCCACTCCGAGCCCCGTTGTGTCCTGTGTCTCTGTCTTTTTCCCACTTGGCACACTCCACTACATCTTGTCACCGTGTTTCTCTGCCTGTCACTGCCTGTCTCCTCCTCCATGCAAGTTCTGCCTGGGTTTGTATTCTCACTAGCTCTGGCCCTTGGGCTGTAAAATGGCATCATGACAGGGTCCCCTCATAGGATGAACCGGTTTTGAGGACAGTATCTGAGATCTGTAAGCCTGCAAAATATGAGCACCAAAGACGTTTTCCCAATACAACCTGCCTGTATCCTAGCTCTGATTCCCTGCACCCTGATGCTCCCGCAGTCTCCCCCCGCCCAGGAAGTAGTGCCTCCCACCCTTCAAGGTGCCACCACCCATCCTTCAAGTCCTCAAGGTATGCTTTGCATTCACCACATCCACAGTGCTCAGCTCCACTGCTGCTGTTCTCCTGTGGGCCACCACCACCTCTCCTCTGGGTGCCACCAGAGGAGGCATTTCTCTTCTCCCTGCTTTCCCTGGGACCTTCACTATTCTCCACTCAAAAACAAAAAGAGTGCTTTCAAACCACAAACCAATCCCCATACCACAACACAGCAACAAATTTTTTAAAAGCCCACAAACCAGTCTTTGGCTCATTCCTGCCCTTTGCCTCCCTCCACTTCAGGTGTACTTAGAAGCAGGACACCAATCAGGCCCTACCTCAGGGCCTTTGCACAAGCTTCTCCTGCCCTACACCTCTCCTTGCAGCTCTCCCAGGGCTTTCACCCTTGGTTCACCCTGTCTCTACTCCAGTGGCCTCCCCTCACTTTCCTGACCTCTCTTTCCAAAGCCCAACCCTTCCACTCTCTGGTTCAGCTCCTCACCCCACTTAGTCTCTTTTGTGATGGGCTGGCTCCCTGGATTCTAGCATCAGTTTAGCATCCTTGTTCTTTGTCTCTTTCTTCCCTGGAATGTGAGCCTCACAGATGGTCAGAACTTTGTCTCCTGGTGCAGAGAAGAGCTCTTGCAGGATGGTGTGCTCGTGAATATCGATTGGGCATATGAATGAATGCTAACTCTTGCCACCGTCATTATTGCTCTGGGAAAGCCGGGGGAGGGCAGGTGAGGTGGGACCTAATGTAACTGTGTCCCATAAGAAGAAACGACAGCAGCTAACCCTGCCAAAGCCAGAGACCAGTGGGCTTTCTCTCGTGGTCCAGGCTCAGTCCTCCAGCTGCTATGGTTACCAGGCCTCACGGTTCCAGAAGTAAGACCAGGCCAGGCCGACTCTGCTATGCTGCCTGGCTTCCTTGGGTCACCCAGGATGTGGTAGAGAAGGATTCCAGTCAAAACCAGGGCCACCTTCACTTTGTCTTGGCTCCACTGGGCCCAGATGGAAAGGGAAAGGAGGGGCTTGCTGTCATCTAAGAGAGTCACACTCACGTGGCACTCCTGGAGGACCAGGCCAGGCCCTGTACGTCAAAGATGTGCAAACCTTAGTCCCTACCCTGAGGGCAGGTGCTGGCAGCTGGGAGGGACAGAAGACACACTAACAGCCCAGTGTAAAAATAGCAAGTGCTTACATGTGACTGTGGCCAGGAGGAGGCAGGTACAGAGGGAGGAAGGGGGACAAAACTTACACCTATCTCTGTCCCTCCTTCCTGTTGCCTCTCATCCTAGCACGGACCACCTGGCCTGAGTGTGCCCCAGCTTCTGTACTACCTGAATCCCAGACTGTCAGCAGCCTGGCACTGGAAAGGACCTTTCACACCACCATGTCCCAACCCTAGGCTAGGAGACGCAGAGGGCTGTGCTAGGCCTCAGTTGAAGAAGAAGAGCGACCGCCCCCCACTATCTGCAGGGGTGTCCTGGGATGGCTTTTCCTTTAGGTGACACACTTGACCTCCAGGGAGTCTTGGGAGCCACCACTGCACACCAAGCAGCACCTGCAGGAGACTAGGGTTCAGGATCAGATCCATTAACCTCACCATCCCTGTCATTCTCATTTCTATGACCAAGGTCACACCCTAGCACCACCAGCCACTGTTATAGGATGAATTGTGACTCCCCCCCTCAAAAAAAGTTTCCAGTCCTAACCCCTGGTAGTTTAGAATGTGACCTTATTTGGAAATGTGTATTTATAGAATTAATTGGGTTATGATGAGGTCATTAGGGTGGACCCTGGTGAGACTACTGTCCCTATAAAAAGGTATGTTTGGACAGAAGCAGACAGGCACAAAGGGAAGATGTCTTGAAAACACAGGAATGAGGCAGGTACATGCAGGCAGGTGGAAGGTGGCAGTGATGCGTCTACAAGTCAAGGACCGAGGGCCCAAGGCTGCCAGAAGCAAGGCGTGAGGCCCAGAATGAGCCTTCCCTGACCTTCAGAGGGAGTAGACCTTGCCCACACCTTGACCTTGGATTTCTGACCTCCAGAACACTGAAGCAGCTCTAGCAAACAAATATAACTATCATCAGCAGTGCCATCGGAACCACTATCACTATCACCACCACCATCACCACCACCACCACCATCACTATCATCACCACCACCATCACCACCACTATCATCATAACCACCACAACCACCATCACTATCATCACCACCACCATCACCACCACCATCATCATAACCACCACAACCACCATCACCATCACCACCATCACCATCACAACCGACATCACCACCACCATCACCACCACCATCACTATCATCACTACCACCATCACCACCACCATCACTATCATCACCACCACCATCACCACCACCACCACCACCACCATCACCATCACCATCACCATCACAACCACCATCACCATCACCATCACCACCACCACCACCACCACCATCACCATCACCACCACCATCACCACCACCACCACCATCACTATCATCACCACCACCATCACCACCACCATCATCATAACCACCACAACCACCATCACCATCACCATCATCACCATCACAACCGACATCACCACCACCATCACCACCACCATCACCACCATCACTATCATCACCACCATCATCATAACCACAACAACCACCATCACCATCACCACCATCACCATAACCAACATCACCACTACCATTATCATCACCATCACCGTCACCACTACCATCACCACCACCACCACCATCATAACCACCATCATCATAACCACCACCACACCACCATCATCACCACTACCACCATCACCACCACTACCACTGCCATCATCACAACAATCATCACCACCATCACCATCATCATCACCCCTGCCACCATCACCATCACCACCATCACTATCATCACCACCACCATCATCATAACCACCACCACCATCACCATCACCACCACCATCATCATAACCAACACCACCACCATCACCATCACCACCATCATAACCACCATCATCATAACCACCACTACCATCATCACCACCACCATCACTACCATCATCACAACAATCATCACCACTACCACCATCACCACCATCACCACTACCACCATCATCATAACCACCATCATCATAACCAACACAACCACCATCACCATCACTACCGACATCACCACTACCATTATCATCACCATCACCGTCACCACTACTGCCATCACCACCACCATCACCATCACCACCATCACCACCATCATCATCACCACTACCACCATTACCACCATCACCACTACCATCATCACAACAATCATCACTACCACCATCACCATCACCACTACCACCATGGCCACCACCACCACCACCATCATCACAACAATCACCACCACCATCACCACCACCATCGCCCCACTATCACTGCAGTATCACTTCCATCACTCCTAATTATCACCAACATCACCATCACTCCATCGACGTCCCCAGAGTCACCACTGGCTTAGTCCCCTGCTGCCACAGGCAAATTGTCATGACCTTAGTGACACATATTCTCCTAGGTAGCAACAGGGTTGTGCTCCCTCTCAAGACTCTAGGAGGGCCTTTCCCGGCCTCCTCCAGCTTCTGGGGACTCCAGATGCACCTTGGCTTGTGGCTGCATCACTTAAATCTCTGCCTCAGTCTACACTTGGCCTTCCCCTCTTTTCTTTTTTTTCCTCCCTTTTTCTTTCCTTCCTTCTTTCTGTGGACCTGGGGTTTGAACTCAGGGCTTTGTGCTTGGAAACAGGTGCTTTACCACTTGAGCCACTCTTCCAGTCTATTTTGCTCTGGTTATTTTGGAGATAAGTCTGTGAACTGTTTGCCCAGGCTGGCCTCAAACTGTGATTCTTCCAATCTCAGCCTCCCAAGTGGCTAGGATCACAGGCATAAGCCACCAGCACCCAGCTATGTTTCTTATAAGCACATTTTTTAATGGAATTTGGGTCCCACCTGGGCAATACAGGAAGCTCTCATCTCAAGACCCTCAACTTAATTCTACAAAGACTCTTTTCCTAAATAAGGTCACATTTGAAGGTTCTGGGAATTACGGTGTAGACATCTTTTGGGGACACCGATCAGCCCGTAACACCAACCAGCAATGATGTGACTGTTGTGATGTCAGTTAAATACTATGTGTACCAACACTAGTAATGTGGACTTTCATCCTTGAGACCGCTTTGGACAGGTGCCGCCAACCCCGTAACACATAAGGGACCAGGGCTTAGAGAAGGATGTGCTGGGCCAAAGCTCCACTTAGAAGCAGAGATTTGAACTCACAGCCTGGTCTCAGTGCCTCGCCTCACTAGGTTCTCCTTCCTCCAGCCTCTGAACTTCCCCTCAGATGGAAAATTCCACAGAGAAGACAGTGATGACAATAACCCAACAGAAGGCAATGTGCCTGGGTCCTGGTGACACACACAGGCAGGTCTCTGTCCCTCTCTGGCTTTACTTTCTCATCTATAAAGTAGGAAGATGGCGAGAGGTTAGGTCCTCCCCGTTTGGGAGCTCTGTGACGCCCCATGTCAACTGTCAGTCTCAGTCACAGTCAAATGTTGCCCAGGGGAACTGTTTGGCTAAACCCTCTAATACCTTACCAGATATGAGGTCTGCCTGGACAGCCCGCTTATGGTGTTGGTATTGGTGATGGTGGGGTGGAGAGAGGGTCCACTTGCCCCCTCTTCCTCTACCTGCCTCTGTCATGGGCTGGCAGCAGAGGCTGAGGGTTCTTTGTCTTGCTCTGGGAGGAACCATAGGGAGGGAGACGCTTCTTGGAGCCTTTGGTTTATGCATTCAGGCATAAACCAGCTGAATGCTGGTCGGTGCTGGGGACACAGCCAAAGATCATTTTATCTTGCTGTGACGCCCCAGGCTCAGAGAACTTAGCCAGCAACCATCCCTGTGGGCTGGACCCAAGAGTGTCTGCAGAGCGACCAGCAGGCTGGACAAAGAAGCCAAGAGATGGGGAGAGGCCCAGGGACCAAACCCTAGGCTGTGACCTTGGTAGAGGAACAAAACCAAACCAAACCATAACAGGTCATTTTTCCACAACCTGGGTTGTTCATTTGAAAGTTTGTAAGTGTAAACATTATATATGTAAAATTCATTTGCAGTGTGCGCTCCAGAGACCCGTTCCCCATGGTCAGTCCCTCTGGCTTCTCGGTCCAGAGTAGCAACTGTTTGCATTTGAGCTAATAACGGTCCAAGAACTGAGTTAGGGACAGAATTGCAAACTTTAATTAGCAGGATGAGATTAACATCCCAGCAGGGGCTTCAGGTTGGGGGCTTCCTTCAGGCCCATTGGATCCCAGTGGACAACCCCTCACCCCCTGTGGAAGGCTCCCGTAGGGCAAGCGGGAGCCAGGCCAGCTAGGGCTTAGACGGGCCAAGTTAATCTCCCCTCCCCCCGTCCCCAGCTGAGCCTCAAGGCTTCCGAGGTCCCTGGTCCAAGAGCCGCCTCCCGCTCACCAGCCAGGGCTGGTTTTCTCCCTGCAGGTACTTCAACAGAACAATCACTGACTGTGTGACCTTGGGGCGGTTGCTCAGCCTCTCGGGGTACAGGAGGCTAAGTGGGGAGGTTTGGGACAATCTATAGGATCTTGGAAGCCAAGCCCGGCAGGGGTGGAGGAATCAGAGCCACCTTCCTGCGCAGCCTGGGGGACATGCTGGGCAAGTCTGCCCTGGCTCGGTTCAGGCAGGACCCAGTTTTCTGTCCTCTATCCGGTTTAGCATTAAGTGCGTCCAGCAGCTCAGGGCTGTTCCACCACAGCCCCCAGGAAATTGGTCCGCGTCGAACAGCGCCTTTCCGAGAATGAAGTCATCTGGTCCTTTTACTATTATTATTATTATTATTATTATTATTATTTTGTTGCCTTTCTCCTTCAACACGAGTGGCCGGGCCTCTGCAGCCCCGCTCCCCGCGGAGGGCTGGGCAGCCGGGAGGAAGGGGCGAGCAAGGGGACCGCGAGGCCCGGGCGCCCCCCCGCACGCGCGCCCGCCCGGCGAACAATAACAGTAAATAACGCTCCCTTGTCAACGTAATAAAAACGGAAACGGTTACAATGTTTTTTAATAAGCGTCCCCCATCAATCTGCCTCCTTGCCGGCCGTGGGCACCGGGGAGGCCGGGGAAGGATGGGGGGCGCAGGGCGCGGCGCACGGGGTCCGGGCGCAGGAGGAGGACGCCGGTGGGGGGCGGGGGGAGGAGGGAGAGGGGGAAACATCAAGTGAGAGACGAGGGGGCGCGAGCAGCCGGGGTCACGCGCGCCAGCCGAGCCGGGAAGCGGCTGCGGTGAGTAACACCGTTGCCATGGCGACGTGGCCGCGAGGAACAGGAAGCGGCAGAAATAGCAGCCGCCGCGGCCCGGCCCCTCCCCCCCGCGAGCCCGTTACCACGGCGACCGGGCCCGAGCGAGGCTGCGCGGGCGGCCGCGGCCTCCTGCGCCTGGCTCGCGCATGCGCAGCGTCCGGGTCCCCTCGCGGGCGTCGTTTGGGGCGCGGCGTTGCAGTCCCCCACCCCCCGGTGCCACCCCGGGCCACCCGGACCCCCAGACCTTCCTGGCAGGCTGCTTGGGTGGCTAGGGGGAACGAAAACAGCAAAAGTGCCCATTGTTTGCCTTTGGAAAGCGGCCCCGCCTTTGTTTCTGGCGGAATCCTTGCTTTCCAGGCGCTGAAGGTGGGAAGGGGGAGGGACATCGGCTCCGTGGTCCCCAACGTTTTCTGAGCTACAAACCCTGTGTTGAGCTCGGGGACGCTGAGCTGGGCCCGGCCGTCTTCCCAGGCCCAGCCTGGTACTTGCCTCCTCAGCTGATGCCTGAGGCTCCTCGAGTCTGCATGGCCCTTTCCCAGATGTGACCAGCAAAAAGCAGAGGGAGACCAGAAATCCTGTCACCCGCTAAGTCCCCTCGTGCACCAGAAAATAAAGGTCTTGCTCCCCAAAAAAGTTGATGTAAACCAAATCTGCCTCCCAACGACTTGTGTATGGGGAAGGCGGCAGCAGTGCTGTGTGTGTGTGTGTGTGTGTGTGTGTGTCGTTTGTGGAGATTTGGTTTGGTTTGGTTTGTTTTTAATAAGGGTCAGAGGTCTGGGTTTCTATGGGGAAGGGGGAAGGGTCACCTCTGATGGCCAGGCCAGGAGGTCCCAGGAGGATGGGTCACGGGGCCTCTGCTGCTGGCTGAGGGCAGAAGCCAGAGCCGCCCCATCTGGCAGCGTTCCCGGCAAGCAGGCAGGCAGGCTCTGTGGCTGTTCCCTAGGGTGCAGCTCCAGAGACAACCAAGGACTGAGGACCTCTCTCTGAGGCAGGACAGCTGTCACTTCCCGGCTCTAGCCCTGCCACGCTGGCCAAGAGTAGCAAGCAGAGCTGCAGCTCTCGGGGGCTTTTTGATGGAAGGGAGGCTTTGTGTTTTGTGCAGGGCGGGCTGAGACTTGCAGCCTCCAGGCTGGCGTGGTTCCCGTGTGCTTTGCTTGAGAGGGGGACCTTGACTGCTCCAGTCTTCTCCTACTAGCCAGCCCATCCTCCCAAGGCCTTGTGCAGGCCACACGCACCCCAGGCTGAGCACCCATGTGAAGGAGAGGGACAGGGGCCCAGGGTGGGGTGGAGAGGGAGAAGCACCCCCGCCCGGAGGAGCAGCTGCTTTGGTGTCCAGAAAACTTCAGGTGCACTATGGAGGTCTTGGTGCCGTGTTTCTTTCCTTCTTGAAGGGCAACATGAGCAACTGTCATAATGCAAAGAAGCCCCCTTGTCCAGGAGGCAGGAGCAGGTGTTGAGGATGGGGTTTCCTGCAGGGCACGGACAGGGCAGTGCCCACTTAGTGCTTGCAATGGGCTTTCAAGGGAGCACCAAAGCTCTTATCATCGGGCTCCTGAACATGGCAGGTATTATCAGAGCTGGAGGGAGTTGACCATTGTCTCCTGTGTGACTCAGGGTTGCTTCCTTGGGGCCCTGAGACTCGGGCTGACTGGAGTCAGCAGAAGCAGAGTTAGCCATAGGATCTGCCACTACCCCCTGTGGGACTGAGACAGGTCACTCATCTTCCTTGGGCCTCGGTCTTCCCATCTCGCAAATGGGAACAATCCCAGCAGCCATGTTGTGCACTGCCCCTGCCCCCTCTGTGCCAGGCACTGCACCGAGGTTGTATATTTAGCTAATTTCACTCTTAAAACAACCCAGAGACCCAAATAACCACGACAAACCTGATTTCACAGATAAAAGGACGGAGCCTCAGAGAAGTAAAGTCACTCGCTGAAATGTGCTAGAAGGCGGTATGGGCGTCTGTCGCGCACACTGGAGAAAGTGCATCATGCCTTTCTTGCTCCTGTTCAGACCTGCCCTTTTGGTGGCTGAGTTCCTAGCCTTTCCCTTGTACTGAGTCCTGGGGGCCAACCATTAGGGCCATTCAGAGCTGCCAGAGCCCAGCTGTCAGCGGGAGCTACTGGGGTGTGGGGGAGTATGTGGGTCCCTTGCAGCTCCTGTGGTCTACCTGGCTGCACACAGCCCTGCCATCTCCCTGTCCCTTCCTGCCATTGGCATCAAAGTGTTGGGGTCCCTAATACTTTCATGGATGGTGGATGCCTGGTATCCAGATGGTACCATGAATTCCACTGGGAGACATAAATGAGCCTTATTATTCCAGGCTCCCTCCTCTCCGCTGTGCTGTCACCTGGAGGACGAGCCAGTGGGAGAAGTCCCTCCAGCCCTGGCCACTCACCCGGGCTTTGTTCCCATTCAGTAGCAGGGTGGGAGGTTGCTGAACTGTGGTGCCCAGTGCCCTGGCACTGTCTGGCTGTGTGGCTGTGACCAAGCCCTCATCTCTTTGCATCCCTTATCCAAAAAATAGGAGGTCACAGTGCCTGCTGTCCCACAAAGAAGATGGGAGCTGGCTGATATGTGGGAGTGTCAGTTGGGTTTGGCCCCCAGGGGGTCCTCCAAGTCCTTTGTCACTGGTTAGGAGAAGCTGTTTGACTTTTAATGGATTAGCTCAGTGAATCCTCCCAGAAACACATTGTCACCCTCTTTTTACCTGAGACAAGCTGTGACTCAGAGAAGCTAAGTGAGTTGCCCAGAGCCACACAGCCAATTAGCAGAGGAGCTGGGATTAAACCTGGCAGGCCAGAATAGCCTAAAGACATCTCCTTAACCCTGGGGTCCTGGCCCTCCCTCCTAAGCATCTCTGAGGCTCTCTGCTGAGGTCTGCAGTGACAGCGACATCATTAGTCCTGCCCAGAGCTGCTCTGTAACCCAGGTCAGTAAGATGCTGGGCGAATAGCTCCTTAATAAAGCCTGGGAGGCGGCTGTGGGCTGGGGGTCCAGGAGCCACACATGCTGTTAATGAAAGTGTTGGGGTCGGGGCGCTGTGCATAAGCCACCTGCTCATCTCAGACTCAGTCTTCCTGCCCTCTGTGGTTCAGTCACTGGACCCCTCCCTCTGGGTCTGGGGACAGTCACCTCTCCCTCACTGTATTCAGTGCATCTTCCCTCCCTCCCTCCCTCTCATGCAGGGTTTAAGAGCACCCCTCTTGGGCCCGGGGTTCCCTGACAAATGCTCTGGAGAGGACAGGTCGTGTTAGGGGCCCAGAGACCAGGTTCTGCAGACCTGCTCAGCCAAGCTTGCTAGGTCACCTTGGGCAGGTCACAGCTCCTCTGGGCCAGTCTCTTCTGTACAAAGAAGGCTCTCTTCATTGGTTCAGGATGCTGTAACAAAATACCTTAGACTGGTCATTTCTAACCCACACATGTATTTATCACATATCTGAGGGCTGGGAAGTCCAAGATCAAGGCGCCAGCAGACTCGGTGTCTGGTGCGTGCCTGTTTTTCAGAGGTAGTGCTTACCACACATCCGCGGGTGGTGGCACGGGTAACAAGCCCCCTAAGGGCACTTCTTTTTTGGTTTATTTTGAGACAAGTTCCCCCTATGTAGCCAGGGATGGCCTTGAACCCTCAATCCTGCTTCTGTCTTCCAAGTGCTGGGATCCTAGGCTGGCACTGTCTCCTCAGATGTCTTTTGCGTTACATTAGTGGATATTAATTATGCAGAGGAATGGGTGTCTGTTTGACCCCAGGCCTCTTATCAGGGCCCTAATCCATTCATGAGGGCGGACCCTCAGGACCTAGTCACCTCCCAAAGGCCACTTCTTACTGCCACCACATTTGAGATGATGATTTAGCATAAGAATGTGGGAGATGACTTCAGATCAGAGCAAAGGGACCAGTTGGGGGTGTCCCCTCATCTGCAGTCCTAGAGTTCCAGCAGGGTAAATGAGTTTCCACACAACCCTAACGGCCCTCCCAAGAACCCCCCTGGCCCCGTCCCCAGGATCTGCCCCTTGGCCATTCAGAGGCTGAGACCTGCTCTGGCCTGCTCAGCCCACACACCAAACAGGAGGCTGAGACTGGGCCCGGCCAAGGAGGGGGCCAGGGAGGGGCGGTGCAGTGGACTTGAGGGTCTGTCATGGAACCCTAGGAGATGCCACCCCAGAGTGTCAGATGAGGTGCCTTGGAGACTTGGGACATGGCGAGTGTTGGTGACCGTACTGTGGTGATTGCTGTAGTGGTACTGCACGGCCAGGAAAGCTGGCCTTGGAGGCTCCAGTCATTCAATGGTTATCTTATCGTCCGTGATACCAGCCACTTAGCACAAGTTTACCACTGTGACCCGTGCCAGCGGTTGGGGCAGAGGCTAGTGAAGACTAGATCCTGCAGTTTAAGGGGGTGGTGGACAAATGCACTCTGTTGCCAGCTTCACAGTTGGCAGAGGCCGCGTTGAGAAGGATTCTGAGGTTGCACGTAGGCTTTAAGAGAGCCAGTGCTGTGATCCAGGAGTGATGGCTGCCAGTGTACCCCTCCCCCGCTGCTGCCGCTGAGCAAGGCAGGGCAGAGGGACGACGACGGCCAATGCTGGGTCGAGGGAGGGGCGCAGACCCCTGACAGGTGCTGGAACCAGGAGCAGTGGGTCAGGGTGGAAGATTCTGCCCAATGTTCCAGAAATGGCAGCTCTCCCCACTCCCAAGGCCTGGGGATCATGGACCCAAAACTGGACCAGCCACATGTCCCAGGCAGTGGCAGCAAGTCTGCCCCAAGCCTGACTGGGATCTTGGGGTACCAAGACCATGCTTCCCACCTGCCCCCTTAAAAGTCCCTTGTGAGGTATATTGTAAGCACTTTTATAAATGTCACAATGTACCCCCCCACAACAATATGATAAAAAAAAATTTAATTAAAAAAAAAACTGAAAATGGTGATAGATGAAAAAAAAATTCCGTTGTGGCTCCCAGTGCCCTAACCGGGTCATCCACACTTCTTAGAGGCAGCTCACGCTGGTAGGTGAGAGGGGGGAGCCCAGGTCCAAGTGTAGGTCTCAGCCTGGCTGATATCAGCTGTGTGACTACCAGAGGCTTGGTTAACCTCTCTGAGCCTTATGGGATTGTTGGAGAATTTGGTGAGCTAATGCCTCAGAGGGGTTTAGCAGGTGCTGACTACATTGTAACCGTTCAGTAACAGAGTGGCTACTGTTAGCTTCACTATGACTGATTCTAGGACTGGGCAGAAGTCCCCACCTGGGTCTTCTGTCTTTCCAGCTCCAGCTCCACCCTAGGTGACTGACTACTCCAAGCTGCTCTCTGTTCCCACAATGCAACACACCTTGTTTTTTTCAGGCCACTGGGCCTTTGCTTGTGCTCTGTCCTCCCTCCAGGAATGTCCTTCCCCATCTCAGGGTTTTCAGACCTCAGTGCTTGTCAGATCCCCTGGGATCTGCCCTCCTGGCAAGTTCCTCACATCCTCTGGGCCCCCCCCGCCCGGCACACTAACCTCTCCTCTCCATTTCTCGTTCCTCCCCCTCAAGGAAAAACAGGACTGTGCCGGAGCTCAGCATGAGGGGAGGGACCCCACAGCCACCTGCCTGGCTCCCCTCTGCTTCTCCTGGCCTGTCCCAGCCTCCAGTCTAGCCTGGGGGTTGGGGGAGTGGCAGATGGCAGCAGGCCCCAGGTCCGATGAGAATTGCAGGGGTCTGGGGGCCCTCTGGTACCTTTTCAGCCATCTGTAGTTCAGGGGCTCCCGAGGGCCAGGGCTCTGTGCCAGCCTGTGAGCCAGTCTTCCAGGAGAGGAGACGCAAAGTCTTGGGCTTTGATCTCAAGAAAATGGAAAAACTTGGCTCTTGAAGACAGGAGATTGCTGCAATTAAGATGTGGGTGGGCTGTGTGACCTTGGGCAAGTCGTCTAACCTCTTTGAGCACTATGGTGCCAGTGAGGATTTAGCGAGTGACAATAGTGTACGGCAGCAGGCTGCTTGGCCCAGGCCTAACCCCCAGTCAAGGGCTTGTGTTAGGACTCAGATAATCCTCACTGCAAATGAATGTAGCCCATGCTACGTGATTTTAAATAGACATGGCAGTGGTACCCTATCCACTTCAGGTGCCGCTTCGGGCGCAGGGCCTGGTGGTGACAGGCCTTCCTGAAGCCCTTCTTTTCCACGGACTCAGGGAAAGACTTGGGGAAGTCTTGCCCTGAGTGCTGGCAAGCCAGGCAGACCTGGTCTCAGGCCTGGGTGTCCCAGGGAGGGGTGGTGTCTCCTGACTGATGAGCAGCTCCCTCAGCTGGGTCCCCCAGCCACCCCTTCCTCCCCCTGCCCCTGGGGGCTCCTCCACTGCCCCTCTGCGGGAGGGGCCGTGCATTCTCTGGGCCATGTTCCCTGGCAGCTCTGAAAATTAATTGCCCTTTAATGTGGCATAGTATTTATTTTAATTAGCAGGAAATTGACCAATTTCTTAATAAAGGCTTTGTGGAGGCTCTGAATTTGGGGTTGGCAGTGTATGTATGTGCTGGGGGGACCAGACAGGAATGACACCCACAGTTAAGAGGGGACCTCAGGCATCACAGAATTCTGCCATCCCTTCCTGGGGGGTGAGATGGACAGAGGGCAGGGACGGAGGGGAGGAGCCGGGATCAAAGTCAGGGGCAGCTGGAGCTGCAGATTCTGGCCAGGGGACGCACAGAGGATCAGTGCCCAGACAGGTCTGCCTTTGGCCTGGCTCTGTTGGGTGCCTGGTCGCCTCCATGGCTGTGTGCCTGGAGTTCCTGATGCCCTCTGCCCTGGAGGAAGGTGCAGGGGAGGCCGGGACCTCCTGACCCCTTTTCCTTCCACCACCCCCAGCAGCATCAGTGCGGCAAGGAGCGGTGGACACTGAGACTGGAGGGCCAGTGCCTTGTCCATGCTCCCAGGCGGCCCTCCTCGTCCTTCAGGGCTGACTTCCATGCGCTGCCTCAGCGGGCTGCCTCGTTCCTGGGGAGCTCTTAGCCTCCTCTGCACCTGGCCTCCCTGCCTCTCTTTCAGCAGCCTATAGCAATGCGGCTGAGCCTCTCTGTGCCTCTCTGTCGCCACTGTCTGCTCCCTCCCTGGAATGTTTGTCCCCTGAGGACAGATGGGGTCATGAGCTTGCCATCAGGCTGGAGTAGGCAGAAGGACCTGTCACACACATGTGGAATGAGTGAGCAAACAAGTGAGCGATGGAGGCTAAATTGAAGGAGGGGAGGCCTGTGACACCTATTGAAGAGCCCGTCACCCTGCTGCCCTGGGGTCTTGCAGGCTTTGGCTGCCCTGGGTCCAGACACCTCCTCGGACACGGGCTGGAGAAGGCATGTCAGGACCTGCCAGCGCGTGCATCCTTCTGCCTTTTCTTCCTGAGGGCCCCAGCCTTCTCCTCCATGGATGGTGGGTACCACATCATGAAGTAGGTACAGTGTTCCCATTTTACAGACAACACAACTGAGGCACAGGGAGGACAAGTGACCACTTATTCCAAAGGAGGTTGAGACATGTACTTGCCCAGCGCCGCATCCACCGTGACATCCAACCGGTGTTGCTCATGAACAAATGTAAACGTCTCTGCTTTTTCTCCCCAGCCTGTCTTCCTACCCTTCAAGACCCAGCTCTTCCAAGGCCCCTCAGGGCCTCAGGCAGATGGAAGACCCAGTCAGATGAAGGCAGAGGCCCTGCCAGGCACTGAGCTTCTGTTCTGGGCTCACTCACATTTATTGAGCACCTAAATGCTCAGAGAGCCCCTGTTAGGAGGGAGTGGCCAACAGGTAAGCTGGCCACCTTGGCTTAGTGGCCATCTGCCCTGGCAACCATCCACAGGAGGGGTTCATCCTTCAGGCAGAAGTGACATCCAAGCTGAGGTCGGAAGTGGAGGCAGGTGGGGGACAGCCCTGGTGAGACCACTGGTCCTTGGGTGTCGTCCTCTCTTTTGAGGACTGAGAATGGCCTCAAGTGGCAGGACCCAGGGATAGGCAGAGGTGTACAGTGGGGCTTGTGTCCTCACTCACTCCATAAGTCCCCCTGCTAGGTGGCAGGTGCCAACAGGGGTGAGCAAAAGAGGTCTGGCCTCTGCCCTCCTAGTGGAGGCACATCGGCCAAGTGAGCAAATGAATAAGCAAGGGCACCACACGATATGCAGAGTGAATGGAACTCATGGGTCTGGGAGGTGGGGGTGTGGAAGCTGCAGCCAGGAGTTGGGACTCTCTCCTGAGGGAGGTGGGAGCCATGAAAGGCTCTGGAGCAGGGGAATGGTGTGGTTGGAGGGTGTTTAGATGCCGTTGATGGAGGAGGAGGAAAGAACCAAAGACTATGAACTGATGGTGCATCAGGTGAGAGATGGCAGCTGAGTCAGGGCAGTGGCTTTGGGGACAAAGAAGAGGCTGGAGGTGAAAACTCCCTAGGAGGCAGAGGGTAGGACTTGATGACAGAGACTGTGGAGGGTGGGGAGGTGGAGAGATGAGGCTAAAACCCGGATTTCTGGACAGAGCCTTGGGGTGGCAACAGGGCAGGACCCGGGCAGGTGGGGAGCTCAGCTTGTGTCAGGTGTCTGGGACAAACTCATTGGAAGGTCCAGTCACCAGAGGTGACAGTGTCCAAGACAGCAGAGAGGTGGAGGACTGAAGTGTGACCTCCAGCCATGGACTATAGCCACCAAGTGTCCTTCCTGATTTGCGATTCCCTAAGTCCTTCCTTTGAGGCATCCCTGGCTCATCTCAGGACAGGCAGTGCAGAACATTCTAGAACCTTGCAGACTTTTCCATTTTCCTTCTGTCCTTGCCTCCCACATTTATCCTATTGGGACTGTGAATCAAAGGCCCCCACTTAAAGAAGGGCAGACAGAGGCTGTTTCTCAGGATTGGGGGTCCCTGACTGGCTTGTCCTCTGCTCAGCTTTTAGGACCACTGTCATCTTGGTCACCTTCTGTGCCCTGGCCTTCCCTTCACCATCCACTCCTGACCCAGTTAGAAGCTGTGCTTGAGGTGGGGACCGTGGGGTCTCGAACCGTGGTGATCTGGGTGTCGATCCCCGGCCCCTGCCTCTCTCAGAGGGGTGGAGGCCCCCATCCCCCAGGGCACCAGCTCTGTGTCAATGTGTCCCCGCCACTGGGGCTGGGCAGACACCCAACTGGGCTCTGTTGCTGAGCCCTGCAGACATGGAGAAAGGATGTGTGTGTGTGTGTGTGTGTGTGTGTGTGTGTGTGAGAGAGAGAGAGAGAGAGAGAGAGAGAGAGAGAGACAGAGAGAGAGAGAGAGAGAGAGAGAGAGAGAGCAGAGCCAGCCTGAAACCTAATTGTCCGCTGTCTAATCTGTCAGCCCGAGGACAGCTCGCCGAGCCCCTCCCGGTGGGCTGATAAATGCCGGCTGGGCCCCCTGTGCGCCAGAGCTGCCTTAATTGGTATCCAGACGTGCCTGGACTCCATCGCCAGGCCCTGCCTTCCTCCCCTGCCACCTTCTCCCCCCCGCAGTAGGCCTGCAGCCCCCCACCCCCCGCCAGGCTCACCTGCTGCCCGGCCACCCTGGGGAGCAGCAGCAGCTGCAGCCACAGCCCCGCAGGAGGCCTGAGACCCACTACTGCAGCCCTGTTCACAGGGCCCCTACTATGTGCCAGCCCATGCCAGGGAAACCCTCTGCCGGTGGTCCCCTCCTGACAGCCTGTGAGGCCGGGGTCCCCCACCTCCCAGGCAGCCCCCCAGAGCTCCTGCACAGTAAGCAGGACAAATTCAGGCCCGCTGGGTTCATTCCTACACAAATGGCCTGCTAGGGTTAAAGGTGAGTGTTGGAAAGTTCAGAGAGGTTTGGTAACCTGCCTAAGACCACACAGAAAAGGAGGGAGAGCAAGGTGACCCTCAAAATAGTGGCACTTGGTTCTCAGCGTCATGTGTGTCTAAATCATGGAGGGTGTGCATTAGAACCCAACCCCCGTTCCCTGAATGGGACTGTCCTGTTTCCAAATGGCCATCAAGTTCCCTCCAGGCGAGGGGCTGCTGCAGACCAGGTGTGTTGTTTTTGATGCTGTGAGACGGGCAGAGCGGGAGGGACAGGGATGATGACCTGCTCGTTCCTTCACTTGTTCACTCATTCATTCACTCGTTCATTGGTTCATTCACTTGTTTGCTCGCTTGTTCACTCACTCGCTCACTCCGACAGGACTTACTGAGCAGTTCCTTCCCGCAGGGCCTCAGCTGGCAGGACTGGCTACATGATTTTGGTTTTTTCATAGTAATGGGTTTGCTCTCAGGACCCCGCATCTGCTAGGCAGGTGCTCTCCCACTTGAGCCATACTCTCAGCACCTTTTGCTTTCTGTTTGTTTTTCAGATAAGGTATCCCGCTAACTTTGCCTGGGCCAACTTCAGACTTCAGTCCTCCTACCTCCGCCTCTGGAGTAGCTTGGATTATAGACATGCACCACCACCACCAGACCTGTCTATATGATTTTGGGGGCCCTATGCAAAAGAAAAATTGGGCGAGCCCTTGTCCAAAAAAGTTACTGAGAATTTCCAGATGACCGCAACAGAGACTCAGCCCAAAATGGGGCATGGTGACAGCACAGGTTGTGTGCTCTAAAGCCAGCCTGTGGCTGGGGACTGTGCAGGGGAGTCAGCAAGACCAACAAAACCTGATCCCAGTCTGGGCCCGAGCTCTTACCTGGAGAGTTGAAATTAGTGAAAGTTCTGAAAAGACCCCGTTCTGTTCAGATGGTGGTCAAACCTGACCTCAGCTGACAGTTACCTGTTTGTGACTTTATTTCTTCCTCTGGATGCGGACATTTGTACATCTCACTACAAAATTAATGCGTTTGATTCTGGGGGCCGCCTGGACCCTGCTGGGTGGTGCCTCATACATATTATATGCATGGCGTTAGTCTTCTGTTTTATTTATTGTATTTTATTTATTTTTGGCAGAGCTGGGGGTGGAGCCCAGGGTCTCTGGCGTTCAAGGCAAGAACTATACCATTGAGCTCATCCTGGCTCTCCTAAAAGGCCCAGGGACTCAAGAGGAATGAGGACCTGTGTCAATGCCTTGCACGGGGCAACCCCTGTGTACCCCACTGGATAATCATCACTGTGTACCCCTTTTTTTTTGCATCATCCAAAGAAGGAGTGGGGCGGGGTGAGGGTGTGACAGTGAGCCCTGGGGCTGGACTGCCACTTGGTTGGCTGGTGAAGGCTATTGTGAGTCAGAAAAGCCAGACCCCTGAGGGGCCGGGGAGGACCTGGGATATTTCAGTTTGTGTTGAAGAGACTGGGGAAGGTGTGAGGCCAAGTCACAGAGCAGTGGGGCTGGGGATGAACCTTGGGCCTCCTGCACACTAGGCGCTAGGCGAGGGCTCTATCTCCCCACCCCCCAGAGCCCAGGAGAAAACAGCTGTGTGGAGTATAAATGGAGCATATGTTAAAAAAAATAATAATTACAATAATACCAAAGAAGACAGTAAGAATAACCTGAGCCCCCTCCCCACCCCCACCAAGGAACCACCTTTGCTGCTTCCCACCCTCCTGTCAAGATTTCTCTAGACACCTCTTTTTTCCCCCAAAGATGGATGTGCACCACCCAGCTTTTTGCAGCTGGCTCCTTTCCCCTTCACTGAGCAACGGTGTGGCCATCGTAAACAGGGCCCTCACCAGCTCCAACAAGCCTGTCGCAGGGCTGGCTCTGAGTCACACACATCCCTCTGGGCACAGGCTGCCCTATTTCCTTAGGTCAAGAATGCAGACGTGAAACCTGGGTCCCGTGCAAGGTAGGCACATCCATCACCTGGGAGCTGCTGCCACGTTGCTCACATCACATCCCCCCTCTGCCCTGACCCCCGGTCTGACCCCCAACCTCTGAAGCTGGGTTCAAGGACCCCCTGGCTCTCAGGCCTCCAGGCCCCATCCTACCTGCCGAAATCACTGATCTGCAAGTCCCCAGATGCCCTGATTTACGTCTCTGCCCAAACTCTTCTCTGCTCCAGCCTCTGACTGCAAAGTGAGCTCGGTTTCTTTAAAAAGAAAGTGAAGTGCAAGTGAAGCCCGCCCGGACTTCCCGGGACAGGAAGATGTGGATGAGGCTCCCAGGAGAGGTCTGCCCTGAAACTCTGGAAAGTTCTGGAAGGAATAAACCATTTCTCTAACTGGCAGGCCAGAGCCTTTTCTCAGCTCCATTGTTGATTGGCTGCACGTTCTTCAGGAACTCTCATGCCAGTTGTTGGAGGTGCACAGCATCTTCATCAGAGGAAAGAATCACACTCAGAGACGGCATGCTACTTGCTCAAGGTCACACAGCCTGAGCTGCTGTTGGAATTCAGTGGTCAGATGCCAGGCAGACCTTCAGCTAATGTTCTGCACTGCGGTGTAAAGGCAGTCTGGGCCTTGAGTGGGGGGTCGAGGGTGAGGACAAGGCTGATATTCCACGAGGTGCTTGCAGCTGGTGAAGCCCAGCCTTACCTACGAAGAGAACCCCGGTTCCCTCTGCTGTTCCCCAGCTGTGATTTAACACCAGGATAGTGTGTGTGTGTGGGGGGGTCGGGGGTAGTGGGTCTCGCTCCGACAGCTACAGGACCCGCCAGCACGATGCACAGGTCCGTGGGTGGGCAGGACCACAGTGGCGGCACCATGCACTTTCCACGCGTGGACCTGGAACTTGCATTCCAGCCTGCATCACTGAAGTGAGCAGGAAATACAGCACAGGAGCTTTGCGTCTCACCCCGCCTGGAGCTGCTCTCCATGGGTCCCAGAGAAAGATGTTCCCTGGGTAGCAGGCAAGGTGATTTGGCTGGGCTCTCTGCCCTCTGTTCTCCGGGCTCCAGAGCAGAGTTCCTCTCCCATCTCATCAGGGCACTCGAGTGTAGCCCAGGTGCTTTTCCTCTCCCTCGTAGAGCCAGTTCCCAAGTGCGGCTTCTGCCCTCTTTCCCTTCTCCAGCCACCCCACAAAGATGGCAGGGCTCCCCAGGGGACCTAGACTCATCCATGAGTTCCTATTATCCCTGGCCATCTCCCTGTTTGCTGGAAGGAATATCCAGTAGGCTGTGTGGCTGTCCCCTACAGGGACCTGCCAGGCCCCCAGGGCCTTGGAGCAGATGTGTGCATACCGGCCACTGGCCAGGCTGTGAACTCAGCCCTCCCTGGGCTGGGAACTCGGTGTGCTCCAGGGCAGCACCTCTCCTCAGGGGATCTGGAATGCACTGTTCCTGTCCCCTGGGGAGCCTCAGCAAGGGGAGAAGTTGGGGTGGTGGCAGCAGGAGGCAGAGCAGGCTGAGGACAGAATGGCCTCCCAGTGCCAGGCTGGTCTGCCCCTGGGCGGCCACCCCCTCTGCCTCCCACCTGGAGCCGGGCTGCCTGTTCTCTCCTCTCTGCTCCTCTCCCCACTGAGCCTGGGGCTGAGGGACTCTGGGGCTCACCCCCAAAGACCAATGCAATTTCCAAAGAAAATCGGGGAACTGATAACAACAATGCCAGTTTTTAATTTTGCTAGGGAGGGATGGTCACAAAATTAGAACAAAACAAAACAAAAAACACACATTTAAAAAATCCCATCATCAGCTGAGCATGGTGGTGCATGCCTGTTATCCCAGCACTTGGGAGGTAGAGGCCAGGTTCAAAGCCAGCCCGGGCCAAAACAGAAAAGTCCCCCACTCATAGTTTAAGCAAATAAGAAGTTTCTGCGTGTGCACAATGTTGAGAGAGATACAAGGGCCTTCGTACAAGAGAGTTACCAAGGGTCTGGGCACCCCTGGCTTCCTTTCCACCTATCTTCATGTCTGGGGTCTCAGAGTTCTAAGATGGCTGCCCCACTCTGGGTATCACATCCACATTCCAGGCAGGAAGAAAAGGGGTGAGGTGGAGTATATTTTCCTTGAAATCTATGCCTCTTAATGTAGGGAGGAAACCCTTCCTCTCTATCTTCTGCCTTCATTTCACTGACCCCCATCTGGGTCAAATACCCACCCTAGCTGCAAGGGAAGCAGGGAGGCTGGGAGAGTGAGGTTTTGGGGGTTTTTTGTTTGCTTGTTTTTAAGTTTTCTGGATTCTACAATGACAGAGTAAAGCCATAGAGAGGGGCTTGGGATTTGTGTTTGAGAGACAGCATGAATAGTTTCCTGGGAAGTCAGCTATGTTCTAAGTCTCAGCAACCTTCACAGCCAGGAGCATCTCATACAACCTGGCTGTCCACCACAGGCAAATTCATTGCATTCTGCCCTGGTGGTGCGTGTGGAGCCCCAGTGCTGGGCTTTATCACTGTCTTGGTCTCAAGCACTCTTTTTACTCTCTAGACTGGCTCCCTTTCAGCTCCCAGGGCTGTCTCCCCTACTCTTGGGTCTCTGGATGGAAAAGCAGCTGCTGTTGACACCTGTCCTCTAAGAGGGACACCCAGGTGGAGTCACCAGACTAAACAGCAGACCCCAGTCACCAGGGATCTGCAGAATGAGTTCCCACTGTCAGTATTTGCATAGGACACAAGCTAATTAACATGTTCTTCATTGTTTATAAGAAATGCAAATTCAGCTGGGTGTCCTGTGTTTTTATTTGTTAAATCTGACCACCCAAGTCCCTGAGACTCACCAGCCTACAGCTAGGTAGAGTAAGTATGAGTCTCAAACTACCCTGGTGTGTGGCCTGGGTCGCATCCCTCCCTCCCTGAGTTTCAGGGTCCCCTCACCCTGGAGGTTCCTGCTCTAGACAGGGCCAGATCTTAGGGCCCTGATTTGTTCTTGGCCTAGCTTTGCTTAACTACTCATCGACCAAGAACTGAGCTGAGCACAATGGGCCCTGCTCTTGCTGGAGTGCGCAGAAATTGGCATGTTTATAGGTCAAACGATTAACAAAAAGCAAACATGGGGCCGGGGATGTAGCACAGAGGTAGAGTGAGTCCTTAGCATGCCAAGGCCTCGGTCCCATCCACAGCCCCCCAAAATAAAAAATGAATAAATAAACAGAACAAACAGGACTTCTGTGACATCTCTGCCTTTGGGGAGCAGAGTGGGGCAAAAGGAGCTTTGACTCCTGGACTATGCCTGTCCCAGCAAAGACACCTTGGACAAGTCATTTCCTCTTTTGGAGCCTCAGCTTTCTCACCTGCAGAATGGGTGTGGTTACTGTGAGGAGTCCCGCCAGAGGCAAGTGTACTGCTCACAGGCAGGATTCCAGTCCTCATTGTCCTTCTACTCTCGCTATCCACCCCCACACCTCTGCCCCCAGCCCAGGCAGTTCCCTGGGCTGACACAGGCTTTTTGGGAGAGACAACAGGGTTCCCTATATCTGCAAAGCTGGCCTTGAGGTCACCCACATTCCCTGTAGTCCCCTCCTCCTGTCACCCCAGGGCTTCTGCATCCCCAGGTGCCAGAAGGTCTCCCTCTGAGTCTCCTCCTCATCCCCAAAGATCTTCTGGAGGCAGGACCCACCTCTCTGCTGTCTACAACGGCTTGGGGTCCCCCAAGGCTTTGCCTCTGGCCCCTGCCAGTCCTCAGCTCCCTGGGAATTGAGTGTGACCACCTGGGCAGCGGGGCCACCTGGAGGCTATCATCTGTCCATCAGCAGTGTCTAGAGCTGTCTGAGCCCAGCCAGCCGGGGAGCTGAGGCAGCCCTGACACCATCCTCAGAGCAGAGGTGGCCCTCTCCGACTCCAAGGAGGGCTTTTTGTCTACCTCTCCTCCTGACTCACTGGAGCAGAGTGAGGGTCCTCCTTGCCCTTCTACCCCTGTGACAAGCTCTAACCTATGGTGGCACAGGTTAGTACCCGGGTCAAGGAGTTGGTGGGGCCACTCTGCTCTGTGATGCTGGAAGGAGCTGGGAGTCAAACCCTGCGAAGGTGGAGCATGAGCTGGCCTTGTGTGCATATGCCTGTGTGCATGCGTGTGTGCACACGTGCACGCTTATGTGACCATGTGCACACGTGCACGTGTGCCTGGGTGCGCACATACGCATGCATATGTGCCCATGTGCATGTTGCATGGTGCACGTGTGCGTGCGTGTGCGCATGCATGCGCCTGCGTATGTGCCCAAGTGCGTACGTGCACGTGCGCCTGAGTGCATGGTGCACGTGTGCGTGCGTGTGTGCATGCATGCTCCTGTGGCGTGAGTGTGCGTGCGCCCGCGGGCACGCGTGCAGGCGGCCGGGGATTTAAAGCCGCTTGGCGGCGGCGTGAGCGCTCCTGATAAACAGCCCGGGAGCGGCTGCGGCGGGAGCTGCGTATCAGAGCTTCTGGCAGGCGCGCAAGAAGCTGTCCCCGGCCCGCCAGCCGCTCTATCAGCCCACGGAGGGCGGGCGGGGGGAGGGGGAGAAGTATTTGCTTCAGCCCTTAATCACGGAATTTGAAATCCCAGCGAGTCGGTGCCATTTATTTTCCGAGGCTGTCAAGGCTGGTTTCAGCATTTAAAAGAAAGGAGGATAAAAACCATTTGCATTTCTCTTCCTCTCCCGCCGCCTTGCTCGCCCCCTCGCTCAGCTCCCCAGTCGGTGTGGGGAGAGGGGAAAGGCGCTGGGGGCGCCCGCGGGTAGGGGGCTGCGAAGGAGGAGATTCTGGGGGTGGGGGCCGAACCGGCCCAGGGAGGCACGGCAGGGAGGCTCCTCTGGGGTAGGGGTGCTGGGGGAATCTTGGGGCTCTCTCCCAACTCCAAGCTTTCACCCCCAGAAAGTACCCCAGGCCCCCAAATTTTCCCCAGCACCAGGGGACCCCCGGTCTAGGATGTGGGCATGGAAGGGAAAAAGGGCACCCCTGGCACAATCCCCGTACTGTGCAGATGGAAATACTGAGGCTGCAAACCAAGATCAGCGTGGCCAAGGTCACACAATGGCAGAACCAGGATAAGGAGGGAGCTCAGCACTGAGCAGGTGCCAAGGGGAGGGTCTCTGGACAGAGCTGGAACCCGTCCTGGAGGCCAAAGCCTTGCAATCAGACCAGAGGCTTTCCAGCTCTGTGACCTTGGCCCCTGTCCCCTCTGACCTTCAGATGGAGCCCTGCTGCCTCTTGAGGGAACCAGTGCTAAAAGAAGGGCCAAACGTGTGCATCTGCTTAGTTCTGGGGCCGAAACGCAGTGGGGAGGGGGTGGGAGGCAGTTTAGTCCCCCAGGATTCATCTGGCCACACACCCACCTTTTTAGCTGCTGTCCCCTTCCTCTTGGGAATGACTGGGGGCTCAGTGACCATAGGGTGCCGTCCCTGAAGAGGCTCTGTGGTTGAGACAGAGATCCAGGCTGCCACGGATTCTGCTTCCCAGGGCAGGCCAGAGGACTGAGTCTGGGAGTGACCGTCACTTCACTCATGAGCAGTCTGGGCAGAGCAAGGAGCCCTGGGAGGAGTCCCTACCCCCTTGTTGTCACCACTATGACTGTGCCCACTTGTCCCACCCTATAGACTCCAGGCTCCTCCTGGCCAGGACAATGTACAGTCCATTCCAGCATGCCCGTAGGTGAGGGGTGGGACCCATGCTGGGGAAGAGGGAAAGAAGATACCAGGAGAGGAAAAAGAAGTCCTGCCCTGTTGACTGACGAAGGCTCCTAATTTGTGAGGTCAGGAATTTTCTGTCCACAGAAAACTTTGCATAAATGTCAGATAACACCACATACCCTGTTTGGCAATTTACTCCACCTCCTTCCTCTTCTTGGCTGCATAGTATTCCACTGGTTGTTTGTATCCCAATAAATGGGCAGATTGTGCGCAGTTTTGTCCTCTAACCTCAGGCTGCAGAGAACAGGTTGGCCTTAGGGTCAGAGCAGGCATTGTTAACTGCTGTCAAGGGCTAGGGTTAGGCACAGGGAGGGGGAGGGGCTTCTGGGAGGCTCCGCCCCCTTTCCTTGGGAAAAGTAGGTTAAGGCCCTGCTAGAGCCAGAGCTGGTTGAAAGGAATGGCCTCAGGGAGAACGGAGCCCCAGGGAAACAACCCCCAGTCCCACAGGGAGGAAGCCCCTACCTAGCCACCTGGGGGCCCTCAGGGAACAGGAGACAGCCAGAGCTCCCCAGCTTCCTTTCTCGATGCGGTCTGTGATATCCTCCTCAACCCTTCCCCTCTCTAGTTGGCCCTGGAGCCTGCAATGGCACCTTGGTGGGGCCGGGTCTGGCTGGGGTCTAGGCCTGAGGGAGTGTGGACAGGACTCTGCTCTTACTGGGTCATTCGTACGTTCCCAGGGGGCTCAACTCCAACTGCTCAAAGCCTCAGTTTCCCAATCTGTAAATGGGGGTTTGGATAGGGCTTACCCACAAGTCTCCTGACGCACCACAAGGTCCTGGGGAAGGCTGTGGTCATCGTTGTCACTTTTATTATTGCTCCTACTACTGACATTTCCAAGCACCTGAGGTGCAAAAGACCTTCTCTCAGTTGGGTGTTGAAAGTAAGAGTCTGTGCTGGTGTGCGATGTGTGTGTGCATGTGTGTGTGCAAAGTGCCGTGTCCTTCTCTCACCACCCTCTGTACAGGTGCCCCTGTCCCCTGCCTGGCACTCTGTCCTGCTATCTCACGCCCCTGGACTATGTCCCTCTTCTTGAGAATCTCTGTCAAGGACAGAGTGTGCGGCCATGTGACCTGCCTAGTAGGGCTCTAACCACTGCCCCATCTGGCCCCACCTGGTCCCCTTGAATGCATGTCTGTTTGGGGCCTTGGTGTCCAGCCCTCCCTTGCTGGGTTTGTCACCCCTTACTATATGACCTTAACCTCCTTGGGCCTCAGTTTCCCCATCTGTAAAATGAGAATAATTTTAAAAAGGGCCTAAGATTGAGCCCCTCCCCTCCCCCACTGACACAAATGGGAACACGCAGCAGCAGAGGACTGAGGAATGCCCTCCCCTCCCCAGGCACTTGGAGTGGGGGCAGGGGGGGTGCTGTCGGGGGAGGAGTGCACCAAGAGCAGCTGGCTCTACCTCCTGGCCTTCTGGCCTCCTGGCCTCCTGGCCTCCCTGGCATTCAGCCTAGACTCACAGGGGAGGGGGCGATGCGGGGCCGAGCTTGAGGGTGGATGTGATCTTCAACACCTGGCAGGTGTGCGGCCATGTGGCTGCCTCCATGCGCTCCCCCACACGCAGACAAGAACCCGCTAAGCGTGTGCACCCCACATTCTCTTCTCTCTCACGGCCTTTGAGAAAGTGCTGGAATGAGAAGTCCCCACGCCCGCGTGGACCTCCAGGGTGTTCACACAGCATGCTCAGAGACTTTCTCTTCTCCCTTCCAGGCCTCAGTCTTCTCACCTGTATAACGGAACCACAGTGAGCCGTCCCTGAGCCAAGGGTGTGAAGCTGCCCCCGAGGCCCTGCACAGGTAAACCTGGGCCCGGGGTAACTACGGTGGAAGATGGTGCACTGTTCCCAGTAATTCCCTGAAAAGGTGATGCCTCCCTGTCCTGGGCTCCACACCCTCTGACATCACATTTGCCCACGAGACTTGCTCCAACCAATGAAATGTGAGTAGAGGGACTGTGTGGCAGTGCCCAGCGGAAGCGGCCAGCCCTCTGGTCCTTTCTTTTGGGTAGACATGTTCTCTGTAGGGTCTCTGCCTTTAGCCTGGATCCCTGAATAAAGATGGCCTGTGAAGCAGAGTGGTGGGCAGAATGGCAGCCAAACTGTCACCTAAATGCAAGTAAACCTTTACCACGGTAATCTGCTGACATTCAGGGGATGTTTGTTATGCAGTATAGCCTAGCAAAAGCTGACCAATACAGAAACTGGTACCTAGAAACAGTGGGTTACAACAACAAGTACACATCAAGGACTCTAGGGCAGGTGACAGGTGACAAGGAAACAGTTACTGAAGGCAGGAAAGATGGGAACTCATGCTCTGCAGTGGGAAGTACTTGGTAAGCCTCTTGGCTATGATACGTGCAAGGCGGGTACTTGTGGCTTTAGCTACAGAGCTTGGGAACAGAAACATCCAGCATGCGTGGTTGTCCTTTATTGCATGCTATGGGTTGTTGTTCCCTCCACGAAATCACCGTCAGCATATCACAACACGGCCTGATTTGGAGACACGGTCTTAAAAGAGGTGAGTAAACTGCAATGAAGTCACATGGGCCAGCCCTAACCCAATAGGATTGGAGTCCTTTTTGGTTTGGGCTGAACTGGGATTTAAACTCAGGGTCTTGCACTTGCTAGGGAAGTGCTCTGCCATGTGAGCTGTGCCCCCAGCCATTTTTGTGTTGGTTATCTTTCAGATAGGGTCTCGAATTTATGCCCTGTCTGGCCTTGGATCCTGATCCTCCTGTTTACCCTTCCTGGGTAGCTGGGATGACAGGTGTGCACCACCACGCTCAGCTTTTTATTGGTCTTGCAAACTTTTTGCCTAAGCAAAAAGTTTGAACTGCGATCCTCCTAATCTTTGCCACCCCAGAAGCTAGGATTATAGACATGAGCCACTGTACCTGGCTTCATTGGGATCCTTACAGGAAGAGGAAACCTGGACATACACCTGTGCTGAGGAAGATGTGAAGACACAGGAGCAAGGCCTGGAACACGTCTGTCCCTCTCAGCACTAACACGGCCTGCTGACACCTGGTTTTGGCATTCCAGCCTCCAAAACTGTAGCAGTGAGTTTCTGCTGTGGGTGCTGCCAGATCTGCAGTGCCTTGCTCAGCACACTCTCCGCTGTGTTTCCTAAGGGCTTGAGCTGCTTCTAAGCAAGGAGGAAAGGGAGGAGGAGACCCAGAAATTCTGATGCAGCTGCTTCTTTCCTGTGCGCGATGAAAGAGAAACATCAGCACTCCTGTGCCTCCAGCTGGGCAAGCACCTTGTCCCACTGGAAGAGGGTAGGGCCACCGACCCTCACCCCGAAGTTCACCATCCAGACAACTGCGGTGAGAGGCCCCACCAGGTTTGTGGAATCCTGCACTTTGTGTGACAAGGAGGCAAAACAGACAGCCCCTGCCCTGCTGGCAGTCAGTTGCTTCTACAAAATTCAAGCGATAAGTGACATTTTAGCAAAACTTCTGACATATTTGCGTTTGGAACACATGATAGGATCTTGGAGCGGATAAGAGTTTTAAATTTAACTTTGTCTATGTCCCCAGAAATGTATTGTTGAAGAAGCCTAATTCTGAACGCTAAGCTTTCTGTAGGGCCTCTAATCCATGGACAGACAATAAAGAATATCCTAGACTCAAGTAAAAAAACAAGAGAGCTAAAGAACTAAGACACTGTCTGTGCGAGGGTCCAGCTAGGACTCTGTCTACGGTAAAGGGCGTGCCAGGGGTGGCCACCACACCCCTTGTTGAAACCTCCATTGGGGTGGGAGTGCAGCTCAGAGGTAGGGTGCTCACCTGGCATGCACAAGGGCCTGGGTTCAATCCCCAGCACCGCAAAAAAAAAAAAAAAAGGAAGAAAAACCTCTGAGAAGCTCAAGTTCCCAAAAGTTAAGTCCCAAAAAGCTTGGGTGTTTCTTTAGTAAGTTGCTGATGGAAACAGAAGGAAGCTGACTGAGCTGGGAGTGAACTCAGTGCAGAGGGCCCTGTCCAAACTGTGGCCACCTATGGTTTTTGTCTTCTGAACTGCCTCTTGGCCCCAACAGGCAGAGGATGGGCCACAAAAACTGTGCAGTCCCCAGCAGACCTCTTCTCCAGGGTCCCCATCCAATGAATGTGTCTGGGGGTTAATAGAGAAGGATGACCTCCCAGAGGAGGTCCCAAGGGTCATGGAGAACAGGAGCCCGAGGAGCAGTCAGAGCTCCCCAGTTCCTTGGCTTTGCGGGGTGGACAGATGTCACCACCTGCCACCTGCCCTTCGCCATTCTTGGGTTGTCTGGTTCTGACCCGCAGTGCATGGACCTGTGCCTGAGATGCCGGGCCGCCGTAATGGATTTCCCAGATCTGGAAGCTTCAATCTCTTCTGCCAGTTCCAGAGGCCGGAAGTCCAAGATCAAGGTGTCCCCAGGGTGGGTCTCTACTGAGGCCTCTCACAGGCTTACAGACAGCCACTTCCTCACTGTGTCCTCACAACTACTTTGTTTTATTTTTGGTGGGCGCGCAGGCCTGCTGTCTCTCTCTGTCCAAATTTCTTCTTACAAAGACACCAGTCTTCCTGGCTTAGGTTCAGCCTAACAGCCTCATTTTAACCTACTCACCTGTCACCTTGTCACCTAATGAGTTACATTCTGGGTACCAGGGTCTAGGGCTTTGACATACAAACGTGGGCATCTCTTAGAACCTAATAGTGTTTGAGACCAGAAACACCCCACGGGTCTCCCACGGGTCACTGGCAGGGTGCTTGTTTAGCAGGTGGCTGGGCTGAAAGGCCACATAGGTGATCTTCATGTATCTGGCACACAGGTGCTCTGTCTCAGGCCTCTTGGCTCTCCCAGCTTCTCCACACTATGGCGGGTTTCCTCATGGGAAATCACACGGCATGGATTCTTCTATGTCCTGCTGTGTGGAGCCAGGCCTGGGTCAGCCCAGATCGAAAGGAAGGGGAGCCCCATGTCTGGATGGGAGGAATGACCAAGAGTTTACAGCCATCTGTAATTCAGCACATCTGTGCAAGAGACAGGTGTCAACACATTCTCCCAAGATGGCAGGCAGCAGTAGACTGTCATTGTTCCCCATTACTGGCTGTCCTCCCAGTGAGAATCAGCCATTACCATGTGATACCCGGGCAGGGGGTGCCTGTCCTCCATCAGGCTGGGCCCTGGACGTGCCTCAGCCAGTGAATCAGAGCGGAAGTCAGCAGGCTGTTCAAAGGAGAAGCTTCAAGAGCATCACGTGGGCGGCAGCCTGCTTCCTTTCCCTCTGAGAGGAACAGCACGGTCCAGAAAAGGGCCTTAGCCAGCCGCCCTGTTCTGCAGAATACAAAGCCATCTTTACAAGCCTTTCTGTTTCCACACATTGCTCCGTTCTCCAATTTTAAAGCCCTAAATTCATTCTTTTTTATTTTTTATTTTTCTGGAAGTAACCTCCAGGCCACAGGACTCGCCGACTGCAGAGTGGTCACCACAGCTGTCCCTTTGGCCCCAGGTATACTGGGTACCAGTGTAGTCGGGCTCTGCAGGTGTGTGCAGGCTGTCTGCCAAGTCCCAGTCCCAGGCTGAGGCCTGACCTCAGGACTCCTCTTAGCCATCACCTGGAAATATCACCTGTGCCTCAGAGAGGTTAAGCGACTTGCCCCATGGCACTCAGCAAATAGTGGCAGAGGCAAGATTTGAACGAGGGCTTCCATGCTCCAAAACTCTTAGCCGCTGAGCTCCGCGCCTCCCACGTGACTGGTATTTGTTGAGTAGACAATGTTCTCGGTGGCCCTTTGGAAACCCAAGGGTCTGGATGCAGTCACAGAGGCAGTCCATTCTTGAAGATTGACTAAAAGCCATGGAAACTGGAGGGGATAGGAGGACACAGCACCTGGGACTCGCTCCCTCTGCCTCCCCAGCCCTCCAAGGAGAACCTGAGTGATCATGCTGAGCTAATCTCAGTGACACTGACGTGTGAGTGACACTCAGTGAGATTGGGATACCCACCAGCCTCCAGAGCCTTCCGCTCCCAGGGTATGACAAAGTCAGAGCTGTCCTTCTTCCCACTGTACTGATGAGGAAATTGAGGCACCAAGTAAGGAAAGTCCACATCTCTCAAACAGTCTGCAGGGCAGGAACTGTAAGAACATGTTTTCCAAGCCAGGCATGATGGTACGTGCCTGTAATCCCAGCTCTCAGGTAGCTGAAGCAGGAAGGTCCCGAATTCGAGGCCAGCCTGAGCTATACTCTGGTTCAAAAAAAAAAAAACAAAAAAACAAAACAGCTGGGAGTGTGGCTCAAGTGGTAAAGCATCTGCCTAGCAAGTGTAAGGCCCTGGGTTCAAACCCCAGTAGCACAAAACCAAACAAACAAAAAACCTAAAACAATAGCAACAAAAACCCCCAAGAATGTGTTTCCCAGGCTGACCCAGTGGCAGAGCACTTACCTAGCATTCAGGATGCCTGGGTTCCATCCCCAGCACTGCAAACCAGTTTTTAAAAAACAAAATATGATTTTTAATCTCCCAGGAGGGAGACACTTACAACACACAGTCACACCGCAGGTAGGCAGTGACATGTCTTGGTGACAGTTCCTAAATGCTGATTCTCTGTTTCCACACCTATCTTGGTCAACAGTGTGGGGACTAGCACCAATCCTTGGTCCACACTTTGGTAGTACAGGGTCAGGTGGCTCATCAAACGTCACAGCTGGGGTTTGACTTGGACCCTGGCTCCAGAGCCCGGGCCTCCAGCCCCTGGCTGCACCTGGAGTGGGGGCGGGAAGAGTCTGGCCCTTGTATATTTTATAAACTAAATATCCCAGAAAGAAGACAAGGCAGCTGGTAGAGCCATTGCTGGGGGTCAGGAATTCACTCCAGTTACTTTTGGAGGAGGATTTAAATCACTGGGGCCTTGCTTTGATCTGGGGCATTCTAGCAGGAGCCTCCATCCCAAAGAACTGAACCAGCACTCGAAGTGCCTGCTCTGTGAATTTCTGGGGAGCTAAGGTCGTCCCTACCTGTCCATTGTGAGAAAGGCCCAGGCTCACACAGTAGTCTTAGAGGGATCACCAGGCGGGGATCAGCCCCTCAGAATATGGAGGGGGCAGAAAGGGGGGTTTGTTATCTCCATCTTTCTCAATACTGCAATCACGATGAGGTTCCTTTGGTGAAGATACAGTCCTGCTTTGTTTACCTCATTGTGGGAGAGGACACTGGCAAACAGAAGGTGCTCAATATGTGTGTGGGTTACATGTCTCCCAGGAGGAAGAAGGAAGGTAGGTCTCTCCAAGAGGGCCCCTTTACTTTTTTCATTTTTGTAGGTACTGGGGTTTGAACTCACCCTCGCTAGGCAGGTGCTCTACCACTTGAGCCCACAGCCCTAATCGTTTATGCTTTAGTTATTTTTCAGGTAGGGTCTAGCAGTTATCCAGCCTTGGACCACAATCCTCCTACCTATGCCTACTGCATAGCTGGGATTATAGCAGTGAGCGACTATGCCCAGCCCTCCTTTGTGGCGGGTGCCACTGTCCTTCATTAGGAAGCCCATTGTGGGCCAGGCTGGGGACTGACACCCTTCAAGTAGTGTGGGAGTCTGTGACAGCCACATTGGCTCTTGAATGTCTGGTCTGCACCGTATCCAGGGGATCCTGGGGTGCAGCAGAGCACAGAGCATAGCCTCTGGCCCATGGAGGACAAAGCCGGACCTGCAGCTTGCATCTGGGTTCACACGCACAGCCTGGCCTGCCTCTTCCCCATCACCCACTGCTCCCTCAGGGCACCCTGGGGTCTCTCAGGACGAGCACAGGGTTGAAGCCACAGTTTAGTGGCGATCCCTCCTTACTTCTGCCTCTGGTCTTTCTAGCTGCCTCAGCTCCAGCTCAAGGTCAGGGAACAGATAAACCCTTTTCCTGGAGCCATCTCACCATGGAGAGGATGCCTCCAGCTAGAATACAATTCTGAGTCAGGGCCAGGGCTCTCTTTCCTGTGAATGTGAGGACAGGAAGGAAATTTTTGTGGCCATAAAATGAGTAAAAATGTTTTGTAGGCAGAGAAGAGGCTGAGCAGTTGGTTTTGGTCTAAGGCACAAACACCAAATGGAAATGGTCAGCCCTGGGAAGGGAGTGTGGGGGTACTAGAATATTCTTGTAGCTATAACAATATTTTTCCTTCCTAGGGGGGGCTGACCAGATATTGGCCCTGGTGTGGAGGGCATGGAATCACCCCTGGCTCACAGTGACAGAACATCGTGGGGTCTAAGTGGAGTCACAGGCAGAGGCGTGAGCAGGGGGTTGAAGGCACAGGACTTTTCTAGGCTTTTGGCCAAGACGGTCCAGCAGTTGGAGCCAGGAGCGTGGCTTTGGAGATGCGGTATGCACAGAATGAACTTGGTGGATCTCCTACCTTAGAGGGGTGAGCCCAGAGCCCCAAGAAGTCAACATCGGGCAGCCTGGGCAAGGTGACACAGATAATGGCGGGGAATTAAGATCTTATCCAAAGGACAATGGAGAGCCATGAAAGGGTGAAGTAGAGAGCAGAGTGGTCACGGTTATATTTCAGGAAGTCCCTTCTGGCTGCACTGGGTACATAGCCTGGAGCCAAGCAAGAGGCAGCGATGGGCATATGTGAAGTAGAATGGAAGTGGAGTCAACAGACTGGGTGATTGCTGGATGCAGTTCAGGAGTTGGAGACAGAGGAAGGGATGAAGATGACACCCAAGTCCCCAAGAGGAGAGGGCATGGTTTTGGAGGAATACATGTTTTTTGTCTCTTGGATACGTTGAACTTTGGACCGGTTCCATTGGGCAGACGTAGACAGAGAGTACAGCCTTGGCCCAAAGAAGCCAGAGAGGGGGCCCTATAGGGCTCTGTGGGGGACCTTGGAGGCCCAAGGGAGACCCTGTGGGAGCTGAGTGGAACCTGTTTGAGGGGTCAGTGGGAGACAGCTGGAGGGTGGGAGATGGCCTTCTGTAGCTTCCACTGTCCCTCCCTGCATCCCTGATGCCCCTAGATCTGGTGGGCTTACCCTATCACCCACTCTGCCCAGGGGCAGCATGGGGAGGTATTAGGGTGGGTGGATGAATGGACGAATGGGTGGGGTCTGGAAGACGGGGAGATGGGTGAGGGTGGGGGATAGCTGGGTGGATGGATGGGAGAGCAGAAGGGAGACAGGCAAGTGGAAGAGCACCGAAGGGGCAGATTGGAGCGGTGATGGGCAGGTGGGTGAGCGGGGAGGCAGATGGATGGTGGGGTGGAGGAGCAGGCAGAAAGGCAACTGATGAAATGGGAGACAAGGTTGACTCAGCACATGGAAGTTTGCAGAAGGCCGATGGTGCCCAGGGAGAGGCTCCTGTGCCCTGCCCCTTCCTCTGCCCCTGTTCCTCAGGGCACTCTCCTTCCTACTTGGAACACGATCCAGCTCTAGGCGCTGAGCCAGAGCTGTGCCTTCCAGAACCCTTTTCCACCTTCCACCTCGCTCCATCCATCCGTAACTCTTCACCCTGTGATGGGGTTGCTGGGTGATGGCACTGGTGTCTGGGACCAAGTGGGAAGATCGAGTGGCCTCTGCACAGGTCATTTTCCTCCCATTTCCTTTCTTGCCTTCTGCCTTCCTCTCCTCTTCCTCTCCCTTTTTCCCTCCCTTCTTCTCCTCCCCTTTGCCTGTGTGCATCCAGCAGAGAGCAGGTACCCAGATGTGCTATGCCGGGCTGGAACCCCAGCTTTAACCAAGACCGGCTCCCAGCCCTGTTGTCCTTGCCCCAAAAGGCTCAGGCAGCCTGGGTCCCTGCCGCCTGGTGCCCACCCCACCCGGCTGCTCCGATTTTCAGCTCGGGTTTGATCGGCTGCCAGGATCTCCCAAATGTCAGCAGCCACGTTAGCATCTTTAAGAGAGCGCCCCGGGCAATGTTTAAGCGGGAGGCTGGGGCCCCATGCTGATGAGGGAGCTGAGCGCTCAGAGCTCCAAGCTGACAGCTCTGCCTGCCGCCTTCCCAGCAGCTCCCAAGCTTGCGTACCCCACACTTTGCGCCTGGGCAGAACCTGGACTTATTCTTAAACCCTGGGAAAGCAGGACTTTGCCAGTTGAGGCTGGCCCCTCCCAGCACCCCAAGAGGTCAGGGCAGAGCCTGTCTGGGGCACTGATAAATATTTGTTAATAGAATGAATTCAGGAACTTCCAAAGCACCCCTGAAGGAGAAGAATGCTGACTGGCACTGTCTCCCCATCACCTTGAGGGAAGACATTTAGGGTGGGGAAGCAAAGGCTCCAAACTTTGAAGTCAGACCCAACAGCCCAGGCTTGTGTATCAGATTTTCATGTGAGAGCTGTGTGACCTTGGGAAAGTTAGTGGCTTTCTCCCAGCCTCAGCTTTCTAGTCAGTGAAATGTGCACTGGAATTGAATGCCAGGGTAGGGAGTCGAGAGGATCCAGTATGACACAGAGGCTACGTGTTGTAGTACACACCTGTAATCCCAGTTACTCAGGAAGTAGAAGGAGGAAGATCCCAGTTGCAGGTCAATCCCAGAAAAGTTAGTGACACCCTCTCTGAAAAATAAAGCAAAAAGACTGGGGGCATGGCTCAAGTGGTGCAGTGCTTGCCCAGCAAGAATGAGGCCCTGAGTTCAATCCTCAGTGATGGGGGATGCCTGCTGCCTTGCCCTCTTTCCTCTACCCATGCCTCTCTGGGTCCCTTTGACATTTGATGGAGGAGAAAGATGGAAGGCTGTCACCTCTTGTGAAGCCTCCAGGATTCCCCTCCAGCCTTGGGTCAGAGACCATTACCCCATTTCTCATTTCTCATCAAACTTGTCTAGCTGAGTTGTATCTCAAGACTGGGCGTCTTTGGCCCAAACCATGGCAGCCTCTGCCGCCCAAGGCATGACCCCACCCTCTGGTGATTGGTGTCCCTTTGCAGGGTAGGAAGGCTCTGGGTGTGGGTTGGTGGCTTAGTCTTCTGTATTTTTGTGGCAATTTCTCTTGGGCCTGAAATACCTAGGTAGGGAAATGGATGACCCAGGAAAGGAAAGGATAAAGAGAAGCCAGAGGCCAGTTCCCACTGAGAAGAGGGGCAGCCTGGACCTCTAAGCTGGTGCTGTAGCCTCAGTGGGACCAGGTGGATCTGATGTGTCAAAGCAGGGGCAGGGATGGTGCACATCCACTGAGGAGACAGGATTGGCATCCAGCTCACAGAAGCACGTTCCAAACCAAGAGGTATAGGGATGAGGCTCAGAATGAATAAAAGAAGAATGGATGGATGGATGGCTATTGGACGGAAACATGGACAGATGAGTGATGGCTGACTGGATGGATGGACAGGTAAGTGGGTGAGTGGGTGGGGTGTTGGTATGATGGGTAGAGGATAAATGAGTGGATGGATGGATGGATGAGTGAATGCATATGTAGAGAGGAAGATGGATGGGTGAATGGGGTCATGGGTAGCAAGGTGGGTGAGTGAGTCAATGGGTTGGCTGTTGGATGGGCGGATGGATGAATGGATAGATGGATGAGCGGGTGGATGGATGGGTGGATGGGTGGGTAGATGGCTGTTCTTGCCATGTTATCTCAGTCCTGAACCAAACAGCCACCCTTGTTGTACAGCGAGGGTTCCTTGTGCTAAGAAGCCAGGTCACTTCCCTGGGGAAGGCCCCAGGGAGTCAGGAACCCTAGGGTACAGGCAGCCTTAGTCCCAGCTGCCAGCTGTGTGTGGTCACTTTGTGGCCGAAGGGTATTATATGCACTTTGGTGGAGACTCTCAGGGCCAGGGCTTCCTCTTAGCAGCCAGGTGACCCTGGAGCTACTTCATCTCTCTGAATCTTGGATTCCTCACTGGAGAAGATTGGGCCTGTTACCTGTAGGCTTTGTGGTGTGTGTCCCTGTCGCCAGCCACCTGGTTTGATTCCAGAAGGCTGGGTGATGTCAGCTGACAGGGAAAGCTGCAAGTGTTGACTGTTGACAACGTCCAGAGGCATTTTAGAGCCCACAGAGTGCTGAACTGGGGTCAAGGCCTAGCATGCCTCAGGGACCCCAGAGCCCCTGGCTGGCCCAAGGGTACCACAGGAGATTAGGCAGCCCAAATGACAGATATGTTAGGTCTGGTGCCCTTTTGGACCTGAGCTTAGGAGAGGTACCCGGTGGAGGGGGTGGGGACTGAAGGGCAAGGGTGGCAGCAATGCAAGGTCCCAGACCCTCAGTCCTACATACCTTTCTCTCTTTCCTCAGCTGCCACAGACTCTGGTTAAAATGGCACCTCCTCCATCTGTCTTCCCTCCTTCACTCTGTGGACTCGGCTGTGACTTGGGGACTGGCTTGTCTGGTAAACCAGGCTGGTGGGTCCCCAGGGCCAGTGAGTGATAGGCCTGGTGCTGGCACCCATCCTAGGCACTGGAGTAGAAGTGAGGTACTAGGAAAGGTTTGGCTGGAAATTGGCCAAGCCAGGTCCTACCATCCCCAGTCCCCTGGCTGCCCCAGCCTTCTACAGAGGCTTCCTCTGTTGTCAGCCCCTTCCCCACATCTCCAGCTCTGGCCCTCACATCCTCCTCCCCCTGCTTCTGCTATGCTAAAAGAATTTCCAGTCCATACCTGGTGCTGACCAGGTGTTCTATGCCCTGGGGACCCATGCTTTACAACCTGAGGAACTGAGGCGGAGGGTCAGGCACGGGGAGAGCTGAGTGCACCCAGGTCTTTTCTTCCAGTCATCTCCTAGTCACAGCTGGGGGAAGGGCCAAGCCTTGAGTCCACAGACTGCGGTCCAGCCTCCCCACCATCCCCTCGGTTGCACCATCTGGGGAATGGGGAGGTCAGGGCCGCTGGTGAGCCCCAGAGCAGCCTGGGACTTGACTTTCTCTTAGTCCCCTCACCTCTCCAAGTGGAGGTAGAGGATGGGAGCGACCTGGAGGGGTTGGAGAAGAAGCTGTCCAGATCCGTTCCCTGGGCTTCCCCCCCACACCCCCGCCGCAGCCTCCCCTCCCCCGCCGTGGCGCTGCCAGCTGCCCCCTCCTCTCTCCCGCCTTCTGGCTGCCAGCTCCTCCCCGCAAAGCCCCCAGACCCCAGCTGCGGTGTTTTTACAGCTTTGACCAGCAGCTCAGCCTCCCCCTGCTCCTCCTCCCTCCCGCACCTCCCCTCCTTCCTCCCCTCCTCCTCTCCATCTCTCCCTCCTCCCCCCTCCCTCCCTTCTCCCCCTCCTCCCTCCTTCCCTCCCCCTCCATCCCCTCCCCTCTCCCTCCAGCCTCTCCGCTCCCCTCCCTCCCCTCCCTCCTCCCTCTCTCCGGGGGAAGAAAGGTCACCGAGCAGCTGATTACTCAGAGCTCAGTTGCTGTAGCAACCGGCGGGGGAAGTGGGACAGGCTGGCTTTGAGGACGCGCGAGGTCGGCCGCGGGCGGCTGGAGCCGGCGCGGGCCCCGGTGCGCGGGAGGCCGCCTGCAGCCGGGCTGTGCGCGCCGCGGGCCGGGCTCCGGGTTGCGGTTTTAATGAAGACTCCCGCAGCTCCCCCGCCCCGGCCGGTGTGCGAGGGGAGGGTCGCGCCTCCCGGGTTTGGCGGCTTCTCTCCGCTTCCCGGCTCCCCCTCCGCCTGCGTTCTGCCCGCTTCCTCCTTTCTCCCCCGAGCTGCAAGGGAGGCGCTGCTTCCCGGCGGGGCGCGACTGGCACACTCGCCAGGAGCCCAGTGCGACCCTCTGCTCCTCCTTGCCCCCTCCCCCAGCCGCTGTCACCGGCCTGGGAGACCCAGCCAGATACAAAGGTCGCAGAGGGCCTGGCCTGCGCTCCTTGGGCGCAGACTCCCCCCCTCCACTGTGCACCTGACCCTGAAGCCAGCAGCCGGTGCTCCAAGAGGCTTCCCCCACCCCCATCCCCAGCAGCCTCCGGAGCTAGGACAGCTAGGACAGCATCTAGCAGGTGTCGCTTGCAGTGAGGACCAGGGTTCCGATCGCCAGCCCCAGAGGGACCTTCTTCCATGGCTGGTCCCAAGTGAAATAGTGAGGCCACTCACTTAGCACCTTTTGGGGCTGGAGGTGTAACTCAGGGACAAAGCACTTGTCTAGGGTGGAGGCCCTGGGTTCCATCCTCAGTACCAGCAAAAAAACCAAAGGACTGGCGGAGGGCTCAAGAGGTAAAAGCACCTGCCTAGCAAGAGTGAGGCCCTGAGTTCAAACACTAGTACCACCAAAAAACAAAACAAAACAAAAAACCCACCATACATTGACCTACCCCGGAGCCAATCAACTCCTAGGCCTTTGTCCCAAAGAAAGGGAAAGTGGCACCCACACAGACTCAGATGTTCGCAACACCTTTTTAGAAAAGCAAACCCTGTAAACAACCCAGTGGCACCAGTTCCATGCCTCCCTGCAGGGGAGTGCAGCCCAGAACAGAGAAAGGAACCCTGGAGCACCACCAGGGAGGAGTCCCCAAAGCAAGGAAGCCAGGGAAAGGAACACACCAAGGGTCACATCCCTGGTCTCCCGTTTTCAGAAAACTCCAAAACCACAACGGAATCTGGGAAGCAGACAGTAGCACAGGAGTTGCCTGTGACATTGGGGGCTGGAAGGGTGACAGAGGGACTCCAGGTAGCTGCTGGGGCAGGGTGGGTTTGTCCCTTGACTTGATGACAGTGATAGTTTTATGGTATGGACATGTGCCACCCTCATTAAACTGTAATTTAAACATTGTCGTCACTGAGTGCCCTGGATACCTCAATCAATTGGAAAAACGAATTCCTTCTCTCACTGACTAAACAACACAGGGTAGGTCCTCACTTCTCCAGGCCTCACATGAAGGTGACATTAGGAGGGAACCAAGCTGGTGTCTCATACCTGTAATCTTAGCTATTTGGGAGGCTGAGATCTGGAGGATTGAGGTTCGTGGCTAGCCCGAGCAAATAGTTCACGAGACCCCCATCTCCAAAATAATCAGAGCAAAATGGACTGGAGGCGTTGATCAAGGGACAGAGGGCCAGCTTTGCAAGTACAAAGCCCTGAGTTCAATCCCCGGTCTCACCAAAAAAAAAAAAAAGATTGTTGACACAAGACACTCGACTCGTGCCAAGTAAACAGTGGGTGCCCATTCAGGACAGAGAAGAACAGGATTGTGGCACCTGCCTGTCCCTCGCTGGGCTGTAAAATGTGTCCTGCTTTACACTGTCCTGATACACTCACTCATGGCTTAGAAATGACCAAAGCAGTCCCTGCTCCATGCCAGGCCTGGCCACTTCCTGGGCCAATAAGGGAGAATTGGGCCCTATTTGCATCCTCATGGGTACCTACTCTGACCCGGCATGGGGAAGAGAGGTCCAGGCATGTGCAAAGGGCCTGTGGCTGGTGGGGATGTGGGACCTCCCAGGATCCACAGGCAGAGTCTTTGTGGCTAAAACAGAGGCATTAAGGAGGTCACAGACAAGCCATGTCATGTGATATGACATGGGCCAAGCTGGAGGTGACAATCTGGAGCCTGTGCAGCTGTGACTTCCCTGCTCACACATCATGCCATTCACTTCTTCTGGGCCTCAGAGTTCCCATCTGGCAAGTGGGGGTCGTGGTCCCTCTCAGGGCATGGCCCAGCGCTCAGTGATGGGGGCCCAGGTTTCCCCAACCCCTTTGTTTGTAGCTCACCCAGCCACCTGGGGCCTCCTGGGGGCAGCACCTGCAGCCCCGCCCCTCTGAGCCTCCACACCTGGCACACATCAGACACCCAGAAATACCTCCGGAGGCTGAGTGCATGGCCACGACAGGGGGGATGGAGGGACAAAGCAGGGCTTTCATGGGACAAGGAGCTGACTTCCTCTGTAGGGGGCAGGTGTGGGCCCCAGGTGTGCACAGCAGGTGCTCAGACCTCCTGCCCCGCCCCAGGCTTCAGTCTAAGACGTCAAGTTCAGCACAGTCATTGCCACTTTCCTGCTTTTCTGAGCCGTGGTTGGTTTTGCCCATTAACTGTGAACAGCTCAACCAGACAGACAGGTTTTCACCCTTTGCTCCAAGGGGCCATGGGGTTGACCTCAGACATTCCCACGAGGAGCAGGCCAGGGGGGGGCTCAGCCAGTCCGCACCTCATGCCAGAGTCAGGGCAGGCCTGGTCACACAGCGGTCATGAGGAGGACTGTCCCCTGGGGCTGGGCCAGGCAGCAGACACCTCCCCATTCCTTTCCTGTAGCAGAGCTGTGTGTGGGAGGGGAGGTAAAGACCTAAGTTGAGACCCAGAAGCCTTTGCAGGAACAGAGGGCTCTGGTCATCCTGCCATTACCCCCTTAAAAGTCCCGTGGAGCCATGGGAGGGGAGACAGGGCTGGGATGGGGGAGCTTGAAGCCACCATCCTGACCTCACTGGCCCCAGGAGCCTGTGGGAGCTAGGAGGAGACCTTTGACCCAACCTATTGTCAGGCAAGGGGGCAGAAAAAGCCTCCAGGAGAGGAGGTCTGGCCTGAGACCTAAAACTTGAGTAGGAAGCAGTGGAGCAGAGAGTGTGCCATTGCTTCTGGCACCCAGCTCATGTAAGGGCCCAGTGGTGAGAATAAAGCAGAGCTAAGTCAAACAATCAAAAAGTGTTCAGTTTCAGAAAAGCAGGGCAAGTGGCACTGAGAGGTAGAGGTGAGTGTGGGTGGGGTCATTCCAGGCTCTTGAACATTTTATTTTCAATGTCTCACTGAGAGTAATGGGGAGCCATGGAAAGTTTTAGGCAGGGAGTGGCACATTCAGAAATATCTGTCTGTCCTGATGAAAAGGGATTGCAGGGGCAAAGGTAGATGCAGAAAGACCAGAGGCAGCTACTGTAGATGTCCAGAGATAAAGGGGGGTGGGGCAGGAGGCTGCACTAGGGTGGTAGAGGGGGATGGGCAAATTTGAAAAGACTTAGAGCGTAGATTTGACTGGACAAGTAGGTGAGGGAAAGGCGAGGGGTGGGCAATGCATGGATAGAGGTCATTGCTGCAGCCTGGCCTCCCGCGGGGCCTGGTTACCTCATAGTCCAGTCCTGTCCCTACAGCTGCCCTCTTTGGGTCCCCAGGGAGCCATTCTGGATGTAAATGCAGGGCTCTGGTGGGCAGAGGACCTGCAGGTAGACAGCTGGCAGTCCTGGGGCCCAAGTCCCAGGGCCCTGGGCATGGTCAGAAGCCAGGAGAGGGCAAAAGCCTCCGCTGTCTGCTCCCAGGATGGATCACCCAGGTGAAGCCCAGGAGCCTGGTGTTCCCTCTGCCTGGGCCCCCCATTCTCACTCCTTACATCATCTCCTCCTTGAGACAGACAGACTGCCAGACAGACCACCAGCCCCAGAGGGCCTGCGCAGCTGAGTCAACACTGCAGGGCTCCAGCCATCACGGGGAATGAGGATCAGTCAGGGCCCCTGTGGCCCTGGCTGGATCCTGCAGACTGTGGCTGGCTTCTCCCTCAGCCCAGGTCCTCCTCACCTCTCTGTTCCTTGCCTCCAAGAGCGAAGCTGTCTCAACTCCAGATCATTGGGACCCCTTATCCCACACCCAGCTGTAGCAGGTCCTATTGATGCTGCCACCAAATCTGTCCCCTCTGCCTCCCTATGGCCACCCCACTGTCCCGTCCCCATGGCCTCCCCAGCACAGCTTGACCAGCTCTCCCTGACCCTCACATCCTGGGGCCTCCTGCTTCCATCTCCCCTTCCCCAGCCCTCCTCTTGGGGAGGCTCACAGTCAGGGGGTGCACACAGCCCTGCCCCCATCACCCCGCCAAGGTCACCTCGAATAGCTGGCCCCTCACTCCTGCTCTTAAGAGCTGTTTCCTACACCGTCACCTCTTCCCCCAGGCCTTGGCACTCGTTCCCACGGCTGGGCACCTTTCCCAGATCTCCTATTGATCCTCAGGTCGAATTTGGACGTCACCTGGGCCTGACCCAGGCCACATCCTCACCTCTGCCTTCACCTGAGCCACCTCACCATCGCCCTTCAGGAAGCTCCCCAAGGGTGGACACTGTGTCCCTTGCTCACCGTGTATTCACCTGTGTGTCTCACACAGGCACCCAGCACCGCCCATCCTCCCCCATATATGGCGCACAGGCATGCACGGTCTCATGCACACTGCCCACGTAACACACAGGCACACAGCTGCAAAGTCTTCCTCACCCACAGTGTACATGTGTACACATGAGTACGTGTGCACACACAGTCCACCTGTGCGTGCAGGTGTGCACACACGTACACACCCTGCAGGGGTGGTCATGGCCGGTTCCACCCTACATGCATCCTGGGGTCCAGGTGTCGTGGCGGGCCTGGTCTTCCCTGCTGTGTGGCCTGTCCCAACCCTTTCCTCCACTCCTGGGAGCTCTGCCCTCCCTGGCCTGGCCTCTCTGGGTTGTTCCCCCACCTGCAACGTGGGGATGAAGCCAGGCTGCCACTTGCTCGGTGGTTGGGCTAAAGCTAGAGCAAGGCCAGAGCAGGCCTGGCGTGCAGGAGGGAGAGGCGCTTGCTTCCTCCATCGCACAGGAGCCACCACCATTGCTCATGGTGCCCAGGCTGCCCAAACGGGGGAGGGTCTGTAGCCTAGGATGGGACCCTTTCTCAACCCAAGCTGGCCCCAGGGACAACCCCTCAGTACCTGCAGTGAGGAAGAGAGGCCGCGAGGCCCAGGCCATCCTCCGTGGCTGGAAGGATTGCTCCTGGGGACATGGTCTCAACCTCGCAGAACCTGCCAGCCCCAGAAACAGGAAAGGCACTTCTCCCTCCCCCCACCGACCCATGGCTTGGTCCTCGCTCTGAAAGTCACAAGAGAGAGGAGAGGTGGGCTGCGGACTCTTCATGAAAAGAAGGAGAAGCCCAGAGACGTTGCTCCCTCTGACACAGCGGGTCTGGGTGGAGGGGTGGCAGGGCTGCTGGTCTTTGCCACCCAGCAGGACCCAAATCAGTGGGAAATAGAGACGTGCACAGAGGGAGGGAAGCAGGGAGGGTGGAGGAGCTGCACACTGGGGGCAGAAGGGTCAGCCATAAGCACCTGGGGAAATGGGCTCTTCACCCATTCATACGGTACTTTTGCGACAGGGCCAGGCTGGGTGCGAAGGTTTGGAGGTGAGAGCGATGCTGTCCTAGAGCTGGGGAGGGGTGGAACAACAGGTGGGAACACCTAGGAGGCAGAAAGGGTGCGTTTAAGAGCCAGGAAGAATTCCGGGGCGGCCCAGACAAGCTGCCCCAAGGGCACTCATGTGTCACTGGACAAGTCACCCCGTGCTCCTGTGCCTTAATGGACTGGTCTGCAAAGAGGGCCCAGGGCCAGTGAGCTGTGTTGTGCGCTCGGCATGAGCCTGGCACAAAGAAAATGCTGGAAGGAAGGAGCTGGTGTCACTGTCTTATCAGGGAACAAGCTGGGTGACTCTCACAAGTGGAGGTGAGGAAGGGAGGCACCGAGAGGGGACTGGCCGAGATGTCCTCAGGAGGTCACTGGGAGTGACCAAGTTCTTGTGCTGAAACAGTCCCCAATGCGGTCAGGTCTCGGGCTTTGCCCTTATGATGGCTGGCCATGGGAGTGGGTTTGTTTAACCTCCTGTCCCATCCTTCTCTCACACGCTGTCTTGCATGTTGTGATGCAGTAAGAAGGCTGTCACCAGATGTCCCCCCACCTTTCCGCCCCATCCTGGACTTCCTGGCCTCCAGAACCACGAACCAAATAAACTTCTATTGTTTACAGTTCCCCTGTCCGTGGCATTCCGTTATAGTTGCACAAATGGGCTCAGAGTTTGAGGGGGCAACTGAGCAGGGTGTTGAGGGCTTCATAGAAGTCCATCCGTCCAAGAACTGGGAGAAAGGTCGGACTCTTCACCTCTCCTTCAAAGGCCACCGAGAAACTCTCAAACGACTTAAGAGAGATGATGCCAGCCCTCCTGGGACCTCAGGAGTCCCCAGAGAGGGTGTGAAACCATTCATTGTCCTCTGAGGGACTTCCGGTGGCAGGTGGACTTTTTCCCCCACTCTGGGAGGAAGGGGTGAAGCCACCAACTGGAACTAGAGGCCAGGCCATGGAAGTGCGGGTTCTCTTCCTGTGCCATCCATTCATTGTCACCACCCGGCGGGGTTTGAGGCTGAAGTCAGGCTAGCAGGGCTCCACCCACTTGGCTGTCTCCAAGCTGCGGGGTCCTGGGCGAACTTTTGCATCGCACCCGCGTCTCCTCACCTGTAAAGTGGGAAGAATGGTGATCTGCTTTACAGGGTGAAGATCCTCCAGGCTCAGGCCTAACACCAAGCACTCCATTTAGATTTGGGCAAATGGCAGCCCCTTGACAGTGTTGACGAGCCCCTGTGCTGAGCCAGCTGAGGAGGTCCCGGGCAAGATAAAAGGAACAGACTTGAATCCAGAAGTTAAGACCCGGTTCACTTGCTGACGGCCCATGCGTGTTCCACCTGGGCTCCCTGCCCCTCTAGCCTCCAGCCTGCCAGGGCCGAGGGATGCTTTCCCGGGCACAGGAAGCCAGTGCAGGCCATACCCTGGCTCCACAATCCATCTGTCACCTCTGACCTTGGAGGACTTTAGTGAGCAATGCCTCCAGGTCTCTCCAGTCACCTTATTGATGGGATGTGGAACAAAGGCTCAGAAATACAGGCACTTTGCCAGAGGTGACTCCCTGTCCAGTGCTCCTGGCTCGTCTCCTTGGATCACTTCCACTGTGGGAATAGTGGGCGAGCCCCTAGGTGTGGGGTGGGCTGCCGGCCCTCAGGCTGCAGCCCCTCAAGGACAAAGACGGTTTTGCTTCCTCTGTGGCTCCCAGAGAGGGGGACCTGAGAATGAATGAGTGAATGAAGGGACAGACTAATGGAGCCTGAATCCATCTGCCTCCCAGGACAGCATCCCAGGCAACACGGGCTTTGGCCCTAGCCCAGTGAAGGGGTCAGCAAAGGTTCAGAGAATCCCAAGAGCCTGTTGACAAAGGGATGAGAGGAAACAGGTGTCAGAGGGCAGGAACTGGCTGGGGCGGGGCAGGGTGTGGCGCAGAGACCTTCCTGGGCCAGGATGAAAGAGGCACAGGAAAAGGACACAGATGGACCAGTAAGGGCGGCGACAGGATGTGATCAGAGGGTCTCAGTCACTTCCCCTTGCCCCACAGAGGGTGGATGTGGAGGTGTCTGTCCTGCTCAGGATGCTCCTTGTACCTCCAACCACAGGCATCCAGCCCGGGCCAGCGCTGAAGACAAGCAGGAAATGTTTGTTGATTGACCTTGCACATGGAGGAGTGAATGAACAAAAACTTGTATCAACGATTTCTGGCCTTTGCAGTAGTAGCTCAGTCTGGGCACTTTGACATCACAGTACAGAGCAACCCCCAGCATGGTTTCCAGGGAAATATTGACAATGGCTAAGACCACTGCCATAGCTGGTGCTCACTGAACACAGACCAGGTGCTAGAGGGTCGGCATCTGCACCATGCCCCGTAATCTCATCGGCTCCCTGCCACAAGCTGTGATGGTGCTGATGGCCCATTTTGCAGGTGAGGAAGCTGAGGCTCATTGAGAAGAGTGTGGCTCCAGGTCACCCAGCCAGTAAATCGGAGGCGAGATTCAAATCTGAGTGTCTCCAGGTCTATAAACTTAATCACGTATTGTCCTTGGGCTGCCAGCAAAGCACCTTACTTGCTCATCTATCGGTTCATTCATTTGGGCATTCACTCATTCACCCATTCATTCATTCATTCATTCTTCCTGATTGCAGCCGGGACTGGGCAGGAGAAGGCTGGAATGCAGAGGCTATGCAGGGACCTGCCAAATTTCAAGGGATTCCAGAAAGGTGCAAAATGCTGGGTAGGAGGCCATTGCCAGCTGGGGGGTGTGCACAGGAGGCAGAAAGTCAAGGTACATGGAAGGGATTAAAGAAAATAATAGTGACAAGTCAGATTGGGGCACGCACTGCTCCCTGAACAGCTCCTCTCCCCCCGGCACCTTGCTTGGGTCATTTGATGAATCTCTCTGCTGGGGTGGACATGGATGTCCCTCTCCTTTCCATTACTTTTGGAGACACCAAGGCCCACATGCTGCAAAGCCAGAGCCAACACCTGTTTGATGCGGATTTCAGCTCCTGACCCAGAAGCCAGTGTCTGTAGGGCAGAGATCCTCCGGCTCACGGGGACACGCTGGAAGTCTTGTTCCTCCTTTCTGTCACCCACAGGTTCTCTGACAGGAGTATCTAGTTAGGAACATTCTGAGCTTCGGGCGGGAGCCGGCAAAGAAGTCTGCCTCTGGGACCCTGAGGGGACAGGTGGACCCTGTCCTTCCCCTGGGGCCTCGGAGGTCTCTATGCTCCATGGAGGCAGCTGCAGGACAGGGTTGCTGAATGACTCCTCCTGGTTTTTCTTTGAAGGGAGGAGGGGGTGTCTGAGGTCTTCCTGCACTGGGCTGAGGGCCCTGAGGGGGTGGGCTGGGGTCTGTTGCTTTTCCAGAACGCCTAGAGGACGCAGGGCACAGGGTGGAGCCCACACAGAGCAGCCAGAGCAGCCCCTAACTCAGGTCACAGTGGCTCCATGTCCCTCAAAACAGGGCAAAGGACTTCATCCCTTAATGCCAATAATGGCAGCTCCCATTTCCTGAGCATCGTCTACACCCCTGGGTTTGTGCTAAGGGTCTCCCTGATCCCATGTGGCTCACGCTTCCAACTGTTGCCCAGCACCCATTCTGCCATCTCCCCTTTGATAATAGAGCACTCCCTTACTGGTTCTAATGAGGCACACAGTACCCAGACTAAGGCACTACATTTCCCAGCCTCCCTTGCGGCTGCAATGTGATCACGTGATCAGGACTGACCAATAGGACACAAGTCATGACATGCACCTTGCAACTTGCCTTCAAAATGAGGAGAAGGCACAGATGACATTAGGGGCCTTGCCTCACAGATTTCTCCATGGAGTGTAAGAACCCCTGCCACCCCAGGAGGGGTGGAGTCCACCTCTCAGAGGCTTGTCCAAAAGCCAGGAGGCATCTTTGCTAGCCAAGTCCCCACTTCCTTGTTCCCCCTAACACACATGGAAAATAACGGGGAAGGGGCAGTAGCCATCTTTAACCAGAAGAATGGGCTAGACAGAGGATCCTGGACCTCGATTCCTCTAGATTGATAAGAGAAACACCTGTCTACGGCCACACCACCCTGAACACACCCGATCTCATCTGATCTCGGAAGCTAAGCAGAGTCCGGCCTGGTTAGTACTTGGACGAGTGATAAGAGAAAAACCTCTGGAGCTGGGGATATAGCTCAGTGGGACGTGCTTGCCTTGAAAGGCCCTAGGTTGGTGTTCTAGACCAGACCCTGAGGCTCTGAGAAGTCACTGGCGAGTATGGACGCCAAGCTTGAACTTGGGCCTGGGCAGCCTTGGTCCAGAGCTGATGAGCTCCTGACACCACCCACAGCAGATGCTCACACATGGTTCCAGGTGAATGGATGAGTGAGTGAGCCGGCGGCCCGGACTGTCCTAGCACTGATCCTAATGTCTGGGACTGGAGGCTTCCAGATGCTAAGTGCTGTTCCGGGTCCCTGGTGGGAGCCTTCAAAAGCTTTCTTCTAATTTCTCTGCTCAACATTCCAAGAGAACGCCAGTGATGTCTTCTAGTTTATGAAGTGCAGTTACGAGCCCAGGGTCACCTTTAACCTTGACCCCTTTCCAGGAGGTCGGCAGGAGCAGTCTTATCACCTCTGTTTTACAGGTGAGAAAGCCATCACCTCGCAGATTGCCTGGCACTGCCTGGCACGTGGTCACCACTTCTTTCATTCCTTTACTCACACTGCCTGAGCATTACGCTGCTACTCTGAAGTTCTTTAAATATTTGGAGGAGTGGGATGTGGGGGTGTGGTCAGAGGAGGCCATGGGGAGGCTCAAAAATGGCAGTGACCTTCAGATGTCGCTTCCCTTCTCCAGTACCCATTTCCCTGGTAAAATAAGGAGGTTGGGTGAGCTGCCCCACATCCTTTTCTGGGTTCTGCCCCAAGCCACTACCCAGAACAGAAGCAGCCCTGGTGCCGGGGGCTGTGTGCTGCTTCCTGGCCCTGCCTCTCCCAGCTGGGTCTTCTTCTGAGACAGACCTGGCACCTCTCAGGCAAGGTGTCAAGGGGTGGGAGTGAAGGGGAAGGAGTTGCGGAGCCAGGTGACAGAGACCTCAGGCCTCTGCCCACTGTATCCCCAGAGACCGTGCAGGAGTCGCCTCCTGGCTTCCTAGTGACTTCCTCCCCTGGGCTCTGTGGCATGTGAAGTGGAGACAGAGGCCCGCCTCCCTCTGTCTGGAGCCTTAAACTCAGTGTTCTCATCTGCAAAATGGGAGTGCAGGTCAGCATGAAGCCTTTCTCAGGACTGCTGTGGGGATGACATGCATGTATAAGTAAAGTGTTAAACAGAGCCTGGCTCAGTAAATGCTGTCGATGTGACAGATGGTGTGGGTTATTGATTGTTGATCGATTATTATTGATTTTATTGCTAGTGACATAACAAAAGGTTGACAGATTTTAAAATGACTGCAAGAGCCTGGTGCTGGTGGCTCACTCCTGTAATCCTAGCAAGGCAGAGTTCTGAAGGATCATGGTTCGAAGCCAGCCCAGGCAAATACTTCACCAGACCCTATCTCTAAAAACCCCTTCACAAAAAAGGGCTGGTGGAGTGGCTCAAGGTGAAGGCCCTGAGTTCAAGTCCTAGTACCACAAAAAAAAGAATGAATGAATGAATGAATTAAAATAAAATGACTGAGAGAGAAAGGAGCATATGTGAACACTGAGAAGCAGCAGTGCTGTTGGAAAATGAAAGCCTGGGGGCTTGACTTGGACTCCTGGGTGCCTCTCTGGGGTTTGTGGGTTCCGGGTGCCTTCCCTCTCTGTCAATTTCCCTGGGGTCCACTCAGGCTGATCAGTTACATAAGGAATAGAAGATCTCAGGGTCTCAACACTGAAAAAGACCCCAGGCTGGGGGCGAGGGTAGCTCAGGGTAGAGCGCTTGCCTAGCATGTGTGAGGCTCTGGGTTCCATCTGCAGCACATCCCTCCTCCAAAAAAAGTAAAAAGACCTCCAAGTTACCTAGTCAATTCTCAATTCTCTCAGTACAGCACTGCCCGCACAACCCACCTTCCACCCCAGTCCATCCTAGACTATGTCCCCGATGGGACGCTCTCTACCTGCAAGGCTGCCTGACTTCGCAGATAGCCCCTGGTTCTGCCTCTGCATCCCAACAGCCGGCACCCTCTGCCCCAGGTGGCCCCTCTGGTCTTTCCCCACCAGAAACCTCCCTGGCTCCTGGATGAACTAGGCTTGTGTTTGCCCAGAGTGTTGGCTGGGGCAAGCGTGGTGACAGAGCCCTGCAGATAACCCAGGGAGCCAGGCTGGCCTGCGGTGCCAGACCCAGTTCTGGTCTGCTTTGTACCACCTGGCCTCTTCCTTTCTCACAGAACTGCATACAGAGGAAGGTCAAAGGCAAAGATTTACCAGAAGCAAATACGCCCAAATCCGCAAACACACACCACACCGGCCAAGGGATCCAAAGATGCAGGGGAGTAGAGGCCTGCCTGATGTGGCTTTCATGGGGACTGTCACTTAATTTTGTGGCAGAGCCAGGCTTGTAATCCCTGTAGTCGCTCTGGAACATGTCTGACTTCTTGAAGTCACTCACATGCCAGGATGTAAACTCTCATTCTCGCAGGTGACGCTCTGTGGGGCGATGGCTCAGTCTTGCTGCCTGGCCTGGACAAGGGAGGAAGAAGCTAGGGGCATGGGAACTATGCAGCTCTGCACGCCACGTTCCCGTCCAGCCTCCCCTTCCCTGCACGTCATTTTGTCTTCTCGTGCCTCAGATTTTCCTATCTGTAAAATGGGACAACAGTCCTCCCTACTCCTCAGGAGTTTTGTGAGCATCCAATAAGATCAGCAGTCCCAGACCCGCCAGACTTAGGGGAAGTGAGTTCCCCTCCCCGGAAGGCTTTGGGGAGCCACATTGGGCCCTTTTTGGCTCCTGTTTCAGGGGTTGTCAGCTTTGTGCTTTAGATGTATATCCTGGCTCAGGTTCTGGGGAGGCCTAGGAACCTGTAGGTTAATTAACGGCTTTGTGCCTTGTAGAGGGTGGAACCAGGCCAAAGACAGCCCAGTGCCACCCCAGGGCGCTCATCACCTCACAGGTCCCTTGGAAGGAGCAGCTTCCTGCTGTGGGAGGCAGAGGGTTGGAAACCCCCCCAACCCCCCCCATCCCCACCCCTGAGCTGTGATTGCCATCACTAAAGGAAGGCCTCCTGGGCTTGAGCCTTGGGGAGGGAGCACTGCAGACTGTCCTGGAGCAAAGGCCGTCCTCACTGACCTTGGGGGGGGTGGGCATTGGTGGGACAGCTGCAATGGGGTGCAACATGGGTAGATGGCATGTGTAGGGTGGCATGTGTATGAGGTCGTTCTGTGTAGCCTGGGGAGTGAGGCATGGGTTTGAGTCCCAGCTTTGTCCTTTCTACCTAAATGACCTTGGGCTGGTGACTTCCTTGAGTAAGTTTGCTTCCATCTCTGCAAAGGGTTGAAAACTGTAGTGACAATGTGTCACCCACCTGCAGGGTGATTCACCAAGTTGCAATGAGCGCTGGGATCCTTCTTCACACAGGCCCCACCAAGGCGCTGGACTTAATTGTGTCTTCATAGCAAGCTTGGCGCTCCTGTGAGCCACGGCCACACGCCTGTCCTTTGCTTTTCCAGCTTGCTTCCCAGTTAAGGTCTCCTGCTAACTTTTCCCTCTGGTCTGGAACAGAGATCCTCCTACCTCCACCTCCCAGAGTGGCTGGGATTACAGCAGTCTGCCACCCCATCCACCTTGTGTTACTCTTCTTAAAATGGGTTTCCCAGACTGTAAAAGTTTCATAAAACCCAGGACTGTCCGGCTTACCTAACGGCTGCTACAAGATGTGGCCAGAGACAAGCCAGTCCTCCAGGTGTCCCACGGTAGGGAGGCCTGCTTAGCATAGGAATGCCTGAGTGCAGTGGCAGTGTGCCCACTGACAGCCGACCGAGACCCTGCTCTGCCTGCGTGAGTCCCATGGCTTGGGGCTCCAAACCTCGCTGGAGCGCAGACAGGAGGCAGGGTGGAGGGAGAATGGAGGCAACAAGGATTGGAAAGGGGGAGAGTGGGTGGGAACAGAGCAAGTGGAGCAGGAAGGTTCAGCTGAGCCCCAGGCAGACCTCTCTCCAGCCCCATGCAGACCCTATGAAGTGTGGGGCCAGTGAGGAGCCAGACAGTAAGACCCTCCCCACCATGCCTTTGATAATGACCTACAAATGTCTGAGTAGGGGGGAGGACGTAGGTCATCCAGGATCCACAGCTGGGGTGGGGTGGGGATCCTGGGATCACTGGCCTGTGTCCCCACATCCTGACTCCTTAGTCTGCTCAACTCCATGTGGCAGATGAGGACCTGGTGGCTCAGAAAGGGCATGCCTATTGCCTAAGGCCACACAGCAGGGGAGAACAGGATACAAAGCAGGACTTGGACCGAGCTCTAACTCGAAATTGCTGCTCTTAACCCTCCCTACTACCGCCCCCTTCTGTAGGCTCAGTGGCACGTCGTGGGCTCGCAGCAGAGGGAAGGAAGGAAGGAAGGAATGCCCAGGCCAGGCTCTTCCCACGCCCCGCCGCCCCCAGTTCCAACCCCGTCCTCCACCCCGTCTCCTCCCCGTCGAGTTGGGAGGTCGGGAGCCGTCGCTCGGGCTTCCGCAGGTTCCCCCGCGCTGCTCCGGAGCCCACCCCGAGGCAGCTTTCTCAGAACAGGACCCCGGCGTGGGGACGCCTCGGACCCGCGGGACCGGCGGGGGCGGCTGGGCTGCGCTGCGGCTCCCTCCCCTGCTAAATAATTGATTCGACCATAAATAATGGATCCATGTCGCCCGCCCCCTCGCCCCACCCCAGGCGGGGTCCCAGGCAGGAGTTGGGGGTGCGGGGCGCGGGGGGGGGCGCTAAGCACGCGGGGCGTCCGCTTCGCGCCGCGGGCCTCGCTCGCTCGCTGTCTCGCGCGCGCCGGCTTTTTCCTTTTTCTCTTCCCTTTTTTTCTTTCCTGGAGCGGAGCCCGGCGCCAGGAGTCTGGAACCAGCTTGACAAGCTTTTGAGTTATGGCGGGGGAGGGGAGGGGGAGGGAAGGGGAGGGGGAGGGGCGGGCTCCCGCGCACCCCGGCTGGCTGGGAGGCGCGCCCCAACTTTGACGCAGGCAGGCGGGAGCGGGGCGGCGGCGGGGCGGGGGGCGCTTGGTGGCCAGCGATCCCGCAAGCCACGGAAACGAGGCCCGGGAGGGCGGGGGTTCGCACAGCCTCGGGCGCCGCCGCCCCCGCCGAGCAAGACATTCCTTTCCGCTGAAGCGGGCGCCGGGCCCCGCGCCCCGCACCGCCCGCGCCCTGCACGCAGCGCCCTGGGCGGCCGGCCCGGCCCCGCGGAGCGCCGAGCGGGGGTGGGCGCGTGGGGGCTGGAACAGTCCCCTCGGTCCCCTCGGCCTTTCCCAGGCGCTGGCTGACCCTCCGTCCCCGGGAGGAAGGGAGGGAGGGGGTCAATGGACCCCTGGAATGGGGCAAGCCAGGTGGTCACTGCTGGGCACGCCCCCCGCCCCCCCCCCCCCGCAGATCTGGCCTGCTCGGGGCAGCTGATCCCCTCCCCACCCCTTTGCCCGGGTCTGGGGCTCTCCAGTCACTCTCCTTCCTGCCCCATTGCGGCTGGGGGCGCACAGTGGGGGCAGTGAGTGAACCTGACCTGGGCGCTGTGCCCGATGCCCTGTGGCCGTGCGGGGTGGGAGGGAGGTGTCTGGATTATTGGATTACCACAGATACGCGTCACGCGGACCTGTGAAGCAAGAAGAATCAAGACCCTCGGGGTCTCCAGGGGACTCTGTGTCCACGGAGGACACTCCCAGATGCTAACAGAGGCCCCATTAGAGAGGACCTTCCGTGCGCTGCAGTGTCTGGTCAAGCCACCCTTGGCTGCTGTGTCCTCTGGCTTCTTTAGGGGGTCCTGTCACCCTCTCCGCTCCCCCATTAGTGACGTGGATCTGCCTCCCCTCTCAGCCCCTCTGTTCATCTGTGAGATGGGTGTGTAACAGGACCAGCCTCCCCTGGGCGCTAGAAGGCTGCCTCTGCGAGGCCCTGCAGACTTGGCTTAGCAAGGGCCTGGCCCCCCGGAGCGCTCAGCGCAGGGTCACTGCTGTTAGCTCCCCAGGCCCGGCGAGCCCCCCTCCCCACGCGGAGAGGCAGCCTCAACAATGCAGAGCCTGTGGAGCGGCTCGGCGGCCTGGCTCCTCCCCGTCCCCCGCCAAGCCGAGTGTCGAAATCAACCCAGACAAGCTGCTGAGCAGAAATTTCCAGTCTCCCTGGCAAAGCTGGGAAGAGTTTGGGTGCGGCTCTGAGGAGCAGCCGGGCCAGCTCTGCGGGCCAGGGCGGGGAGGGACCCCAGGATATTCTTGGAGAGAAGGTGGAACGCACTCCTGACCTGGGATGGGGGTGGAGGTTGACCTCCAGCTCAGCCCCAGCACAGTCATGGCACAGGCCAGAAGCCATTGTCCTCCGTGGTCAGTGGAGGGCTCAGAGTGGTGACCCTGCCCTTTCTTCACAAGTCCTTCCCCTGGGAGTCTGAAGAAGTGCCTGGGAGGACAGGCTAACAGGTCACTCGCTGGGGACTACTTGTGGGGGCCGCCTGGCCTCTGAGGGACCCTTCCTGCTAGCACCTTGGCCACCAGAAAAGCAAGGACACCCCAGGATGGATCCCTATCTAAAGCAACCTGAAAAACTCACAGAGTATTTGGCCTACAGCCTTTTCTCTCAGGGCTGTGTGACTCTGAGTGAGCAACTCAACCTCTCTGAGCCTTGTTCTCTATCAGCAGAACAGAGAGTGGCCTGTGCCTGTCACTCATCAAGGGAAGTAAGCATTAGAGTGGAAAGAGACAGGTGTTGAGCTCTACCTCTGACCCAAAGTAGACAGGTGAATTTGGGCAAGTCTGAATGAGACTAAGACCAGACTGAAAACAAATGATTGGAGCATCTCGCTGGGTACACTAACACATTGTTCCTCTTGGAAGGAGATGTTACTGTTGACTTGATTTTCCAGGTGAGCTAACAGAGGCTTAGAGGGGTAGAATAGTTTTCTCAAGGATACACAGAATTTGAACCTTAATTTGCTGTTTTAGCCTGTTTCTAAAGAAAAAGCAACTGGTTTGTTGTTTTTTTTTGGTGGGCTCGGGGTTTGAACTCAGGGCTTTGCATTGAGCCACACCTCCAGTCCATTTTGCACTGGTTATTTTAAAGATGGTGTCTTGTGAACTATTTGCTGGCTTCAAACCTTGATCCTCTCCATCTCAGTTTCCCAAATAGCTAGGATTACAGGCGTGAGCCCCCGGCACTTGGCTATAACTGTAACTTGAATGTTCTTAAAAATAGAATGTTTTTAGCTGAGTGCAGAGGCTCACGCCTGTAATCCTAGCTACTCAGGAGGCAGAGATCAGGCAGATTGTGGTTCAAAGCCAGCCCCGGGAAATAGTTCTCAAGACCTTATCTCAAAAAAACCCATCACAAACAAGGGCTGGTGGAGTGGCTCAAGGTGTAGGCCCTGAGTTCAAACCCCAGTACTGAAAGAAAAAAAAAAAACATTTTCAAGTGCCTACCACGTGCAGGACAAACAGCTACAAGAGGACACTAGGCTGCAAGGAGAGTCATGAGAACAAGGTGTGAAAAGTCACACCCTCTTGTCTCCACCTCTGGGGGTGCCAGGAGGTTGGTGGGAAGGGCAGGGAGGTGGAGGCAGAGAGGCCCCAGATCAGTGGAGGTTGGTCCCGAGCAATGAGGAATTTTAGGGGAATACACAGGGCCATTCCTGGAGGCTGGCACAGCCAAGACAAAAGCCTGGTGGCATGAGAGGACATGGCATGTCCAGGAGGGGCGTGGTATCACTGTCAAGGAGGGCAACAGGACAGAAAGGGATGTGACGTTGTTCAGGCTGGGCGCCCATGTTCGTCTTAGAAAGTAACCTTTGCCCTGTAGAATTGGGCAGCTACCGAAAGCTGTGGTCAGAGGTGGACAAGATCCTATGGGAATTTTAGACAGAGGAATGTTCTGGAAACAGAAATAGAAGGTCAAGTTCAGCGTGAACTTCTACAACACTTCTTCCCATGCACAGGTAAAACTAAACAAAAAGGAGGAAAGTCAGGGAGGCAGAGGGATAGCCGAGGCTGCAGCAGGAGGGAGCCCAGGCTGGCTCTGGCTGGGCCACAGGCCAACTGGCTGGACCTGCCCTGCAGGTGGCACAGTGGAGCATTGAGACGCCCTGTCACCTACAGCCTCCCATAGTGGTTTCAGCCTGTCCCTGCTCTTGGTCTCTGGTTAGGCTGTGACACCCAGGTTGGTCCTTAGCCTCATGCTGGGCTAGGTGGGGACAGCTGTTCCAAGGTCCTGCCTGTGGCCCACCAGGCGAGTCTCTTAACCCGAATATAACCCTGCACTGTTCCTCCATTTTAATGAACAGGAAATAGGGGTTCTGTGGCTTGCTTGAGGCCTCACAGTGAGGCTGTACTGCCTTGAACTGAACTCCCTAGTTCTGGCCCTCCAGTCTCTTCAGGCTGCTTGCCTTTGGCCTGCTCTGCTTCCTAGAATGGGATCCTGCTCCTCGCCTAAGAATACTAGGCAAACTCCTATTCACCCTGTGAAGCCCAATGAAACTGTTGCTTTCTCCCCAGAGAGTCCCCTGACTTTACCTCCTGTCGCCTAAGCCTTGTTCCAGTGGAGCTCCCAAAGGGAGGAAGTAAAGGCTCAGGGAACATGGCTGGGAAATGCACACCAGCCCCATTTCCCCTCCCCCCTGAGGGGGGGAGGGGCTGTGATGATGGAATAGTCAGTTTGTCCTGACTGGGCCAGAGGAGCATTTGTCTCTTCACTGAGGAGGACTCTAGATCCAGGCTGCCTGGCATGGTCACCTTCTCACCAATCCAAAGTGACCATGGCCCCTTTCTGACCCATAGCAGTGTGTGTACGCCAGACCAAAGTTCCAAGGCTAGGGGTAGGAAGCTGGTGAGAACAGGTGCCCTTAGACCCCACCCCTGGTGTGCATTCACACACAAATGTGAAGAGTCTCCCCTTGGGGCCCCTACCAGGTGGGGCTGACCAGAACTGGGAGCAGAGAGCTCCATGCCTGGCACATAGGAGGCCCTTAGGTGTTTGTTGGATGAATGCCTGACCCCAGGCCCAGGGAGGAGGCCAGGAGCCTGGAAGCCTCTCTGCCTGCTCCCTGCGTTCTGTGGGGCCTTGGGGTGCAGGTGGCTCCCAGCAGGCCTCAAAACTGGGGGAGGGGAAAGAAGGGGGACGGGACAGCCACTTTGTCATGTGAGACTTGCTTAGGATGGAAGCAGATTGTAAGCCATGTCTTTTAGGAGATGTACTGATGTCTGGGCCTCCATACTGCCTGGGACCCCAAGGAACTTCCAGGCACCTCAGTGAGGACCCTCACAACACCAAAAGGGGCTGAGATATAGCTCAGTGGTAAAACACCTGCCTAGGATGTGCAAGGTTTTGAGTATGTGCAAGGTTTCGATCCCCAACAGTGCAAAAAACAAACATCAAAGGGGACTTTGGACTCAGACATTTCTGGTTCTGTTTTATTCTTCACTAGCTGGACCACTGCCTCAGTCTCCCCATCTGCAAAGGGGACAGAGAGCACTGGGTGCTGCCGAGGTTTGCCAGGAGGCTTGCTAGAGGTGCCTGTCTGGCACATTCTGTCTGCCACAGTCACAAACACCAGCACAGGAGGGTGGGCAGCTGAGATGGTCAAACCACCGAGCTGTGTTCCCATGGTGCCACTGACATATGTGTATGTAATCAGGTGGCTTTGGACAAGGCCAAATGTCACTCCATGCCTCAGTTTTCCCATTTGCACAGTCAGGCCTTGTAGCCCTGGAAGACATTGGCCTTTCCAAGCCCAGCCCAGCCATGTGTGTGCATTCACAGCCCCTGGGATGGCCCAGAGTCACGCAGTCCGTACACGTGCACACAGACACGTTTGCACACTCCCAGGCTGGCACAGATGCGGGCACACACGCACGCACACTGCGCACCCGCAGTCCACAAGGCGCATCCATCCACGCTCCCTCGGCCCGCACCCTCCCCACTCGCGCCCGCAGCCGCTCACACTCACACCCCCAAGTCTGCTGAGCGCCAACTGTTGGCGCAGGCGGGCGGCGGGGGTGGGAGCGGGGAAGGAAAAAGCCCGCGACTCAGCCGGGGAAGAGGGGTGCGGAGTGGGGGGGGGTGCGCGGGCGAGGGAGATGACAGCCTGCGGTCCCCCTCGAGTCCCGGCTCATGAATATTAATGCGGCGGTAATTAACATGCAGGGACGCAGCGGGATGGATGCGGCTGCCTCCGGAGCGCGCGCGCGGCGGTGGCGGCGTGGCGGGCGGGTGGAGCGGGGGTCCTCGCAGGCCGGCGGATCGCGGCCGGGCTCGGGCGCTTGTGTCCCGCCGTCCCCGCCCCCGCTCTCCGGCCGGGCCGCCCGCCAGGCCGCGTTTCCCGGAGCCGCCCTCCCGCGCTCGCGGCCGCTGATGTCATCCGCACAAAACTTTCCGCTTCCCGCCCGGCCGTCTCGGGCCCTGAGTCATCGCCGCCCCCGGCCGGGCCTCGGCCCGCGGCGTCTGTTTGTGCAAAGCCGGGCCCCACAGGCCCCGCCTGACGTCAGGCTCACAGGGCCCGCAGGAGCCAGGCCGCGACACCTCGGGCAGGACTCAGCGGGGGGCCGGTGGAGGGCGCGCCCCGGGATTCTGGGTTCAGATGCGGACGCCGCTGCCCGACCTTGGACAGATCCCTTCTGTTGTCCAGGCCCTCGGGTTTCCTCATCTGCCCCTTAGCAGACACTCCACTCACAGAGTGAATTGTCCGGCGGGGTAAACCGGGACCCAGAGACAGGAAAGGGACGGAGCAGGGTCCCGAAGCAGGACGGCAGGAGAGCTGGGTTCCTGAACCCGGAGTCCCATGTTCTTTTTGCGGACTACTGTCCACCAGTTGGCTAAGGGCACCTGGTTGAAGGAACTGCACCCCGCATCACCCAAGGGGCGGGGCTTCTGGGGCAGCTCCACCGCAGCTGAGCACTGGCCAGGCCATAGCTGGGCTAGCTAGGTTCCCCATGGCTGAAAGGCACCATCATATAGTGAAAATGGCCATGTGGAGTCTTTGTGTGGCTAGAGCACCATCCTTGTGGGGTGCACCCTATGGGTCAGCTGTTGGGTGGGTGACTAAGGTCGGGATCATGGTTGGAGTCAGATCTGGGTTAAATCCTGGCTCCAGCTCCCCCTGTGGTGTCTTCCTCTCCCTGCCCCCCCAGTCTTCAATCCTCCAGGCTCCTCTAGAGGGCGGGTGGTGCTGGGAACGCTTAGCAAAGCCTGCCCTGCCCAGCCACACAGCAAAGCTCAGAATGCTCACCTTCTTAGGGTCTTTCTGGGGCCCCTTGGCTCCAGATCATGGGGACCCAATTTACAGGGGCTGCTGCTCTCAGGCTGAGCAGGGATTGGGTCCAGGTCCAGGATCCCAGGTGGCTCTTCCCCTCCACCCAGCATCTGCCCCTGAGCCAGCCTCCCTTGCTCCCAGTGTGTGCCACACACCCCTGGAGCTCACAGAGAAGGGCCTGCATCCTTGCTCTCCCTCCTTCCCCGCCCCCAGTTTTCCTGGAGCCCTTTCAATTCCTCCTGTGCTCTGGGCTGCCTCTTCATGCCTCCAGGCCTTTGCACGTGCTGTTCCCTCAGCCTGAGCACTCCCTGCCTCTCTGCTCTCCCGGTTAACTCCTCCACCTCCATCTCTCCTTCCGTCTTCCCCTGGGGAGCGTCCTAGTTAGCACCACTCCATAACACACACACACACACCACACACACACAGACACCCCAGCACACACTCCTCCACGTCACACAGACCACACTGCACACAGCACAGATGCACCATCAGACAGATCACAAAAGCATGCACACACGCATGCACACACACACACACACACTTCACAGGCCATAGACCACGGACACACACCGCTCGATCAAATCAGATGTCCATGCACACTCCACAGGGTTGCACAGCCACCCCTCCTCTGGCCTCCCACAGCCTCCAGTCTTGTAATCTCTGTGACCAGGACCCCTCAGTGAGGGCAGGGAGCCATGTGACCTTCTCCTGCAGCCCCACGCCAGGCCTTGCACCAATACTTGCTCAGCTACAAACTGGACCCCATCCCTCCACAATCACCACTGTCACAGCCCCATCTCCTTCAAGGCCTTCTCAAGCACACCCTCAGTCATTCTGCCACTGACTGTGCTGTCCTTGGGTGCCCTCCAGAGCTGTCTGGGCCCCATCCTCACCCTCAGGCCACTCCTCTAGGCTTTGATTTCTCAACAACCCTCCCACCCCCCAGCTCAGGACCAGAGTCTTAAGGTCATTTTTGTTTGAGGCCTCAACTTCTCACCTGTAAAAAGAGGTAACAATGAAGAGTACTTTGCAGAAACTTAAAAATGTCTTGATGGACATCAGTGTAGCCATCAGTCCCTGCTGGGCTGGTTTTGGGTTGCTGAGCCTCCTTGGGTGAGGCTCCTCCCCCCAGGCTCTTGGCAAATGGCAGGTACTGTCTGCTGGTTGGTGCCCCAGGAGTCAGGGTCCCCGCTCAGGCAGAGCTGTGGTTCCCTCCTGCAGCCTGGAGGAGTTCCTTGGTGATGCCTCACTGAGTGAGAAGATAGGCCTCTCATCTTTTCCAGAGAAATGAGGAGGGAAGGGGTAGGACCCCAGGGTTTTGACCTGTTTGTGTCCTCCAAGGCAGGTGTACACATCTGCAAAAGGTTACCCTTGTCCTCACAGCCCCTTGGGTATTAGGGCTCCTTGGCCCATCAGGAACCCAGCACTCACCTGGACCCACACTCAAGAGATGGGGCACATCCCCCCATGTGCAGAGATGGAGAAACTGAGGCCCAAGGTGGCAGGATCTGGCACAGGAAAGAGCAGGTGGGGGAGCAAGCTGGTGCTTGTGGTTCCCCCCACCATCACCCCACCAAGTGCTTGCTGGGGACAGAGTCACATGTGGGTTTATGGCAACAAAGAGCAAGTCAGCAGCTGCCCTCACTTTGCTCAGGGGCTCACAGAGACAGGTGACAACAGGGAATAAGTAAGTGCAATGGGAGAAAAGCCAACAATTGAGAGCTGCCGGGATGGGAACAAAAATGGCTAAGAGCAAAATCTGGACTCCTCCCTATTGCTGTGTGACCTCAGACAAGTCACTATCTCTTTCTGAGCGTCTCGGTGGTATCATCTGGAAAATGGCTACATATCCCATGGGGCTGTTGTGCAGAATGCCTGATGATGTGGGTGAAGCTCTGGCATGGGGACCCAAGCTTGACTCCTTCCCCCAAAAATTGCTGTCCCCAACCCCACACCATGGTGGCTGTCCTCACTTAAGCCCCTAAACCTCCAGCCTCCAGTTTCTGAACCCCAGAACCTGGCAGGTCAGCTCACTTCAGTAGCCCAGGGGACTTTTGAATGGAGGTCTAGCACCAGCTCAGGTTGGCCCCATGCCAGGACTTCCAGGGATGATTTGGGTACCTGGGCAGGTGCTCAGGATCCAGTCTCTCTTAGGGGACATGTTTGAGGAGGATGGCTTCTGGAACCACGCAGTTAATGTGGCTGGGAGAGCCTCCCCCAGTCAGAAAATGGAGGTTGACCAGAGACCCTAAGGAACCCCTGCCCACACACACACCACCATATGCACCAGGCTATGGAGACATCTCAACAGCCCCAGGAGGCGCCTATAGGTCAATGAAGCAAGACAGGGGAGGAAACTGAGGCTGGGGGAGGGGGTGTCCTGTGCCCCAGGCCACACAGCTGCCCCGTCCACCAGTCTGCCCATTAGTAGGGAGGCAGCCTTACTCAGTACTTGCCATGCTGGGTTCACCTTGACCTGTTCTGCCCCCACCATGGCTGCTCATGGATGGCAGGGGCTCCACAAGAGCCATGGGAGGGGAGACTGAGGGCAGGGGCTCTATGCACAGCAGCTCCTCAGAGGAACTGATGGAAGGTCAGAGACCCCAGGATGTCACACCTGGAAGGGACCTCAGGGATCACCACTTTTGCTAATCCCACCTTAGGTACACAGACAAGCTTCAGCTCAGAGAGGCAGAGACTTTGGCCCAAGGACGCACAGCAAGGTATTGACGTGGCTGGGGCTAGAGAGGGGGATGTGGTTCAGCTTTGGAGCTAAACTGCCTGGCTTCCAGTTCAGGTCTGTTGCCTGCCTGCCTGCCGAGGGGAGCCTATGTTGCTGAGCCTCTCAGTGTCCTCATATTATAGAAATGGGAAAATAATGGTTCCTATTTCCAAGGGGGCAGTGAGAAATAAGTGAATTAACACGTAGAACGTGCTTCAAAACAAGGCCCAGCACACAGTAAGATGTGAAGATATTCCTGCCATTCTCTGTCTTCTGTTCTTGACTGCAGAGCCAGTCCCCCTTCACTGTCCAGTGAACCTGCAGTTATGCCCTTCTGCACCAGGCACTGAACAGAGGCGCAGAGGACAGAGCAAGGAGCAAGGCTGCCCAAGGCTGTCCTCCAGGTGCACACATTCAACAGGGAAATCCACAGGGGTTTTTACTGGCGGTGGGGGGGGAGATGCCAGGAAGGGGTCCCTGGGGAGGGGACCTGTGAACCCAGGTTGGCAAGATGAAGGGCAGAAACAAAGTTAACCACAAAGGGAGTGGCCTGCATGACCGGCACAGGCAGGAAGATCTTAAGGCCATCTAAATCACAGGGAAGTTCCTAATGACCAGGCCTTGGAAGCAAAGGTGAGGAGCTGTTCTGTCTAGGGAGCCTGGGAACCCTGGCTAGAGATGGAGGAAGTGGGCTGGGGGTATAGTTCGACTGGCAGGGAGCTTGCCTAGCAAGCTGAGGCCCTGGGCTCAATCCCCAGTACTGCCAAAAGGAAAGAAAAAGGGGGAGGATGTGTTCAGGTTCCCTTTTAGAAAGCTCTGTCTGGAATAGGGTTGGCTTTGGAGGGAAGGGAGTAGGGGAAGAGGAAGGAGGAGGGAGCTGACTCACTTGGGTAGGAAACTCTCCAGGGCTTGGTTTTTGGCTGGGTGGTTAGAGGAAGAGTCGAGTATGTCTCTGAAAATCTGGCCAGGGTGGGCTCAGTGGCCAGAGTGGGATGTGGCTGGAAGTGACAGTCACAAGCAAGTTCAAGAAGCAAGGGAGACCCTATGTTCAATGTTGGTCACCCTGGCTGGGAACTTAGGGCCATGGGCAGGACCAGAAGCTCACATGAACCGTTGTAAAGCTGCTGCTACTGCTGGGATGGACTCCTTGGAGATTTTCAACTCCAAACTCAGCCCTATAGGTGTGTCTGTCCTTATGCGTTTGTCAAGGAAGGACAGAGCATATTTTATTCAGCAGTTTGTTAGTCTGATTTATAACTTGTAAACACTAGACAGGAGGCATGTGGCTTGTACTCCTGCCAGGGCTGACCCCCGTGCTGCCCAGAGAGAAGCAGCTTTCCTGGGCCCACAGGGCCATCTCCTGTGGCCAACCCTTGCCAGCAGGTGGGACCCTGGGAATCCTACAGCTCCTTCTGAGCTTCCCAGCCCCCTCCCACTTTGTGCTCAGTCTGTCCCCTGTCTCTGTGTTAGGGTCTTCTGCCTCCCTATTTGAATGTTTGCCTGTAGCCCCCCTTATTCTCCTCTGGAGGCCCTGACTCTCCAGCTTGTCACTGACTTTATTTGATCACAGTGGCGTGTGCTGTGGTGTGACCAGCTGGGCCCGCCTCATGCATCTGCAAAGGGAAGCAGCCCCTCCCTGCAGAAACGCATCTTTCATTGCTTGAGGTCAAATCCCAGCTCTAGTACTTTCTTGTGACCTGGAGAGGCGGCTTGGCTGCTCTGAGCCGTTTCCTCTTCTAAAAACTCACGATCACACCACCAGTACTTGCAGCAGCAGAGCCCACGTGCGCCCCGCACTTGGCAAGTACGCCGGGCAGGAATGAGCAAGGACAGTAAACCCCTCTTTCTACAGGCTGAAAGGCCATCGAAGCCCCAGCGAGGTGAAGGCGTCTGCCCAAGGTCACACAGCCTGTAGCAGGGCAGAGGCCTACGCCAGGGTTAGCAGACTTGTGCTCGAACCACTGGATTCCCGGGCCGCCGACCTGCTCCCACTTGGCCTCTCCCGGGTCTCCGCGGCCCTCGAACGCCCAAAGCCGCGTGGGGGCCGTGGGGCCGCGGGAGCAGCGAGGCACCGCCAGGGTTAACGGGCTCCGCCGCATTGGGCCGGCCTCCGGGGGAACCAGCCAATGGGCGAGCGCGGCGATGAGGTAATGCGGGAGGATGCGCGGAGTGGGTGGGGCCGGCGCGCACCCTGCGGCTCACGGCGCTCCTTCTTTCTCCGTCTAACCCCTCACCTTTGACCTTGATATCTCCCACCCCTCCCCCAACCTCGGGTCGCGGGTCTCCCTAAACTTCTGCGGCTGGAGTCCTGGCTGGAGTCACGAACTCTGGGCCTCAGTTTCCCTTTATGCAAGAAGGGAAGTCGATGATCGCCTAAGGTTCTACCAATGGGGGACGCCCCTGGGTCCTGGGACAGTTTGCAGCCCTTTCCCTACTCTTGATCCTTGCCCTCCTCTAGCTAAGCCCAGGAGTCTCCAGGCCATGGGCGGGGGGAGGGGGGGTCTCCCAGGCCCAGTCACGCCCTCCACGTGGCCCGGACCTATCCCTTGGCTGTCCGCACTTGACGCGTCCCCCCTGCCCCCTCGCTGCCACCAAGCCCTGAGTTAGCTGCACCAGGAGCCAGGCTTGGCGCCTTGGTGGCCCGAGGTCACAGTTCATCCAGCCACCAATAGCCACCTACGGGTGTCCTCGGACCTTGAGGCTCAGGTGTCCCCTGGCCGTCCTCCATGGCCCGCCGCCCCCTCCCTGCCGGCCGGGCACGAAGCGGTTAAAGCCTTTGCAGCGAGCTGGCTGCGCGGCGCGGCCGGGCTTATTAGTCAGCTGGCGGGGAGGGGGCGGAGGAGGGAGGGGCTCGCGTGGAACCGCGGAAAGCTATTCTCAGGGGCTCCCAAGTGTGGGGGGGCGGCGCAGCGGGAGCCGCTGCCTCCCAGAAACTTGATTATTTTTAACCCAGGAAGAAGAAAGGAAGGAGGCCAGGGAGAAGGACTCAGAAAAGAGGAGAGGAGAGGAAGAGAGAGGAGAGGAAAAGAGAGAGGAGAGGAGCAGGGGGGAGCGGAGGGTGGGTGGGAGAGGGGCTAGGCAGGGGAGAAGAGGCAGAGAGAGGCAGGCCCAGCTGGGATGGGGAGCCAGCTGGCCAGAGTCTGAAGGGGAATGGATTTGGGGACCCTGCCACCCTGTCTTCCGCCCCTCTGCTGGACCCACCACCCGCTGCCACTCCTGGCTGGGAGGTGCCCCTGTCCAGTATCTCCAAGCCCTGAAGAGCCTGAGCAGGAGCTTGAGGGAGGACAGCACACCAGCCTGTCCTTGTCCTCATGCTCATGGTGACCCCTGGAACATGGCTGGGGAGCCCTGGGGAAGGGGTGAGAAGGGCTGCCAAGGCCTCTGCGGGAAGGGCTCCTGACAGGGAGGAGGGGAGAGGGCCTGGGGCTCCCTTTCTCCTGCCTCTGGTTGGTGCCAGGCTGAAAAATCATACCCAGAGGATGCCTAAGCTAAGGTGCTGAGGACACTGTGCCAGAAGGCAGACACGGCTGGCCTGCAGGGCTGCAGTCCTGGGGGAAGGAGAGGAGGGACCTACACTGTGTACTTCAAGAGCAATGCACTGAAAAATGGCTGGGAGCAGAGCCTGCAGGAGGCTGGGAGGGCCAGTCTCAGGGGCCTAACTTCTGCTGGGGAGCAGAGAAGGTGTCCCTGAGGAGGGTGCCTGAGAGCCTCTGTGGCTAAGGAGGTGCTGGCAGGGGCCAGGGATGGCGTGGGTGAGAATCCCCAGGCCAGAGAGGATCCTTGTACCTGCAGGCTGTTGAGGGGTTTTATAGAGGAGGGAGGACAGCAGATAGCAGAGCTGGCCATGGGTGGTGATGGATAAGACTGAATACAGGATGCTGGGATTGTGGTGAGAGGTCAGGGGAGGGCTGTGGCAACCTGCCCCAGGGAGGTGCCTCTGGGACAGAGGGGTTGACCTTGGACATAGTTCAGGACAGGACTGGGTGTGATAGATGAGGGGCGAGGGAGGCCAAGAAGGCTCCTGGGCTCTGGCTTGTGCAGTGGTGGTGGTGGGGGGGGGGGCTGACAGGGTCCCCAGAGACAGGAGACAGCTCAGGGGAGCTGGCTGCTGGGAGGCCATTTGTTCGAGGACAGCTGGAAGGAGATGCCAGGTGCAGGTAACAGCCTAAGCAAGGGCATGGAGGGAAGGCAAAGGAACAGGTGTGGTGGATATGCTGGAACCTTCCCTGCAGACACTGAATCTGACTGCAGTGGGCCTTGAATGCAGGCAGAGGGGTCTGAACCCCACTGTGGTAATGGGGAGGCACAGAAGTGCAGGCGCAGAGGAGAGAAAGAAGGGCGTCGCACTCAGGTGCTGGACACAGGCACAGCAAATGGGCAAGGTTTTCAGGGTATGGCAGACAGGGTCCGTACCTGAAGGCTGGGAGGACACTGGGCTCTGGGTGTCAGTGTGAGTGCAGCTGGATGTGTGTGTCCTTGCATGGAGTGCCCTGCTAGCATGGAGATGACCCTCCCCAGCAGCTGGGCTAGGGTGTCATGCTGGTTCCTAGTCAGAGGGCAGCAGCTCTGCCCTCAGTCTCTGCAGGGTGCTGGCATGGCTGCTGCAGCTCCAGCTCTCCTGCCCACTGTTTACCCTGGGCTGCCCTCCAGGAAAGGGAGGGAGGGTGTTCAGCAAGAAGGCCCTTCACACCAGGCAGGCCCATTGGCCTGGGCTGGGGAGGACAGTGTTGTCTAGGAGGTCACAGAGACTCTAGAAGAAAAGTCACGAAGGAAAGTCTTTCTTTCATGTGTCAAGAGTCAAGAAATGACTCTATTTCTTGTAGGAGAAATAGAGCCACATCGGAGCCCAGAGCCCCCAGGAGCTCCAAAACACAGCAGGAAGGAGAGAAGAAAGGGCCAGCCTGTAACGTTGTGCCTCAGTTTCCCCATCTAAGGGCTGTTGGCCCAAGTGACTCTGAGCTGTGTGTGCAGCCAGAGAACCCAGAGGTTGAGGATCCCCATGCTCCCACTTACCCCATGGAGGGGTGTCTGTGAAAGACAGAGGGAGGGGGGTCATACGTCCACACCTGGGTGGGGGCAGGGAGTTCTTCATGTATGACGGCCTTCCACCAGCTCTGCTGCCAGCCCCTGCCCCAGGGGATGCAACACAAAGCCACGGTTAAGACTACGGGACAAACCGAGTCCAAGCCCCACTGCTGCCTGGCTGTGGCCTCAGCGTTCCTGTGGCACCATCTGCAGAATGGGCACAGTCATGGCCTCTGGAGCCTTGGGGGCAGAGACGCGGTGGAGGGAGGCCTGCCCCCATCCAGGGGGCCTGATGAGAGCAGGCTGCGCAGTTGCTCCTGTGTTCCTACAGGACAAGACGGGCTCAGAGAAATGTTCAGTGGCCCAGAGCTGCACAGTGGCAGGTAGGGGATGCAGACGCCAGGTGCGTTCCCCAGCCTGGACCCTGCTCCCTCTCCCTCCCCACACCCGCACAGCAACCTGGCCGGGTCCTGCGGCAGGAGCCGTCCCCATCCCCATCTCCATCGGGGCTCCACACCAGGGCCCCCCACACCCTGGGCCAGCGCAGCACAAAGCAGGAGCCAAGGCAGAGAAAAAGCCGCCGGGCGGGCGGAGCGCTGCTCCCCGCTCTCTTCCTCCTCTTTGTTAAGCTCTCTTTCAGCTCCAGCGGCAGAGCCTGGGTGTTCCAAGCCCACAATAATTGCTGCGTCTAGACGGTGTCTGGTATGAGACTCCCTCGCTGCGCTCGCCGGCCTCCCCAGGCTCCCATGCCTGGCCCTGTGGCCCCTCTGTCGGTTCCCACACCCCTGGCCCTCTCTGGCTGGGCTGCCAGGGGCCCCGTGCTGCCTCCCTCCTGCATCAGTTTCCCCCCATCTCTCCCACTTCTGCCCTTTGGCTCACGATCACCTCATTCTACCCCATTCTGTAGCCCGAAGTGCAGAGACAAAGGTGATCTGGCACTGGGCGCCAGCAACACCTCGGGCTGTTGGGTGGCTCCCCTTGCTGGATGCCGGGCTGAGCTTGGAAACAACCTTCCAGCTCCTTCCACCATCTTTCCATCCCAGGCCTGCTGGGAACCCAGAAGAGTGAGTGCAGGGAAAGACTCAGGACCGTGGTAGGAAGAACTTCCTGTGACTGCCAGGCAGACAGGGATGGGGGGAGGGGTTTAAAAGCAATGCTGGAGGTAGGAGGTAGGCCCAACTCAGCCCTGTCCTCCAGAAGAGTCCCTGGAGGCCAGTGTCTCCTCACTGATGTCAGGACAGCTGCTCAGGGTGAAGAAAGGGAGAAAAAATATGAATGAGCCAGATCAGTCCCACCTCACAGATCAGGAAACAGAGGCCCAGAGAGTTTAAGTGACGTACCCATAATCACACAGCCAGGAAGTGGAGGACCCAATAATGATGCATATGCCTGGTGCAGTGGTACATATCTATAATCCCTGCTCTTAGGACACAGAGGGACAAAGATGGGGAATTTGAAGCCAGACTGGGCTAAATAGTGAGAGCCTGTCTTTAAAAAAAGAAAAAAAAAATCAAGAATTGGGGATGTAACTCAGTGCTAGAGTGCTTGCAAGGTCTGGGACTCATCCCCAGCTCTAAAAACAAACAAAAAAAGAATAGCCAGGCGCCAGTGGCTCACGTCTGTAATCCTAGCTGCTCAGGAGGCAGAGATCAGGAGGATCGCAGTTCAAAACCAGCCTGGGCAAATAGTTTTCGAGACCCTATCTCAAAAAACCCTTCACAAAAAAGGGCTGGTGGAGTGGCTCAAGGTGTAGGCCCTGAGTTCAAATCCCAGTATTGAAAAAAAAAAGGACTAAATAAATACACACATAATAGGAACACTAAGAACTTGCTGTGTACCAGGACTAAGATTTGTACCTTTTATCTCCTTCCACCTCTGTCAGACAGGATGCAGGATTGCACCCATTATACAGGTGAGAAGTGAGGAGGCCATGGCTGCTGTGTGTGACCAGAGTGGCATAGATCCAGGTCAGGCTGCTGGACTGCACATCAAAGGCTTATTCTGGGGGGACATTAATAAATGTCACTGTGTCATGTCCTGCTTCTTCCCTCAGGGCTGTCCTGAGCATCGTTGTCCCCCGCCCCACCCCGCCACATATCCTAAGCTTGGAAGTCAGAGGCCAGTGTGGCGCTCTGTCCTCTTGAGACCATGGCCTGGAGGAATTATGATGCGGTGAAGGACGGGAGCCAAGGGCATGGCCCCAAATCCAAGAAGGCTTCCAGGGGAGGCTGAGTCCATGTGGCTCCTGCGGGTAAGTAGGACTTAGGCAGTTAGATGGAAGGGAAAAGTGTCCCTGCTGGAGGACAAAGAAGGTCCTATTGCTCCTTGGTGCATGGTGGCCTAGGCTAGAGCCCAACTGATCAGGAAGGTGTTGACTGCCAGGCTGAGCCAGGACTTAAACCAAGGCGGTAGGGTACCATGTGAGCAGGCCTGTGGGGACCAGGAAATGCAGCCTCCTCCTTCCACATCGGGACTGGCCTACGGGGCGCCTTCTGTGCTGGTCCAGACACAGAACTTCCCCAACAGAGACGGAGGATCTCTGTCTGAGGTCAGCCTGGGCAAAAGTGTGACCCTATCCAAAAACCAGACTGAAAACAAAAGGACCAGGAGGGTGGCTCAAGTGGTAGAGCGCCTGCCTGGGATGTGTGAAGCCCTGAGTTCAAACCCCAGTACCAGAAAAAAAGAAGAAGGGCAGACCTGGAGGCTGTGAGGAGGCTGGAAGGAGGCTGCTGACCAGTTTTTCCTTTCGCAGCAGATTCCCAGTCCTGGACCTCTGACACGGCACCCTGCTCCCTCCCACGTGGGGGAAGGACGGTCCCCCCCCCCCCACCGCCAGGAGTCTGCTGAGCCCTCTGGGGTCCACTCTGGGGCTGATGCTGGGAGGCCAGGGATGGGTGCCTGGGCAGGATCTTCCTGACTTGATGGGTGGCAGGAGCCAGGAAGGAGGCCCCGCCAACCTCCCTGCTCTAAAGTCCCCATCCCTACCAAGGGGAAGACAGGAGGGCCAAGATGTCCTCCCAAAGTGGTGTCCACAGACAAACGCTGAACTCCACCACCTGGGAACTACTGCCTGGGAGGAGAGGAGCAGGCAGGCATGGCTGTGTGATGGGGGGCACTACGCAGCACCAATGGTGGACAGCGGCTAGGACAGGCCCTCTGCCCCTGGCCCAACATCCCAGATAGATGGTTCTAGAACTTGGAATTGCCCCTGCTGTAGAAAGATCATGGAAGGGGTATACATATACCTTGTATTTCTTCACACCCCCATGCAAGTGTGGGGCCGCCCTGTGCTCAGACACATCAATACAGCCACAGCAAAGCAAGTAAACAAAAACTCGGAACGGTGTCAGCACCTCAGTTTTCTTATCTCTAAAATGGGTAGCCACAGGGTTACCCGAAGGATATGCTGCCTCCCACAGCACGGGCCATGGGTGTGGCACAGCCCTGTGTCCTGCCCCGGGGCCCTTTGCACTTGTTGCTCCTTTGATGGAGCCCAGATGGCTCTGCTTCTGGGCTCTGCTCAGGTGCCACCTCCTCAGAGAGGCCTTCCCCAGCCATGCCCTCCTCAGTCCTGGTCCTCTTCCTTCACAACCCCTGTCATCTGAGCATTGTTTAGATGATGCTGGAGTCCCAGCTCTGTGAGGACAGGGCTTTGGGCTGTCACCACTGTGCCCCTCCCACACACCTAGGGCAGCCCCTGTGCTCCAGTTTTTGCTGAGTGCGTGCTGCTTTGTTAGCGTCTGGCACGTGGGGGAAGGCTGGGGGAAGCCAAGCTGGCACTGCTACTGCCAGCGTTACTCTGCAGGTGACAACCCTGAGCCACCCCGGCCTTGGTTCTCTGGCCTGGGAAATGGGCAGGGGGCCTTTGCACCACCATGGAAGCTGGTGGGGTCCCTGCAGGAGAGACAAAGAAGGCGGCAGCCCAGGGAGCCCTGGCCCCAGGAGCGAGGAGTGAGCAGCCCGAGCAAGGGGAGACTGCCAGAAGGCCATACATAATTCATTGCCAAACGGCCTGGGGGGGGGTGGCTCTCGCTCGCTCTGTGCTGCGCCTGGCACATCACTGGCTGCTCCTTGCATGGCGCCTCTTTGCATCCTGTGTACTGCGGGGTGTGAGCTTCCCCCACTCACCCAGGGCCAGCCTGAGCCTCGGATGTGGGGCCACCACGCAAGCCGCACAGCTTCTCAGGGGCCAAGGATGCTTCAGGGTGCAGATGTGGCCCCCAGCAGCCCTGGTCACCCTCTCTGTCCCGGAAAAAGGCGAGCCAGAGGAGGGTGGGCGGGAGGAAGGGACCCCACCCTACCCCCAGACGGGCAGCAGTGGGGCAAGGGCAGGTGGCAACCTTCCCACCCTGTGGCCTCCTCTCCTTGAGGCCTGTGCCCACGGTGGCCACCCAGAATGCTGGCCTGGAGTCTGCAGTCTGGCCTCAGTTTGCTCGGGTGTAAAATGGGTAGGCCAGCAGCCACTGCCTAGGGCTGTGAGATCAGCCACAGGACTGAGGCTTCCTGGAGAAGAGAGGTGTTGAGGTGTTGGGGGGTGGCCAGGCCACTGCAGAATCTTAGGATGGAGGACAGACTCCAGGAGGGGTCCTTGGGTGATTTTGACTGGGGTGAACATAATAAACTTACACAGAAGTGAGTGCACTATACGCAAATGAGCGTAAGCAAGACAGAAGATCTGCGGGGACGGAGTAATGGGCCACTGTCCACATTCTAGCGCCCGGGCGCTCTCAGTTTTATACATATATTGGTGGTACTGGGGCTTGAACTCAGGGCCTACACCTTGAGCCACTCCACCAGCCCTTTGTGTGTGTGTGATGGGTTTTTTTTTTTTTGAGATAGGGTCTGAAGAACTATTTGCCCAGGGCTGGCTTTGAACTGTGATCCTCCAGATTTCTGCCTCCTGATTAGCTAGGATTACAGGTGTGAGCCTCTGGAGCCTGGCTTTCTGTTTTATTTCTTAGTCCTCAGTGGTCTCAATAAAAATGTCAATTAAAAAAAATGCTATCCACAAGTTGGGCATGATAGTATAAACCTATAATCCCAGCACTCTGGAGACTGAGACAGGAAAATGGAGAGTTTGAGGCCAGCCTGAGCTACAAAGTGAGACTCCCCCACCCACCCACCCACCCCTGCCCCATGCTGCTGGCCACACATGTCTGCACTTCTCACTCCACGGACTTGAACAAGTACCTGGACTCCAGGTGCTCCCCTGAATGTGCCTTTCAGCACCCACACAGAGCATTACACAAGCTCAGGTTGGTAAGCCATTCAACAAACGTTTATTGAGAACTTACCAAATGACACAGAGTAGCTATGGGAAGAATGGTGAGGAGGAAAAAGTACCATCCTTCTTTTCATGGAGCTTGAACGGTGTGTCTCACAGTTATGGTGAGGGGCTTCCCAAGACCAAGGCGCCACAGCTGAGCTGTGTCAGCCCTAAGCAAAAGGTGGCTATGGGCAGAGGCGGCTCCAAAACAGAGATCAGCACGAGAGGACTCCGAGAGAGAGAGAGAGAGAGAGAGAGAGAGAGAGAGAGAGAGAGAGAGAGATCAGTGGCTTTGATGAGTGACAGGGAGCAGATCCCAGGAGGCCGAGGCCATCCAGAGCCTGGCCACCATACAGACAAAACGTGGAACCTTTGCTGCATTCAGCAGGGTGTCACCAGCCTGGGTGTGTGCTTTGAAAAACCTCCTGCGTGCCAAGAGAAGATGGGGCTCCCGTGGGGCCCCCACTGCTGCCTTAAATGACTTTCATTGTGCGTTACTTAGACATGTACCAAAATAAGAGGAGATATAGACTCCTCAGAGCTCTTAAACAACCATAAAACCAAGACAAATTGATCAATCACATACAAAATCAATTCAAATCAGATTAATCTGATGTAACATATTATATCTTTTGTTTGACATGCTGTCACCACCTAAGTGCAAATACGGACAAACCAGTGTGGTGATTGAGGTTTGCAGGACACAGCAGACTGGCCTTTTAACACACACAGACACACACACACACAGACACACACATGCACACACACAAAACAAATAATTTTTCCCCAGAATATATAAAGAACACCTACCGATCAATAAGAAAAAGGCAGACAACTCAAGAGAAAAATGGGAAAACCTGAAAATTAAGGTTCTTCCCAAGAGACTATCCAGAAAATCAACAAACTCACGAGAAGGTGCTGGCTTCATGACTCCTCAGAGGCGTCTTTGTTTGGCCTGTGATAATAAAATAGCTGAGACTTTGTAATTTATAGCCAGGCATGGTGGCACACACCTGTAATCTCAGCACCTGGGAGGCTGCAGCAGGAGGATCCTGAGTTTGAGGTCAACCTGAGTTTGAGGTTAGTGAGACCCTGTCCCAAAAAATAGAAACAGGAGGTAGAGCTCAAGTGGTAGAGTGCCTGTTTTGCAAGCTCAGAGCCCTGAGTTCAAACCTCAAATTCCAGTATCATTTAAAAAAGAAAGAAAAATTAAAAATTAATGCTTGCTGGGCTCTGGAGGCTCACACCTGTAATCCTAGCTACTCAGGAGGCAGAGATCAGGAGGATCACAGTTCGAAGCCAGCCCTGGGCAAATAGTTCAAGAGACCCTATCTTGAAAAATCCATCACGAAAAAGGGCTGGTAGAGTGGCTCAAGGTGTAGGCCCTGAGTTCAAACTCCAGTACCACAAAAAAAAAAAGAGAGAGAGAGAGAGAGAAAGAAAGCTGGATTCACACCCATAATCCAAGTTGCTCAGAAGGTTGTGATTGGGACAACCATGGTTCCAGCCAGCCTGAGCTAAAAAAGTTTGCAAAACCCTATCTCGACAAATAGCTGGGCATAGTGGCGCATGCCTGTCATCCCAGCTAAGGAGGGAAGCATAAAATGGGAGGATGGAGGTCTAGGTGTCCTGGAAAAAAAAATAGACCCTATCTCCAAAATAACCAGAGGAAAAAGGGCTGGAGGAGTGACTCAAGCGATAGAGCACCTGCCTAGCAAGCTCAGGACCCTGAGTTCAAACCCCAGTACTGCCAAAAACAAACCAACAAGAAAGGTTACATTGTTTATAAACAATAAAATGTATTGCTCACAGTTCTGGAGACCTGGAACATCCCAGATCAAGGTGTCTGGTGAGGGAGGGCCCACTGTCTGCTTCAAAGATGGCACCTTCTGGCTGTGTCCTCTCGCGGTGGGGGGAGGCAGCTGTCCACTGTCCAGGCCTGTTTTGTGAGAATGCTAACCCATGGGTGGGGATGGGCTCTCATGGCTTAATCACTTTCCAAAGCCCCACCTTCAACACTATCGCCTTGGGGAGTGGGTGTCAGTGTAAGAATGGGGGATATGCAGACATCCAGGTCACAGCAAGGAGATAAATAAGTCACAACCACTCAGCTGGACTGGGCGCTGGTGGCTCACACCTGTAACATTAGCTACTTGGGAGGCTGAGATCAGGAGGATGACAGTTGGAGGCCAGCCCAGGCAAATAGCTTGTGAGATTCCATCTCCAAAATAACCAGAGCAAAATGGGCTGGAGGTGTGGCTCAAGCGGTAGAGCTCCTGCTTTGCACGTATGAAGACCTGAGTTCAAATCCTAGTCCCACCAAAAAAAAAAAAATTCAGAGCCATCGATGGAGGCTTAGCAACTGGGGACTCCAAACATGGAAGATGAGAAAAGGAACAGTCAGGAAGTGACTGGGAACAGTGTTCTGGTCCCCAAGGCTGAGTCCAACTGGTGTCCCATGTGGAGTGTTGTCCCGAGAGGCCAGATGTGGAGCAGAGGGGAGAAGTGCAGCTCAGAGTCCCATGGCCCCCTGTTCTTGCCCACACAGACCAGGAGGCTGATCTTGAAGGCCAGACAGCAGGAGCATCCCTGGGGAAGAGGCCTCACCTGCAGCCCTGGGGTCTGCACCCCTGGCGCAGCTCCCTGGGGGTGGAGTGGGGTGATGTGGGCAACATAAGGCGCCCACCCAGCCACAAGCTGCTGGCCCCAGCAACCCCAGCAAACCTCAGCTCCCGGCATGCCTTGAGAATCGGCCTTTGACTGCCTGCACTCCTGTCCTCCCGTGCTTTGGAACAGGCAAAGAAGGACGACAGGTCATTTTCTGGTCCAGGGACAGCATGCAGCTCGCTCTCAACAAAGGCTGAATGCCAGGTTCTAGTCTGGGTGCTGTGCAGGTGGCCTTCGGTGCCCACTAACAGGCTTTGGGGAAAACAGGACTCACGTTAAAACAAGTCCTGAGTTTTCACTTTGGGGACACCTGGTGCGGGCCACGCCTTGTGCTGGGTGCCTTGATGTGCAAACTCATTCACCTCGCACCTTCACAGACTGCAACTCAGACCTGAGTCAACTGTGATCAAATCTGACACTCTCTCCTTTCACCTGGCACAGTGGGCGTGAGTGTGTCAGCTCCACCTTTGTACTTATGATTTATTTGTCCTCACCTTTTCTGTGTCTCTTTGTCCCTCCTTTACAGCCTTCTGTTGGGTTGAGTCTTCATAAATATTCTGTTCTGTTTCCTTACTTGCTTTTTAGCTATTTTTTTCTATCACTGTGACAAAATACCTGAGAAAATCAACTTAAAAAGAGGAAAAGTTGCCCGGGTGCTGGTGGCTCACGTCTGTAATCCGAGCTACTCAGGAGGCAGAGATCAGGAGGATCGAGGCTCAAAGCCAGCCCAGAGTAAACAGTTCCTGAGATCCTATTTCAAAAAACCCTTCACAAAAAAGGGCTGGTGGAATGGCTCGAGGGGTAGGCCCTGAGTTCAAACCCCAGCACTACAAAAAAAAAAAAAAAAAAAGAAAAGAGGAAAAGTTTATTTTGGCTCAGTTTCAGGTTTCAGTCCCTATCTCCTGAAAGTCCCAGCACCTCCCCCGAGTGTCACAGGCTGGTGACAACGCCTTTAACACACAGCCCTGTGGGGGACACTTATCCAAACCATAGCAGGTGCTCCACGGTTACAACATGCATCCTTAAGTCAGCACAGCCTGCCCTCCGATGATGTTAGAACACTTCATGGACGTGAGACCCTTACAGAAGTGTGATGCCATGGTCTCGCCTGCCATTTGTGTCATTGTAGGCACGTATTTATTTCCTCAGGTTGTCAGTTCTAGAATGCACTGTTGTTTTTTCTTCAAAGAGTGGTTAAGGTGTGAGGCACACCTGTAACCTCAGCACTCAGGAGGCTGAGGCAGGAGAGTGGTGGGCGCGAGCCTATATTACAAGACCCTGTCTTGAAAAACAAATAGAGTTTATTAAGTTTTTGGTTTTTTTTTTTTTTTTTGTGGTACTGGGGTTTGAACTCAGGGCCTACCCTTTGAGCCACTCCACCAGCCCTGTTTTTGTGCTGGGTTTTTTTGAGATAGGGTCTTGAATTATATTGCCCAGGCTGGCTTTGAACCGCAATCCTCCTGATCTCTGCCTCCTGAGTAGCTAAGATTACAGGAGTGAGCCACCGGCTACCAGCTAAGAGTTGATTAATTTTGAAAGAAGTTACAAAAAGAAAAATGGTTTTCTATGTGTAGTCACATGTTTACCATTCATAGGACTTTTTTTCCCTCCCTGTAAACCTGAAATTTTATCTGGTGTTATTTCCCTCTAGCATTTTTCTTTTCTTTTTTCAGACAGGGTATTACTATGTAACCCAGGCTGGCCTCAAACTCACGATCCACCTGCCTCAGCCTCCCAAGTGGCTGGGATTACAGCTGTGAACCACCATGTCCAGATTTTGTTATTTTTTATACTACATTTCTGTTGGTAACAAATTCTCTGTTTTCATTTGTGCAAAAGTATCTTTATTTCTCCATTTTGAAGGCTATTTTCACTGATGCCATTCTAAGTTGATGTTTTTCACCACTCAAGATGTTGTTCCATTGTCTTTTGTCTTGCATTGTTCTTATGTGAAGTCTGCAGTCTTCTGCATCATTGTTTTCCTTCCTCAATTGCCTTTTAATTTCCCCCAGCAGACTTTCATGTTCTTTTTCTCTTCCATCCCTCTCTCCCTCCCTCTTTCCTTCTTTCCTTCCTTCCTTCCTTCCTTCCTTCCTTCCTTCCTTCCTCCTTCCCTTCTTCCTTCTTACTTTCTTTTATGACACTGCAAACTCAGGGTTTTGCACTAGCAAAGCAGGCTCTCTGTCACTTGAGACACACCCCCAGTCCTCTTTGCTCTGGTTATTTTGGAAATAGAGTCTCTCTTTTTGTTCAGGCCAGCCTGGACCAAGGTCATCCTAGTCTCAGCCTAAGATTACAGGCATGATCACCAGCTTAAGCTTCCTAGCCTTTTGTGCTTCAGTTGTTTTCAGATGAGGTCTCTTATTTTTGTCCAGGGCTGACCTTGATCGGTGATACTCCTACTTATCCACTTCCCATGAGGCTGAGATTACAGGCACATGTCACTACACCTGGTCAGATTCTTTCTTATCTTTGGTTTTCAGCAGTCTGAACATGATATCTCTAAATATGATTTTCTTTGTGTTTATCCTGGTTAGAATTCACTGAGCTTCCTCAGTCTGTAGGTTGATTTTTTTTTCAGTCAGCTTGGAACATTCTTAACCAATATTTCATCTAATCTCTTTTTCTGCTTCATTCTCTCTCTCCTCTCTTTCCAAGTATATTTGTGTCATTCTGCTGTATTCTGTCCCACAGGTTATTGAGGCTGTTTATTTTTTTCTATCACTTTTCACTGTTTTCTTTGTGTGTCAGTATTGATTATTTTTATTAGTCTGTCTTTAAACTCACTTTTTTTGGGAGGTGGGGGGGGTACCAGAGGTTGGATGCAGGGCTCATGCTTGCTGGCAGGTGCTCCATCACTTGAGCTACAGCCCCAGTCCTTTTGCTTGTAGTTTTTTTCAAAAGTTTGTGCTAACTTTGCCCAGGCTGGCCTTGAACCAAGATCCTCCTGCCTCTGCTTCCCATACCTGGCTTAATTCACTGGTCCTTTTAAAATTGAGTTTCATATGCTTTTACTCTCATCCAATGACTGTTTGATTTCAGATATTATATTTTAGAATTTGTTTTGATTTTTTAAGGGTTCCATCTTTCTTTGTTACAGTTTTAATTAGATACTCCCAAAATATGTCCTGAAGTCTTACCCCCTATCTTAGTGATGTGACCTTACTTGGAAACAGATGTAATTAGTTAAGAAGAGGCTGATCTGGAGTAAGGTAGGCCCCTTGTACAAATGACTGGTGTCCTTGTAAGAAGAGGACAGACACAGGGAAAACGCCATGTGAAGAAGGAGGCAAAGGTTGGAGTGACGCATCCATAGGCCAAGGACTACCAACATTGCCACTGTCACTAGAAGCTAGAAGGGAGTTAAGGACTGAGTTCCCCCTCAGAGCCCTGGGAAGGAAGCAGCCCTGCCAGTGCCTGGATCCCGACCTGCAGCCTGTGGTGTGTGAGAGAATGTGCGTCTGCTGCTTTAACTAGGAAGTTAATACACACCTTAAACGTCCTGTCTTTACCTGTAATTGCTCTTTGTGTGTGTGACTGCACAGGTGTATCCTCAAACCAAGGCCTGGCCACTGCCTTCCTCGTGGAGGCCAGCGAGCTGCTCGGCTCCTCCCACTTCCTCTTGGCGAGGATGTGTGTCCCCACGGGTTCTTGTTAACTCAAGGGCCCATGTGACCCTGGGGAATGTAAGCAGTTCCCTGGCACACTGCTCGCTTCCCATGTCCTGCATGAACCCGGTGGCTCAGCCCAGGCGTCCACTGTGCCTTAAAAACTCCTGTCCTTGGTCACCTTGTAGCCCTTATTGAGGCCGTGGCTATGCCTATAGGAGGTGGGAGAGGGGGTGACATGAGTCACCGTTCAACCCCTCTGCATAAACATTTATCCCTGGCTCTCTCCCCTCTGCTCATTGCGCCCAGCCACCAGTAAATTCTTAAACTAATTCTCAAACTGATTTCTTTTTTCTTTTTTTTTTTTTTTTTGGTGGGACTGGGGTTTGAACTCAGGGCTTTGTGCTTGCAAAGCAGGCACTCTGCTACTTGAGCCATACCTCCAGTCCACTTTGCTCTGGTTGTTTTGGAAATGGGATCTCTTAAACTATTTGCCCAGGCTGGCCTTGAACCAGGATCCTCCAGATCTTAGTCCAGTCTCCCAAGTAGTTAGGATTACAGGTGTGTGCCACAGGAGCCTGGCTTTAAATCAGTTTTTCATAATGATGTTAAGTCCCTCTTAATGTTGACATCTGAAGCTGTTTCTACATTTTTGGTTTTTTCCGGCACTAAGGTTTGAACTCAGGGCCTACACCTTGAGCCTCCACTAGCCTGTTTCTTCATGTTGAGTATTTTTTGAGATAGGGTCTTCTGAACTATTTGCCCAGGCTGGCTTCAAACTGCAGTCCTTGAAATCTCTGCCTCCTGAGTAGCTAGTAGTGTGTGAGCCACTGTGCCTGACCCTGTTTCTATTTTTTTAAAAAATGTTGATGATGTGTCCTATTTTCCTGCTTCTTTACAGTGTCTAGGAATTTTTTAATCTTATGCTGGACATTGTAGACGATACAGTATGGAGATTCTGGAGGGTTGGGGTGTCGTTTACTGGTAGAACACTTGCCTAGCATGTGTGAAGCCCTGTGTTTGCTCCCCAGAACCATAAAAACCAAACAAGCAAAAATCTTAAATAAGTAAATTTCTTCCCCCTTAAGTCCAAGCAATTCTATGCAGGGGCACATCTATAATCCCTGCATGCTGGAGGCTGAGACCAGACCAGCTTACATGGAGAGATCCAGGTTCGTCTGGACTACCTAGAAAGACCCTATCTCAGAAGAAAGGGGGAAAATGTAAAGCCTTGAGTTCAAATCCAAGCACTTCCAAACAAGGGCAGGGGGAGAGAAAGACAAAGACGAGAGAGAGAGAGAGAGAGAGAGAGAGAGAGAGAGAGAGAGACTGCGTGGTGTTATCCTAAATCACACTCCATGGTCTCCCAAGATATCCATGAAAAGCCTGTGTGTTTTCCAAGTCCCTCTAACTTGCTGAGATTTGACCCAGAAAAGTCTGTCTCCCCCAAATCAAGCAGCTCCAGAACTCTCTGCTCATCTCTTCCCATCTCCCAGCTAAGCTTAGCCCTGGGCCTTGGAGTGATACCACCCCATGCCTGAATCACTCAAAGATTTGGACATTTTCTCCCTCTGTGGCTTTCTTTCCTGGGTTTTTTCTCCCTCAATTTCCAGGGCCCCCTGCCTCCAAACTCCAGCTGCCTCCTCCTGAGTCTGCGAGGCTTCTGCTGTCTGCTCAGTCCCACATGGCCAGGTACACCTGTCCTGCACTAGCAAGGTCCCCTTTCTTCCAGGGCCACAGCCCCTCCAGGTTCTGTGTGCTTTGGGTCACTCTTCAGTACTTTCAGACAAATCTGTTTTACGTGTTGTCTTTGGTTATATGATTGTTCCCAGCAGAAAGTCAACTTGATATAAACTATTCCACTTCCAGCAAGTCTGTGTTTCACAAATGACCATCTTATGCTGCCTGATGGTTAGAATTTGGTGCTCAGGTCTCGTTCTGCACTTGACAGTGATACAGATATGGTTGTGAGGAAAGCTGGCCTTTTTGTTGGGGTCTGGAGTGAGTCAGCCCTGGTAACACTTCACCCTGACGCTTCTGCATATGACCTCTGGTAAAGCTCTGTGCCTGGAAAAGCCTCAGTGGCCTCATTTGTGTAGCAGCATGCTTGACACACTGGGACAAAAATGCCTGGCATAATTTAAGAGAGGGTGGACTTATTTGGGCTCACAGTGTCAAAGCTTTCAGTCCGTGGTCCCTGGCTCCATTGATTCTGGGCCTGTGGGGAGGCAGAACATCATGGTGGCAGGTTGCTCACCTCGCAGTGGACAGGAAGTAGAGAGACCAGAAACAAGACACAGACCCCACCAAACACTGTGCCCCAATGACGTCCTTCTTCCAGCTAGGCTCCACCTCCTCAAGTTTCCAGAACCTTCCAAAATAGCTCTGCCACTGAGGACCAAGCCTTCCATATGCAAACCTGGATTGGGGAGGCTTCATAACTAAACCTTAACAAGCAGGCGTAACCCTGTCCTGCAGGGTGGTGAACAGAAGTAACCTGAGGAAAAACCCGGCATGACCCTGCTCAGAGGAGGAGCCACGACTCAGTGAGTGACACGCTTCTCTCTCCCTCAGTGACATGACAGCCTCCTGGACCCAAGGCTGGCTTTGAGGATGTCCCCACCCTGCTCTGGTGACACTTTTTAGAATACAAGCTGACATTCCCCAGTGTACTGTTCACTGTCAGATCAACAGGGCATCTGCAGAGGGCAGGGAGGGCTGTGCCCCTTGGGCTGCAGAGGGCCACCAGTTAGAGGGCATAGAGGATTAACCCCAGCTCACATCTGGGCCACGCCAGGTCCTGCTCCTGTGCCAACACCATAGATAAGAACTCAAACACATGGCACGTATGGCAAGAGTTTCCCTCCACAGTGACAGAGGTCACTGACATAGCAGCCAAAGGAGCGCCATGGCAGAGGGGGCTGCAGGAGCCAGTACTCACCCTAGACTAGCTGTGTGGCCTTGGGCAAGACCCTGCCCCTCTCTGGGGACCCTCCTCCCACAGGACCAGAATTTGGGAGCACCGACCTTGACCATGGTCCTGCCTGCAATGTGAAAAGTGAGGCTGGGCATCTCAATCTCTTGCCTCAGTCTCCCCACCTATAACACAGGGTACAGATGACCAACACTCCCTTCTGTGTCAGGTCATCAAGAGTCTTGCAAATAAGGTGCTCCGAAAACCAGGAAGCAAGCACATTTTGCACCGTGACATCTATGGCCTTGCGCTGTGCTGAGCAAACTCAACGGGGCAACAGGGAAAAAGCAGCCAACTCCCGTTGGGGGAAAAATGAGAGCTTTCAGAGAGAGACAAATAACTTGCAATTTAAATGCAGGAGAGACCAGCCTGTGCCACCACATATGCAGATAGATGCAAATGATATGCAAATGGACCCGAGTAAACCGGGGTTTGCCAATGTGCTTTGCCAAGCAGTCAGTGACAAGGTTCAGCAGGTCTGGTCTGTGCCAGAGGCTCACATCTGGGGCCCAGGGGCCTGGAGTAAGCGCTCAGTCGCCCCTAAAGTCTCCCTCCCTCCTCTCCCTGGGGCCCAGGCTGCCTCCAGATTATCCTCAGAGCGTTTCTGCCCTGCCCCAGGCCTGCTCTCCCGGCAGGGGCTCCCTCTTGCTCAGCACTGCACCCCAGGGGTGGCTCAGAGCCTGGCAGGGAGGGGGCGCGCTGGAGGCAGGCAGATGAATGTGGGAGGCAGGACAGTGGGTGAGTTAGCTGCTAAGTGCCCTTGACCCAGGCAGGGGCTGAGCCTTTTGGTTGTTCTGTCACCTGACAATTTGGCATCTTTGTTACCAATGAAGATTCAAAGGCATGGGTATCGTGACCAATGGAGGTATGGGGACTGAATGCATGACTGGCCTCAGCAACTCTGGAAAAGTTCCACTTGGTTGACAGAATGACATCCTCACTGGTCTTATTTGGCCATTCTCCATGGCGGCGGGGCCTGATGCAGAGGGCGTGTGCCATAACTGTTGATTGACAGATGAATGAATGACAGCTGAATGAATGATTGCAGGAATGAACAGTGGACATTCGCGACCCTGTCCCTGCCACCGCCCTGAAGCTCAGCTCTGACCGTCTTCTGATTGTTGTAGCAATGATTGAGTTTGGTGTCGATGAATTTTAGAAAGTGTTGCAGACACGCTTTGTGCCACATGGGAATCCCCTGGCCATCTCTGGTCCCAGCTGGGGTGGGAGGCCATCTGAGGCAGGTGCTGTCATGGAGGGGGTGGTGTTCCCCAAGGCCTCCTGAAGCTGCCAGTGCAGCCCAGAAGTGTGGGAGAGAGAGCAGAACCCCTCGGGAACAAACTTCTGGAATGGAGGGCAGGAACCAGGGCCCTGCCCCCATGGCCCACTTCCAGAAGTCAGTACGGGGACATTTCTGTCTGCTTCCAGAGTACCTGGGGGCATCAGGGCCTCACACCACCCCCAGCAGCCTCCTCAGTAAGGCCCACCTCCATCTCTCCTCCTCGCCACTCTCTCCTGCTCCTGGGGTCAGCGTCAAGTCCTCACCCCGGGCTCTGCTTTTCAAGAGACCCCCAAGTCAGGACAGAGGCAGCTCTCAGTCTGGTTATGTCCCCAGCTGGGCATCTTATGGATGTGTTATGTGTGCAAAGGTGGAAAACAGGTCGAAAATGGCTTGTCTTCACAGCTAAGTGAATTAAGCCAGTGTTGAGGAAGCACTGTAGGATACAGGTTCAAGGCCAACCCGGGTTCAAGGAAAGAAACTGGGCATGGTGGTGCTCACTTGTCATTCCAGCAATGGTAGGAAGGATAAAATAGGAGGACTGTGGTCCAGGTCAGTCTGGGCAAAAAATGAGACCCTATCCCCAAATAACCAGAGTAAAAAAAGGGCTGGAGGGGTGCCTCAAGTGGTAGAGACCCTGCCTAGCAAGTGTGAAGCCCTGAGTTCAAACCAAAAAACAAACAAAAGCCCGTCTCAATTCACACTTCTAGTACCTAGTAGTGACATGTGGCGAAGCAGGCTCTCTACCAGTTGAGCGACCTGCAGGGACCACGGGTTTGGGAGATGCGTGGTACCCAGTTTCCTTATGAAAACAGACTCTTCCCTAGCCTAGGCCCTGGGACACCCCCCCCCACCAGGAAAGGGGGAAAGGAGGGACTGGGACCAGTGACCAAGTCACTCTCTGCTCTTTTTCAAGACCTTTAATGTTTTTTAAACAACAGTTTTAGGTTCATAGCAAAACTGAGAGGAAGGCACAGAGAAATTCCACAGCTCTGCCCCCAAGCATGAGTCTTTGCCATTTTCAACCTCCCCGCCAGAGTGGTCCTGGGCACCCTGAGGAACCCACATGGACAGGTCAGGACACCGCCTTTTTAAGCTGTGTCACCTGGTCAAAAGCTCCCTCCCTGCCCTCTCCCAGGCTGAGCCCCTGGGCTAATTAGAGTCCATTTTAACTCAAATGACCTGCCACCTCCCTAGTATGCCTGGGGACAGTTCCGCCCCTGCAGCAGAGCCTGGGAGCCAGGAGGAAGGTCAAGGTTGGGTTTAGCGACAGGGCCGAAACAGCGCCTTTGATTTCATCACATTCAAAGCAGATGCCTAGCGCTGGTGGGGTGGGAGCGCGTGCCTCCTTCACGCGTTAGACACACGGTTATCGGGGGGTCTCAGATGGTTATGCGGCTACGGCAAGGATGCTGGGGATACAGAGCACAGCTGGGCAGCCTGGGCCCCCGGGAACAAAGCGCAGTGGAGGAGGCACGACAGCAATGGCTCCAAGGTCTCAGGCAAGCGCTCGGAGGACACTCAGCCCAGGCCAAGGGGACAGAAGAAGGCCAGGACGGGACTGTGTGACCAGGCTGTGACCAGGGCTGCGGCTGGAGGGCAGAATGCCCGAATACTGGGCTTTCAGGGCAGGGAACCCAAGGATGGGCTGGGTCCAGCCCACGATGAATCTTGAATACCACGTTTAAGAATAGAGACAATGGCTGGATGAGTGGCTCAAGTGGTAGAGCGTCTGTCTAGCAAGCATGAGGCCCTGAGTTCAAATCCCAGTACCACACACACACACAAAAAAAGCAGAGACAAGAGGCTAGAATGCTAAGGGGAAGAGTGCATGCTTAGCACACAAGTGAGGACCTGGGTTCCATCCCAGCACCCCTGAAAAAGCCAAATGCTCCAGACACCAGCCTGCTTGGCAGAATCACCAAATAGACAGAAATGTGGTGATTCGATTCCATTTACCCAACATTCCTGGGCCTCTATGATTGCTCTGCTCTGGGGAATGCAGAGAAATTAAAAAGTATTTTTAAAACAAAAAACCACAGGGCTTTCACTCCCAGCAACACAGTAGATTCCACACAGAAAACCCTTTGGCTACAAAATCCTACTTGGAAATGGAAGTGAAAACACAACACACATCCTTTTAAATGCACGGCTGAGCTTGCAAGAAAGGAGGGCTGGTGTGGTGCACTGTGGGGCTGGGCAGGCTGGGCAGGCTGGGGTGTCAGATGCACCAGTGTAGGGATTGCAGCTTACATCCCCTATGGGTGCAAGAAATGAGGTTTCAGGCTCCCTGAGGTGGTGGTGGGGTGTTGCAAGTGAGACCCCACCCAGTCGCTCTTCAGAGCTATATTCTCAGTAATGGCTACAACTCACTCTGTGCCCAGACAGCTGCATGACCTCATCTGCCACTTCTGTCCAGGGCTTAGGGTGGGGACCTAGGGCTACACTGGGAACTTATAACCATAGACTTAGCCTCTAGGGGGTTGGGATTTAAATTTAGACTACTCTGCTCTCCTAGAGCAAGAATTTAACACAAAAAGGGTCCGTAGGCACTGGGCAGAAAAATGCAAACTTGTCCTCATTAGAGGACCAAGGCCTCAGCCACAGAGTTCCCACGTACACCCCTGCAGATGAGCTCACAACGGGAAAATTACAAAACAAAAGCTGTCATAGCTGAGATCCAACAGCAAAACCAACATGAAGAACCTCAGGTGACAGAGATGGGAGACAGGGACCCTAGAATAGCTGTGAGGGGTACTGGGGTGTAGTCAGTGGTAGAGGCTCTGCTGAACACGAGGGAGGCCCTGGATTTGATCCCCAGCACTACGAATACATAAATAAATAAATACTAAACAGATAATAAAAGGCATAAAGAAGTTGGGGAAATAGCCAAAAGAAGACTTTCTGGTTGAGGATGGCAGATTAAAGGATTTTCCCTGCTTCCTCCCAAGGCTTCTTTAAAAGGGAAGAAAGGGAATTTTTCAAAATATCACAAGGACAAAGACAATGTGATACGAGGAAACAGGAGGAAAATTGTGAAATTGGAAAGCAGATGGAGGAGAAGCGACTTAGTGGATGAAAAGTGTAGGGTGGGAAGTGGCCATGAGATGCCTAGAAACAAGGGAAGCCTAGCCCGGCGCCAGTGGCTCATGCCTAGCTACTTGGAGGCTGAGATTCAGAGAATCAAGGTTTGAGGCCAGCCTGGGCAAGTAGTTTTCAGACCCTATCTCGAAAATAAACCAGAGCAAAATGGACTGGAGATGTGACTCAAGTGGGTAGAGCACCTGCTTTGCAAGTATGAAGACCTGAATTCAAAACCCAGTTCCACCAAAAAAACCCCAAAACCAAACAAAAAAAGAGGAAGCTCCAAGGCTCAGGAACTGAGGACCCTGAAATCCTGGCAGCACAGGTGGACGGACACTGGGTGAGACTTGCCGAAAGAGGTTAAAGAAGGTTAGTGGGCCAGGGTGTGGTTCAGCAGCTTGCTCAGAACTCAGGAGGCCCTGGTTCCATGCCAGCTCCCGAGATCAGTGAGGGGCTCGAGGAGTGGCTCAAGAGGTAGAGGTCCTGCCTGACAAGCACAAGGCCCTGAGTTCAAACCCCAGTACTGCCAAAACAAACAAAAGAGCAGTAAGTAACCAAGATCCCTTCCTTTCCCCCAAGGTGACTGTCTACCACCAGAAGACACGACCCAGGGCGTGTGGACTGGGGAGGAGTGGATCCAGCCGAGGGCAGAGGCCTCTCACTGAAAACAGAATGAGTGAGATAAAGGTGTCTACACTGAAGATTGAGTGCCCCGGCCGGCAGCCAGGCCTAGGTTGGAACTGTAGGCAGAAAAGTCAGTGATAATCTTCCAGGCCTGGGGGGGGGGTGGTTAAGGAGCTCAAGAGGAAAGCCCTAAAGCCATTGACTTTGGAGCTGCCAATGAGGTCACCCCAGCTGCAGTCTCTGGTGGGCAGCCAGTGCTGTGCTCCCAGCTTCCTCTGTGTGCAGAGGTCAAGTGTCAGCAGGCACCAAGAGAAGCTTCTGACACAGACAGAAGCAATAACAAGTTGATAGAAGAAACCTGGAGGACACAGATGAAAACAGGAAGAAAATGCCAACAAAATTAGCATCACTGTCATTAAAGATCTGAGACAGAGCCCACACTAAACAAGAACAGAATGTTATGAAAAAGGAACATTCTGAGAATCAAAAACATCTTGCTGGCAGCATTACCACTTATTAAAACTTAGTGGTAAGGCTGGAAAATAAGGTTGACAATGAGGGAATTCCAAAAGACAGAGCAGAAGTACAGAGCACAGAGAGAAAAGATAGGAATATTAGAGAGTCGGGGCCAGGGGCGAAACTCCTGGAACAAGTGCTTAGCATGAGTGAGGCCCTGGGTCCAGAACCCAGTATAAAAAATAAAGAAAAAGGAAGTTAGGGGATCATTCTCAAAGATCTGATCCAACTATGGGAGAAAACTGCCTCGAAGGGGTAAGGCCCTGAGTTCAAACCCCAGGGCCACCAAACAACAATAAAACAAAATGAGGGAAAAGACAGAGCAAATTTAGATTTCTACACCTAGTTGAAATATCAGTCAATAGTGAGCACACAATAAAGATGTTTTCAGAAGGCAGAGAAAATAAAGAAAATAGAGGGGGGAGGCCATTAAATAAATTATTCAAGTAAATTGCTTTGAATTAAATGATAGGAGTTTTCAGATTACCAAATTCTCAACAAAATGGATGAACACAATGGCCCATAACCAGGACTTTTCAGATCACTGTGAGCAAATGAAAGCTCACACAGGCTTCTAGAAAGGACAAACCAGGCTGCCAGAGTGGCTCAAGCAGTAGAGTGCCTGCCCAGGAAGTGTGAGGCCACGAGTTCAAACCCCAATGCTGCCAAAAAATGAATAAATAAAAGGAAAGGATAAATCAGTTTTAGAAAAGCATGAAGAAAGGAGTAGTAGCACATGCCTGTAATCCAAGCACTCAGGAAGTTGAGGCAGGAAAATCTCAAACACAAAGACAGTCTGGGATACATAGTGAGATCTTGTTCCCATTACCAAAAACCAAAAACAAAAAGCATGAAGAATCAGAATGGCCTCAAACTTCTTAATGCCACCATTGAAGTGAGACCAAAATGGAGCAGAGGCCTTCAATGGGGATACATTTTTTTCTTCTTTGGTGCGGGGGATTGAGCCCTGAACTATTCCCCAGCATGGAATTGAAAATCCCAAAGAAAAAGTATTTCAGACTTACAATCCTATACTGGCCAAATTATCAGTCAACAGTGAGGACACAATACAGAAAGACATTTTCCTAAATAAATAGACTAAATAAATTGAGGTCTCATGAATTCTTTCCTGGCAATTTACTGCAGGACGTGCTCCACCAAAACAAGGGAATAAACGAAGAAAGAGATTAAGGTGAGAAACAACTGTGGCAGAGATAAGGGGTCCTCAAGATGGAGGTGAAGGAAGAGCCCAACAGGCCTGGAACTTAGCCAGAAGTCTCTGGAACAAGCCAGAAGGATGGTGAAAATATTTCAAGAGGGCAGAGTTGAAAGAGTAACTGGACAGTTGACGATGTGGAACACTGATGTGTGTATGAATGAGCTAAAGACTGTCTCCAGGAGCCAAAACTGGAGGAACTCAGGACCAGGAAACACAATAAACCCTATGGATGCTCTAAGCTAGGTGCATGCATGTCACTGAAAAGTTAAACCCAGAGAAGACAGAGTCAAATAGCAAATGTACTGTGTTCTTTTGTATGACATTTTGAATCTCGTGGGTCACCAGTTTCTGAGGGTCTTGGCTACTTGTTCTGTCTCAACCAGCACAGAATTAACACCTTTCCACCCCCCAACCCCATGGCCTTCCCCATGCTGTGGGGTTCACTCAGTGCCCATACCAGTGCAAGCTGGTTCCACAAAACCAAGAAGTCAATTGTGGTGAGCATCACACAATGGCCACTCGTATTGGCTCCCTCCTTCCCTCCCTCTCTCTCCATCTTGCCTGAGATGAATCCCTAGAGCTTTTGTTCAGCAGACCTCCATTCTGCTTTCTAATGTCGTAGAAAAAAGACCCTTGGTGTGGGAGGCAGTGCTGGATTAAGTGAAAAGACTCAATGTTTTCCCCTTAAGATCAGGAACAAGGCAAGATGATTCAACATCATAAAAGAATTCCTAGCCTGTGCATAGGAAAGAAAAAAAGGCATATGCATCCAGTTGGGAAGGAAAGTGAGAAATCTGCTCCTATTTGCATTTTTAAATGACTGCCTACAGTTTTAAAAATCCCATAGAACTAACAAATTTAATCAGGTCACAGAATACAAACCAATATACTACACACACACACAGTATTCTTATATATTCACAACGAACAACTGGACATTGAAACTAAGAAATAGCACTGAAAAAATGTCTGCCAGGCATGGGGGTACACAACTGTAATCCCAGCACTTGAGAGGTGAAGGCAGGAGGATCACGAGTTCAAGGCCAGCCCGGGCTGTACACGCAGTGAGAACTTGTCTCAACAAAACAAAACAAGCAAACAAAAAATCCCAGAAAATTAAATGCAGAGGTATAATCTATGCTGAAGACTACAAAACACTAATGAAATAAAATCCGAGAATCCCTAAATAAATGGGGAGGTATACCATGTTCATGGATGGGGAGCTGATCTATAGATTCAACCCAACCCCAAAGGAAATCCTACCAGGCTTTTCTTTTCTTTCTTTCTTTTTTTTTTTTTTTTTGTAGAAATAAATAAGATGATTATAAAATTTATATGGGAAGGCAAAGGAACTAGAATAACAAGAAGAATTTTTATGGCTAACCAACTGAACTAACCAACCACCACATAGCACACTGACTGCTTTTAGGTCTCACTATGAGGCTTTGGTGATCAGATAACATGGAGTTGGTGACAGGACAGACATGCAGACCACAGAGCAGGGTCAAGTCCATAACCAAAGTTGCACAAATATGACCAAGCAAATTTTGTTCAAGGTGCAAAGGCGATTTAAATGAAAAAGGACATCTTTTTTTTTTTTTCAATAAATGGGGTGGAAAAATTGAGTAGCCATGGCCAAGAAAAAAAAAAGAGTCCTATCTCACATGTGATACAAAAATTAACTCCAAATTGATCCTTGATGTAGATATAAAATGTAAAACAACAAAACAAAGAAGAAAGCATCACAGGGGAAATCCTTGTGACCTTAGGATAAGCAAAGCATTCTCAGATATGACACCAAGTGCACAACCCATGAAAGAAAAAGGGATAAAATCGATTTCATTCAAAATTTAAATTTTTGCTTCTCTTAATTTTAAGAGAATGAAAATATAACCCACAGGTTGGGACAAGGTATCTGCTAATCAGAAGTCCAAGAAAGACTCGTATCAAAACCACAGGGGCTCTACTCACAGCTCCACAATCAAAGGACAAACCGAGCCATGTTCAAATGGGCAAAAGATGTGAAAAGTCACCAGAGAAGACACAGGAACGGCGAATAGGAGACAAAAAGATGCTCATCTCATCCTCTAGTCACTAAGGAAATTAATATTAAAACCACAGCAGCATTCATCACACACTCGTTAGCATGGCTAAATTCTTTTTAAAAACAAAACAAGTCAAGTGTTGTCAATGTCAATGCCAGATCACCACCAAGTGGGGTTTACTCCAGGGAACAAGGGTGACTTAACAATTTTAAAGACTTTTTTTTTAAATGATGAACATAATTCAAGAAATGAAATAAACTCTTGGCGGAGAGAGACCTGCACAATAGGAAAACGTCACTGAAGAAGTCACACAGATGAAAAAGCGCTGAGAAATGCGAAGTGCAGGTCAAGGGACACAGGAGGTAATCTTAGGTCACAATGCAGATGACAGGATTTTCACAGAAGCCACAGGAGAGCAGTACGCAAAGAGACAGCGGCTGGGGTTTTAAGGAAGTTCCCAGAACACAGAAGCCCAAGGAAGCCAGGCTGAATGAGAAAAGTTGAAAATTCACTTAGGTACGCTGGAACTCGGAAAAATTGAAGACCAGGAGAAAAATCTTAAAAGTGGCCCAGAGGGAGAAAATAATTACTAACAAGAAATGACAAATAAACTAATAGAAGAACTCTTTTTGTCCACAAATAGGAAAGAAAACAATGGGGTGACACGTTTAAGATGTTAAGGAAAATTGATCTTCATTGTCGAGTAATATACCTAGCTCAACTATCACAAAAGAGCGTGTGCAAAGGAAAACCTTTCTTTCTTTTCTTCTCCTTCCTTCCTGCACTGGGTTCTGAACTCAGGTCTTCATTCTTGCAAAGCAGGTGCTTTACCACTTGAGCCAAACCTCCAGTCCATTTTGTTCTGGTTCTTTTGGAGATGAGGTCTCTTGAAGTATTTGCCCAGGCTGGCCTCAAACCACCATCCTCCTGATCTCAGCCTCCCAAGTAACTGGAACTACAGGTGTGAGCCACCAATCCTGGAGCAGGAAAACCTTTTCAAATGAACAAAAACTAAGAATTTTTCATCCTCAAACTCTTACTACCAAAACCCCAAAGAGGTACTGTACCAAGAAATGCAAACCGAAAGGAAGGAGCATTAAGAAACAGTAGCAAGCAAGTAACTGAGCAATGTTGGTAAATCTAAGAATTACATTAGAATATAGGTTTGACAGAAATCCAAACTACACAGTCCAAGAAGTTACTTCTCCCTAAATGGCAGTCTAAGTAGCTCCTGTAGCAGCTGCAGTGTCAGCTCTGTTCCTGATGCTGTTCCCCAGTTCCAGGATGGCTCCCCAGGGCACCCATCTTCCCCCAGGGCAGACACAGGGACAGGGACAAGCACACAGCTCCCTCTCTGGAGCAGGATCTTGAAGTTGCACATCCATCACTCCCTCTGGGCATCCCATAGCACAAAGGATGCTGGGAATTGTAGTCCGTATCAAGCCAGCATGGGCCAGTGAAACACTTTGACTTTGCAAGAGACAGAAGAGAGTTGGGGGCCACAGCAATGACTATAAAAGTGACAGAGTCCTATCTCCTTTCTTAAAGAGCGTGGTTAAATCAAGAAGGAACTGTGTCTAGGCACAAAAGCCTGGAACAGAGAGAGGTGTGGAAGCAATCCTGTGCAGGTTGCAAAATGACAAGCACACAGTTGGCACCATGTGTCTGCAAAACCAAGAGCTCCCAGCTAGAACCTAGGGAGGAGAGACTAAGCCTTCCACAAATGGAGCCAACTGAAGGGGCAGTGTTAGGAATTACATCAGCATGCCTTTAAGATGCACAGAGGCAGAACCAGCATTTATACCGCAAACCTAACATTAGCTCTCTGTGGAAAGCAAAGCGGGGGCCGGGCGCCATGGGTCACATCTGTAATCCCAGCTACTCATAAGGCAGAGATCAGGAGGATCTCAGTTCAAAGCCAGTCCAAGCAAATAGCAAGACCCTATCTCGAAAATACCCAACATAAAACGGGGTTGGCAGGATGGCTCAAGTGGTAGAGCTCCTGCCTAGCAAGCATGAGGCCCTGAGTTCAAACCCCAGTATGCCCAAAAAATAAAGGGGGAGATGGTTAAAATTAAAGTACCAGACAAAAATAACAAGGCTTATTTTTCAAGACTCATATTTCCAGACTTAATACAACGCTACAGTAATCAGAACATGTGATGTGGGCTTAAGAACAAACAGATCAATGAACAGAACAGAGAATCCAGAAATAAACCCAGATACATAAAGGCAGATTAAAACAGCTCCATCAGCCAGAAGTGGTGGTGTACGCCTGTAATCCCAGCACTCATGAGACTGAGGCAGGAGGATTACGGGTTTGAGGCCAGCCTGGGTGACATAGGGAAACGTGTCTCAAGAAAGAAAAAGAAATGAAATCAGCCATATTTTTGGTATCTTTGAAAATTAGAAAGTACACTCGTGTTTCATGCAGACTCAAGAGGAAGTTGTAGGAATGTTTCTTTCCACGTTCAGACGTTTCCTTCCATGTGGAGGAGCTGAATTTGTGTGACACTCTCAGCCCTTTTTGCACTCTGCCCCAGGGAGGGAGCCTGACTCACCTGCTTGGTAACTGTGGGAAAAATCAAACCCACAGGCCGTGGCCATTCCGCCCACCACTCAGCAGTGAGGTGACAGGAGAAAAGATGCCTAGTCCCCATCCTCAGAATTAAGAAGCCTTTGGCTGTCACACTTACCCTCAGCCTCCGACCTTGTTATTTGTTTTGTTGTTTGAGATAGTGTCTCTCTATATAGCCCAGGTTGGCCTCAGACTTGTAATCCTCCTGCCTCAGCCCCCTGAGTTCTGGGATTATAGGTGTGAACCATCATGCCTGATTCCAACCTTATTTTTTATCTTTTTTTTTTTAAAAAAGATGATTTTGTTGTTGTTGTCTCCCTGCTGCTGGTTCTTTGTCTTATCTCTCAGTTAGCTCAGAATTCATAAGAGAAGTTATTTCTAAAGCCTCCACGATACCAACAGATGCCAGACATGGGGTGGCATCTGAGTAGTCCCAGACTCAGAGGCTGAGGCAGGAGGATCACAAGTTTGAGCCAGCCTGAGTTACACAGAGACCCCATTTCAAAAAAGGAACAGAGAGAAAGTGAAAAAAGAAAAAGCCATCATGAAATATTCGGCGATGTAGAAATGAATAAGTAGGAAATAAGATGTGTAGAATGCAGCACAGGCAAGGTTCACAGAGCAGCGTGTGGTGCTAAGTGCAATTGCTCTACAGCAAAACTCACGTGCGCGTGAGTAAAGCTTTCCACCAACCACACAGCTTTGAAAATAGAAGCAAACAAAGTTAAGAATATGAGTGAAAAGGAAATTAACACAGCAATGATCAAAAAGCCAAACACTGGTTTTTTGGAAAGACAAATACACAAACATCTAGTGAGATTAATCAAGGGAATGAAAAATAAAGGCAAAAATATCTAATGCTAAGGAACAGAGAACCGGCACCGTGGCTCACGCCTGTAATCCCAGCTACACGGGAGGCAGAGATCAGGAGGATCGTAGTTTGAAGCCAGCGTGGGAAAATAATTCTTGAGACCCTATCTCAAAAAAAAACCATCGCTGGTGGAGTGGTTCAAGGTGTAGGCCTTGAGTTCAAACCTTAGTACCACAAAAAAAAAAAAAAATTGCAGAATACCTAAGACTGCGTCAGCTCCCTGGGGGTGGAGTGGGGTGATGTGGGCAACATAAGGCGCCCACCCAGCCACAAGCTGCTGGCCCCAGCAACCCCAGCAACCCCAGCAAACCTCAGCTCCCGGCATGCCTTGAGAATCGGCCTTTGACTGCCTGCACTCCTGTCCTCCCGTGCTTTGGAACAGGCAAAGAAGGACGACAGGTCATTTTCTGGTCCAGGGACAGCATGCAGCTCGCTCTCAACAAAGGCTGAATGCCAGGTTCTAGTCTGGGTGCTGTGCAGGTGGCCTTCGGTGCCCACTAACAGGCTTTGGGGAAAACAGGACTCACGTTAAAACAAGTCCTGAGTTTTCACTTTGGGGACACCTGGTGCGGGCCACGCCTTGTGCTGGGTGCCTTGATGTGCAAACTCATTCACCTCGCACCTTCACAGACTGCAACTCAGACCTGAGTCAACTGTGATCAAATCTGACACTCTCTCCTTTCACCTGGCACAGTGGGCGTGAGTGTGTCAGCTCCACCTTTGTACTTACGATTTATTTGTCCTCACCTTTTCTGTGTCTCTTTGTCCCTCCTTTACAGCCTTCTGTTGGGTTGAGTCTTCATAAATATTCTGTTCTGTTTCCTTACTTGCTTTTTAGCTATTTTTTTCTATCACTGTGACAAAATACCTGAGAAAATCAACTTAAAAAGAGGAAAAGTTGCCCGGGTGCTGGTGGCTCACGTCTGTAATCCGAGCTACTCAGGAGGCAGAGATCAGGAGGATCGAGGCTCAAAGCCAGCCCAGAGTAAACAGTTCCTGAGATCCTATTTCAAAAAACCTTTCACAAAAAAGGGCTGGTAGAATGGCTCGAGGGGTAGGCCCTGAGTTCAAACCCTAGTACTGCAAAAAAAAAAAAGAAAGAAAGAAAGAAGCAGCAGACTGATCTCATTTACTATAAGACTACATACAAAATAGTGGGGCCAGGGGCCAGTGGCTCACGCCTGTAATCCTAGCTACTGAGGAGCAAAGATCAGGAGGATCGCAGTTTGAGGCCAGCCTGAACAAAAAGTTTGAGAGACCCCATCTCAACCAGTAAAAGCTGAGCCTGGCAGTGCACACCAAATATTTGGGAAGTATGAGTAGGGGGACAGTGGTCCAGCCAGGCAGGGAATAAAGTGAGACCCTATCTCAAGAATAACTAAAGCAAAAAGGGCTGATGGAGTGGCTCAAGTGGAAAAGTGCCTGCCTAGCTAGTGTGAGGCTCTGAGTTCAAACCCCAGTGCCACCAAAAAAAAAAAAAAAAACCCCAAAAATAAAAACACCCCTCTCCACTCTCCAAAGAAACCACACACTTGGTGGACAGCAAGAGACACAGACCTCCTGAGAGGCAGACAGTGGTGGCTGGAGCAGCAGCCACCTGGAAGCATGTGACCCTGTGTCCCATCCTCAGGGACCTGGAGATCTGTCCCAGTCCTATTGTACCACTGTTTGCTTCATGATGAGCTCGTGGATCCCCTGTTCTCTTAGGCAAATTCAGCTGGGTTCCCGCCATTTGTGTAACCCACACACAAGCTGGGGCACCACGTGTCCCAGTCATTTTCAAGTAATAAGGCAGCAGTGGGGTTTTCCAGGTGGCCACTGCTGAAAACAAAGTTTCAAACACAGCCCAGGTCACCTCTGACCCTACTTGCTTCCTCTGTGTGTCATCCATTGGCCCAGTGGGGCAGGAGCTCTGCTCCTTTGGCTGTCCTGAGAAGAGGTTGCCAACAGACATGAGACCCCAGTGCTCGCCACCAAGCCCAGCCCTGCAGCCTCCCCTTGTGAGACACCTAGAACGTTGCTATTTCTCTATTCATCTAGGACAAAGTCCCCAGCTCCCGGTGACATCAGCAGCAGGGCCTGTTCAGTGCCTGGCACCCTCTTCACCCCCACGGGGCTCAGCCCAGCAGTGCTTCCTGCAGGAGACACTTCCATAGTGGGAGGCAGAGGAAATCCTGGACCACTGCGCAACAGACTCCCCAAGGTTACTGAAGGTCAAAGCCTAAAGGGCTCCCAGGGCCCCAGGGCCCCCCTTCTTCTCCAAAGTAGGGGTGAAAAGGGGCTCACTTGTGGGGAGTGAGCAGCCGTGGTCTGTTTGGGCACGGCCCGGCATGGAAGAAAGCAGCAGACAGAGCCTGGACAAGACCTGAGACAATTCGTCCTTAGAACTGGTGTCCCCTGCAGACAGACCCCTGCCACCCCAGGACACAGACCCCCAGCAGCCTTGAGCATGTCACCAGAGAACCCAGCTTTCTGAAGCCAAGAGCCTCAGGAATTTCAGGTGCAAACACAGCAGGTGCCAAGCCACCATTAGCAGACCAGTAGCCAGCTGAACGCACAGAAAAGATATTTCCGGTCAAAGATAACTGCTTAATTGGGGCTTAATTAATTAATGTTTCCAGACTACTTGAGATGCTTGAGCGAAGTGTCCTGCTGAAAGAGACTCAGGGTATTGTTCGATTAGCAGTGCTACTTTCAGCCATTTGGAATTATAGGTGTGATAGATCCCAGATTAAGTCTGGTGACAGTAAACAGTAAAGTGAGTGTCCTTGAGTGACCTTGCCTCTCCTGTCTCCCCTTCTTCCCCCATTTCTCCTTCTTCCTCCTTCCAGAAACATCATACGTCTGATGGAACCACTCTCATAAACCGATGACATTTGACTCTTAGACTGAGGACTTGACCTTGAAACCAGAGCTGCAGGCAGGCAGGGCTGGGTCCTTACCTCTGCACCCCAGTGCCTACAGTAGGGTGCCTGGCACCTAGTCATCCCATCAGCTTGGGGGAATGAATGAGTGAAGGATGTCAGCCTCACTTAGAATGTCAGGCCCCAGTTTCTCCAAACCAGGGTCACAGCCTGTTGGACTCCCAGTCCCTTGGGCTAGGGACAGGCTGGGTTCAGGGAGGCAGAATATACAAGGCTCTTCTCGCCTGGTTATCAAGGGACCCCCAAACCCCAAACATACACATACACCAGCCGGGATGCCAACAGAAGCCCCTCACCCCCAAGCACCCACAGGTCTCCATCCGCCGCCCCTGCCCAGGAAGGCCAAGGAGCTGGTGACTCTGGAGAACCTGGGTGAAAGTGGGCAGGTTTTGACTTCAGCCCACCTAGGCTGTCTTCTTCCTTCCCACCTCTGGAGTAACAAGGGGCCAAGGGAGCTCTCCTGGGCCTCTCTAAGCCCTGCACTATGTAACTGTCACCTGCACCCCACCCTCCCCTCCTCTGTCCACACTTCACCGGGGAAGAGTTGGGACCCAAAGCGTTTGCACCTCGGTTTCCAGGTCTGGATTAGAGAACTCTGTCTGAGACCCCTTCCAATTCTGACCTGCTAGATTTAAGATTGCCTTTTTTTATGGACTCCACTGGAGCAGCGTGGTCCTCTGCAAGTCACCAAAGCAAAATACTTGGGGTCTCTCTCTCCAGCCACAGGATCGTGATCCTTCTACATACACCAACTGCATGACTGGGATTACAGACATATATCATCACCACAGGACTTGTTTGTTGAAATGAGGTCTCAGTAACTTTTTGCCTGGCTTGTTCTTGAACCATGATCCCCATCTTTGCCTCCTGATTGGTAAGCGCACCTCGATTGGTACATCATGGGAGGCCACCCAGCAGCTGGAGCAGCAGGACGCTCAGGTCAACACACACTTGCCTGTCCACCCCGGAGGTGTTCACAGCTCAGAGTTGAGAGTTCAGACGCTGGTGTCTGGCGAGACTGGTTTGGGGGTCCCACCTTCACCAGAGACCAACTGTGTGACAGGCAGCAATGACTCTCTGACCCTCGGTCTCCTCATCTGTAAGCAGGAATTACATGCACCCATTCCCTAGGATGGCGGAGAGACAGTACCTCAGATCCTATGACACATACTCAGTGCCAACTGTCACTGTGTGTCTGCTCAGGGCTCCAGAGGCAGGCCACCATGCTGGCTCAGACGGTCAGAATGTCCTTTGATTCCAGACCAGATCTAGAGGCCACAGGGCAGCAGTAAGTCAGGCTGTTCCCTGCACCCTGTCCTCTGCCCACCCTGCTGGTTTTTTTCTGAGAAGCCCAGGGGCCCACGGGGACCAGAGCTCTGCCTGATTCTCTCTGAAGGTGCCCAGCATAACAGGCCTCCTCCCGCCCTGCTTGGCCCTCCCCTGGGCTCTGCAGGTCCAGCTCTCCCGAAAGGGAGAAGAAGCATGTCAGGAAACCCTATCCCAGGCAGGTGCAGGACGATGGAGCCTTCCCCTTCCCGGATTCCCAAGCCAAGGGGCCAGGCTCCCCCTAGGGTCCAGTGCAAAGCCAGGAGCCTGGTTAGCACCCAGGTGACATCGGATGAATGCTGTGTGTATCAACAGAACCAGTTCAATGAGAGAGAGAAAGGACAGACAGAGATGGAGGGGGTAAGACAAACAGGACAGGGAGGCCAGTCCCCCCAGTGCTGGGGTTGAACACTTCACCTTCCCCTGCCAGGGAGACTGGACTCTACTCAAAGGTGTAAACTAGAAGACAGGCGGTGAATAGGGAGCCACAGATGGTCCAGGAGCAGGATGGTGATGCGATGCAAAGGGAGGCCTGGCTCGGCCATCCACCGGCTTCTTGGGGGACAGGGGACATTTCACATGCCTTTGGGTCGGGGGAGGCCGAATTTTTCCAACACCCGCCTTGCCCCGCCCCCTTCCCCCCTCCCCCCCCCCCCCGCCGGCTACCGCGCGGTGCTAACGTCACCTTTCCGCAGGCCCCGCCCCGCCCCCGCCCGCCGCTTCCGCGCGGAGCGAAAATCGCCGCAGGCCCCGCCCCCGCCGGGAACCGCGCGCCTGCCAGGAACGCGTTGGCTGGAGCTGGAAGGCCGCCCGCCAGTCCGTCGTCCGTCAGCCGCGGCGACAGAGCCCGGCCCCGCCCGGCCCTCTCTTGGGGTCCTCCCTCTTCCCCTCCCCCGGGGTTCCCGCCGATCGCCCCCTCCTTGCTTCCTGACCTCCTCCCTGGGAGCAGAATTACCGGTGGGGGGGCCACCCCCCAACACACTCCTCAGGGGCTCACCTGCCTCTCCATCTCTGCAGATCCGAAGCTGGGCTCCAAGGACGACTTGGGGTTGGGGCGCCATGTCATATTTAGGGTGCATTTATCTAGGGAGGGATTCAAAGGTTGCAAAGGTCTTGCAAAGCCGTGGGGGCTGAGACAGCCCTGGGGACACCTCCCACGCCTGTTATGAATCTGTTAAACATTAGTTGACACCCACTTTGTGCCAGGTCTTAAGGATGTGGTGGTCATAACGCTAGACAAAAACGTCCTTATGGACAGAGGCTGGGGGACTGGGAGGGAACTGTGGAGAGGTGGGGAGGGCAGCCAGGGTTGGGGTGTCACCTGCTTGTCCTGCACCCAGCCTCTCTGCTTCCCTCAGTGTTTCCACACCACAGTACACAGCCCCCCAAACATGCTTGTGGGGCCAGGAGGGCACCCCACAGTCTGCTGTCACGAAGGCCCAGAGCTCAGAGTGACCCCAGGTGTTACAGAGGACAGGCTTTGTGGGCTTTCTTTGTGGGTAACAATGGCTGGCAGTGACTGAGCACTTGCTATGTGGCGAGCACTGTGCTAAGCATTTTATATGCATTAACTGTAGCTCATTTATTCTCGGATTTGGCAAGCATTTATTGAGTCCCCCCTCTTGCCAAGCTGTGCGCCAGACATTGGGGACTCACGGACAAGGAATTACTAACTCATTGTAGCATGTGGTGAGGGTTAGGAATGGAGTAAGCCAGATCTAGGAAGAACAGCCACCTAAAGGCTAGTGGCTATTTAGGGTGTGACTTAGTCTGTTTTTGCTGCTATAACAAAGCACTGGAGACTGGGTAACTTCTGAACGATAGAAATGTAGTATTCACAGTTCCAAGACTGGGAAGTCTGACGTCACATTGTAACCGGAGTCCTGGGCCGGAGGTTCAATTCCAGGGGTTTCACGTGTCAGGTATGGCCACTCACCCCAATACACCAAATAAAGAGCTGAGTGGCAGTGCAGGGCAGAGAAAGGAGGTCCATCACGCAGCCAGGGCAGCTGGGGAAGAGGCAAAGAGCACCTCGGCCATCTCTGGGGACAGGCGTGAGCTTTACGTTTAAACAGAGCAGAGAGGTGCTTAACCAAGCCCTCCTGGGCACAGTGTGGCCTGGCTGGTCCTTGTCTCAGTCCTGTCCAGGAGGGGAGAAGTTGTCACTGCTGTCATCACTTGAGGAATGCAATCTGGTCCCCATGAGATGATTGCTTCTGCTCCAGGGTACGCATAGGTAATCACCCTCATTAGGGGGTAGTCTGTCCTACCAGGTTCTGCTGATCCTTTCCTTGGAGGGAGTTTTGGCCCCTTATCATAAAAGTGTTATCAATTACTGGGCACTCGTGGCTCATGCCTGTAATCCTAGCTACTCTCTACTTGGGAGGCAGAGATCAGGAGGATGGCAGTTCGAAGCCAGCCCAGGCAAGTAGTTCAAGAGGCCTTATCTCAAAAATACCCAAGTCAAAAAAGGGCTGGTGGAGTGGCTCAGTACCACAAAAAAAAAAAAAAAGAAAGAAAAAGAAAAAGAAAAGAAAAGTTTTCAATCAGTCCTGTCCTTCCTGGAAACCAAGGTGACTGCTGAGAGCAAAGTCCATGGGTAGAAAATGGAGGCAGGGGTGGCAAGCTCTTATCCTGCTTTAAGTCCCCTTGAACGTCTGCAGGCCCATCAGGAATACCCGAAAGCAGTCCTAAGTATCTGCCACAAAGGCGTTAGCAGCCTCCGTGTCTGGTGAGGGCTGTGCTCTGCTTCCAAGACGGCGCCACATTGCCGCCTCTTCAGGAGGAGAGGATTGCTGTGTCTCACCTGGAGGAAAGGCCTAAAGGTCCCCTGGTCTAAGGGCACTAATCCCCTTGGCGAGGCAGAGCCCTCAGGACCTGATCACCTCTTACAGGCCCCGCCTCTCATAACCACTGCTCTGAGGGTAAATTTTGAAGGGACAAGAATTTTCTGAGCATGGCAGGTGGTGGGGACTTTAAAGTTGAGACTGAAGTGAGAAGGAGCCAAAGAAGTGCTTAGGGTGGAGGGAACCAGAGAAGGCTCTGCAGACCTCACAAGTCTTGTCTGGGGGATGCCAGCAGGAGTTCCCTCCTCCCCTTCCTCCCACCCTTCCCCCACCTCCATCCCAGGGGACCCCATAGGGTCCGCAGTGAGTGACTAGCTCAAGGTCTGGCATGCAGGGGTGCTCCATGGAGGCCTTTTGTTTGCTTTCTTTTCTTATGGCATTGGGTTCCCCAGTCCTTTTTATGTTTTTTGTTTGTTTTTGTGGTACTGGGGTTTGAATTCAAGGCCTTGCCTTGCCAGGCAGGTGTTCCACCAGGAGAACTCTCAGCTCTTTTTCTTTAGGATATTTTTCAGGTAGGGTCTTCCATTTTTTTGTCCAGGGACAGCTTCAGTCTGAGATTCTCCAGCTACAACTCCTGCAAAGCTGGTACTACAATAGAAATCACCACACCCAGCTTGTTCATTGAGATGGGGGTCTCACTAACTCTTTGTTCAGGCTAGCCTTGAACTACAACCCTCCAAATCTCTGACTCCCAACCCCTGCCTCCAAACTAGCTGGGATTCTAGGCATGAGTCACCACAACTGGCTCTCTGCTTTGCCTAGGCTGGCTTCAAACTTGCAATTCTTCTGCCTCAGCCTCACAAGTAGCTAGGATTTCATGTCCTCGAGATGAGGAGATGATCCTGGATCGCCCAGTGGACCCCACATAGTCGTAGGTGTCCTTAAAAAGAAAGTTAGATGACAATTTGCCACCGAAGAGGAGAAGTGACTTGAAGATGGAGGCAGAGATGTTGGTGGTGGCCTCAAGGCCAGACATGCTACTAGCACCAAAAGCCAGGAGTGGCAAGGAACAGATCTCTCAGGAGCCTCCAAAGAGAGAAGCCCGCCCTGGTCACCCCTTGATTTTAGCTCAGTGAGACTGTGTTTGGTCTTCAGCCTCCGGAATATGACAGAATACATTTGTGCTGCTTTAAGCCACCAAGTTGCTAGTCATTTGTTACAGCTGGGTTTGAAATGAATACAGGATGGTTGTTAAAAGGCAGGTGACTGGGTCCCACCCACAAATTGTCCCGACTGAGTATGAGGTGTGAGAAGCTCTGCACTGGAACAGAAAAGAAACATGCTAAGTATTGGCCCGGTGGTTAACTTTGGTTCATGGCCGCCTCTTTGGGGCCCTGAGGACCTAGCTATGTGGAATTCACCTGTGTTCCTGCTCCCACCTGCCCGTGGCCTTGGCATATGCTGGTCCAAGCCAAGAAAAGCCAGTGGCCCCTCCCCTCCTGCCCCTGTCCTCCATCTTCCCACATGGCCATTGGCCCCCATCATAGCACTGGCTGTAGCATCTTCCTTGTGAGCCACTGGTTAGGCCCAGCCTATCTTGACCACCCGGCACCCAACCTGACCACCCTGACCACGCTATCTCTGCTACACAGGTCTTGAATGCAGAGTCTCCCCTGCACCCAGAGCTCCCAGCAGTTGAGCCAGGCTGGATGAGCAGACCCATGTGTCCTATGGGATCCAAGCAGGGCCTCCCCCACATCCTGCCCCTCCTTGGCAGCCCTGTCTGGGTGGCAGGCCTGTGAGGGAAGCCAGCAGGAGCCGGTGGAAAGAGACACCCAAGGGAGGGAAGGTGACAGTACTACCAAGGTCAGGGAGCAGAGTGTCCCAGAGAAGGGAACAGCATGTGCAAAGGTCCTTGTGCCTTTCCAGTAGGGAATCAGACAATAAACAAAAAGACACATCCAGTTCCTCCCTTCCCACCAGCGTCCAGAACTAGAAACAACCTGCGTGGCCACTAACAGGGAAAGGGGTGAAATACTACCGAGCAATGAAAAAGGACAGCTCCTAAAACAGACGACTACCTGGATGCATCGCAGAACTATAATACTGTGTGGAGGAAGCCAGGCCCAAGCACATGCTGCTCTGTGAGTCCATCTGTGGGCAGGTGAAGCTCCCTGTGGGGTTGGAGGTCAGGACCACTTTCTCACTATCTCGTGGTTCCCTCTGACTGGGAAGGGGCAGGAGTGGACTTCCTGGAGGGAGGGGAAATTATTGTGTCTTGCTCCTGGTGACAAAACGTGAGGAATCATCATCAGTACGGTGACATCACACACCTTACCGATGTAAAATGTACCCCAGAAGGGACTAAAAATAAGAGGACCATGTGACCTGGTCCCGAGGCTGCGTCCTTCTCCAAACCCGGAGTCTCTGGCCAGCTTCGCTCTGAGGTCAAACCCGGGCCAGAAAACAGCCGGTTGTGCCCTTTCTTTTCCTTGGGAAAACTAAAAAAGTAACCCAAAGCTCTCCTGAGAGTGGGGTCATCGTCCCCTCCTCCTCTCCGGCTGTCCCCCCAGGCCCAGAGCCAGGAGGGGACCCCAACGGCCAGGAGGACGGCAGGGGAGGCAAGGGACTGACAGCTGCAGGCTTGCAGCTGGGCTGTAACCCGAGCCTGTGGCCTGCGGTAAGCGGATTTCTGGCCTGCCGACCCCCTTGGGTCTGGAATGCTGGGAACGGTAACAAAGGGTGAAGCCGCTTTGAAATCGCTTCCGGCCCCCACCTGCGCTGAACAAACAGCCCCAGCCGCCTTTGTGGGGAGTGGGGCCGCCCAGGGCAGCCTCTGAAGCTCAGCTCTGCAGCAGCCCAGCCAGCCTGGGGTCACAGCCCCCCTTCCCTCCCCTCCCCCATCGTCCTTCCCCATCCCCCTCCCCATCCCCCTAGACCCAGCATCCTGAAGCCCCAGGACACCCAGGTCCCCTCTCCCTCTCCTTCTAGGGGTTCTGACCTGCCTGGGGCCCACCAGCCAGGGTCCAGGTGCACCCGGCTGTAGAGAGGGAAGAGGAGTCTCTCCCAGTGGCCCAGGCTGCCTCCAGGAGGCAGGTACTGAGGCTTGGGGTGTCAAGGCCAGTGCCACTGGCTTATCACACCCGGAGGCTGGACAAGGGGCTGTGGACCGTCCACAGTGTGTGTGTTGTTTGGGTGACAGGAAGAGCCATCTTTGTCCAACATCAGCCTACAGCTTGCCTTGGGTGAGGCACAGACAGGAGGCGGAGCCCCAAGCCTGAGAGCTAGGACAAGGGGAGGGGCAGACATGGGGTCCCAGCCCCCTCCTGCCTTCAGACTTCCCCAGAGTAAGGGGAGCGGCAGGCAGAGCCCCTTACAAGGAGACGTTTCCAGAGGAAATGTCACTGAACACCCACAGTGACTCACGTGTGACAGAGTGACATGCTGCAACACAGTAACCCAACCCTTCACCTGGAAAAAAACCCAGCCCCAAGTGGGCTCCACTTTCTGGGGACAGCCCCTGTCCCCACCTCCACTCCCATCCCAGCCTTGCTCAGCCCTGTGTCCCAGAGCTCAGTCTGTTTTTTCCTCCCTGCTTCCCTGCTCCCCCAGAACCCATCTTCTTCCCATCCACTCCTTGTCCTCCCACTCCAGGCCTAGCGGACACGACTCCCCCAGACCCAGAATGTCTTCTCCTAATGCAGGTGCCAGGACCAGACCCCACAGAGCCCCACCCCACACTTCCCTCAGCTGCTCACACCTAGGGCCCAGCCTACACTTCAGGATTCACCTTCTTCAGCCCCTTCCTGCCACCAGTCCACAAATATGGCAGGAGGGCCTGGCGCTGGGGACAGGGGCTTCAGGACCTTTGGAGGTAACTTTGGGGCACAGGGATGGAAGTGGGCATGGAGCCCAGAAGAGGCAAGAGTGTCTCCAGGCAGCCTCACTGTCTTCACCATGCTGGCCTGGAGGCACCTCCAGGCTCCCACAGACCTGGACAGTCCCTTCTCTGGACCTCCGTGAGAAGGGGCAGGTGGGCGAGTGAAGCACCTGGTGCCCTCCACCCTTGTGCAGGTTCCTCTGCTCCTGCAGGTCCTGCCTGCCCTCCCAGGAGGGATTTGCCCAGCTTCCTGCTTCCCAATAATGATGCCTCAGTTAGTGAATAATTAAGCTGGACAGAGTCTGACCTCGAGCTGACCTTGAGATCCTCCCCAGCCCTGCAAAATTCTCCCCCAGTGGGTTATGGGGCCATTTCTGAGTGAGCCTTCCCCTTTTCCTCTCTGCTGGGGCGGGGACTGTGGGGGGGTTCTGAATCCTGGGAATCCAGACACAGGGCAGTTCTACCTCCCCACTCCATCTCCTCCCCACTCCCATCTCCTCCCCACTCCCATCTCCTCCCCACTCCCATCCCCCAGGACTCCAGCCAGACCAGGAGGCCAGCCCTCCAGGACATGTGGAAAGGGGACTTCTTTTTCTCCAGACTCTGCCAAATCCCAGAACAGCAAAACTGAGAGCCAGCGCTGACCTCTAGCTGGGTCCTGCCACTGACGCTGTGAACCCCAGGCCCAGCAATCCCCCACCTCCCTCCCCCACCTCTGGGTCTGAGTTTCCATCGCAGTCACACAGGAGGATGGGTTCAAAATGACTGTGATTCCTTCCAAGATGCTGTGGACCTGGGTGAGTGTGTGGCAATCAGAAGCAGGTAAAATTTGGAAACCACTGTCATGTGTAAAACAGGGGCTCAGAGCAGTGACCAGCCAGAATCACGCAGCCCCGAGGCAGCTCTGGTAGGAGAGCAGAGTCTCCTGACCCACAGTCCTGGCCTCCTGTCCCTTCATGCCAGCTCTCCCTGTTGGGCTCATCCATTCTGAAGATCTGTCCAGCAGGGCTCAGCAGGAGGGACCAGGGTGAGCCAGGCAGGCTCTTGTCCCCGGGGAGGCTCAGGCAGTTGAGGTCCACAGACAGGTCGCCGAGGGCAGGGGTCCCTTCCCCTCCTAGAGCTGAGCCCTCCTGGAGTGAACCTCGCCATGCTGAGGCCCAGAGGAGAAGCAGAAGAGGACAGTGGGCAGGAGCTCCCGGCCTTGGCTGCATGGGCACAGGCCTTGCCCAGAGAGAAAGACCTGCTGGGAGAGCCACAGAGGTTCAGCTCACTTGTAGGAGCCACAGGTAGGAGGTTATGGTCAACCAGAGGACAGTGAGGAGTGAATGGGTGAGGCTAGAGAGGGGCTGGTCAGCTCAGCAGTCTGGAAATATGGCTGTGGCTGCTGCAGTGCAGGGAACAAGGGGGAGGGGCAGAGCCATGCCCTGGGGTTCACTGGGTGAGGGACCATGGGGTCTGCATGGGAGAAAGGTTGGTAGATTGACGAGTCATGGGTGTTGGACTGTCACATCTGGCTAGGCTGGAGTGACAATAGACCAGATTTACTATCCCACCTGAAACAATCCAAAACTTCAGAAAGGAGCGTGTGGTTTTCAAGAGGTTGGGGAACAACCGTGGAGAGGATTAGAGGAAGCAGTGCTGGGCGCAGACAGGGTTGGGCATGGCACCCTTCCCCGAGCTCATTAGACATCTGTCAGAGCGTGTGGGAAGGTGTGCTCTCCATAAACCTAGTGAGTTACAAAGCAAGAGCAACTGACTCCCACATGACTGCGTCCCGGAGCAAAGCTTAAGAGTTATCCAGATACAGCTGGGCGTAGTGGCACATGCCTATACTCCCAGCTACTCAGGAGGCAGAAGCTAGAGGATCGAGAGTTTAAGGCCAGCCCAGGCAAAAACAAAAGCAAAAGAGCTGAGAGTGTAGTTCAAGGGGTAGAGCACTTGTCTAGCAGGTATGAAGCCCTGAGTTTGATCCTTGGTCTCTCACACACACACACACACACACACACACACACACACATCCAAAGTTCACAATGTCCAACACTTAATTAATTAAAAAGTACCAGCTATGCAAAGTAGGAGAAAAATATGACTCAAAACGAAGAGAATTTACCTGGGCCGGGAGCACACGCCTTTAGTTCCAGCTAAGGGACTCAGGGATGCTGAGTCTGGAGGATCTTGATTTTTGAACGCAATTCAGGCAACCTAGGAAGGCCATGTCTCAAAGAAATGAGAAAGAGAGAAAGATGCAGGGGTAGAGAGAGCCCAAGGTCAGACCCTGTTCAGCTTCATCATAACCAATCAATTGAAATCTCACAGACAGAACTCGAAGAGGACTCCATAGCAGTTATTATAACTGTATCCCATATTTTCAAAAACTTAAGCACAGAAACAGGAGTCATTAAAAAATCTAAACTGAAATTTTAGAGTTGAAGGTGACGTTGAGGTGAACAGTACCTGGAAGGGATTCCTAGCACATTAGACAAGGCGGAGGAGATTAGTGAAGTAAAAGGGACAGCAATAAAACTCATCCAAAATAAAACTCATGGGGAAAATAACCAAGGAGGAGGAGGAGAGAGAAAAGAGTAATAGTGAGCCAGGCACTGGTGGCTCACGCCTGTAATCCTAGCTACTTGTGAGGCTGAGATGGGGAGGATTGTGGTTCAAGGCCAAAATAATCAGAGCAAAATGGAAATGGAGGAGTAACTTAAGTGAGATAGAGTGCCTGCTTTGCAAGGGCAAATCCCCGAGTTCAAACCCCAGTCCTGCCAAAAAAAAAGGCAACAGGATTGCAGGTAGAACTCCAGAAGGCCACAGACACAGTGGGCACTGTTGGAGGGTCAAGGCCAGGGGCAGAACCCCAGACATGACATCTGTTCATCAAGAGGCAGAAGAGTGGTGTTTGTTAGCTTCCCATAGCTGTGACCAAAGTACTTGAGAGAAGGATGATCGGAGAGAATTACTTACCTTGGCTCACAGTTCAGTTCCTCAAGACAAGGACAGCAAAGTGGAGCACGCAGCTCACATCATGGTGGCCAGGAAGCAGAGAAGCAGGGAGCCTGCCCTGGGTGCTGGCCCCTTTCCTCCTTTTATTCCACTGGGCCCCCAGCCTGTGGGGTGGTATGCCCCCACTCAGGGAGGGTCTCCCCCGAAGAGCACAGACACCCCCACCAGATGTGCTCTCCTAATCTCTTTACCCAATCAAGTTAATCAAGACTGACCACCATAGGTGGTCTGAGAAGGGACAAGCAGAGAGGGAACAGGGACAACAGGGGAGCAGGGTGCCCAGGTTAGAGTGACTATGATAAGAAGTTAGTTTTTAAAGTCTGGTAAGGTTGGTCTGGACTCCTCCAGGTGGGGTTGGCACCATGGAGGGACCATCAAAGGCTATGGGACAGAAAGTGGTAGACAGCAGGGGTCCCCAAAGATGGGTGACCCAAGGGACAGAGAGGTCTAGAAGACAGTGGCCAGCTTGCACCCTTCTCAGGATGGACAAGAAGTGAGGGGAGGCAGGAAGGTCTGTCCTTCAGTCCTCAGAGGCAATGGAGTAAGCTGGGACCAGGCCAGGAGACAGCATTGCCGAATAGAAAGGAGTCAGTAGTTGGCCAATGACCCTTGTGATGCCCAGGAGGGACACTGTGAGAGGGGAGCCCAAAGTCTGGAGAGGGTAAGGAATTGTGTCCCGAGGTTAGTGGCTGGTACCAGGAACTGGGGTGGCCAATCCCTCACACAGAGGTGAGAACAGAGGTGAGAGACTTTAGGGGTAGGAGGTAAACTCTGATAGATGACAAGGCCTCACAGACCTAGGCTGAGGAATTATGAGAGAGAGAGAGAGAGAGAGAGAGAGAGAGAGAGAGAGAGAGATGCAAGCAAGCTGGCATATCGTGGCCACAGTCTCTCAGATAGGCACTTATACATGTGGCCTTCACAGGCTCCCCAGGAAGCCATGGTCCTGGCCCAGCCCCAGCTTGGCCCTTGAAGTCAGGGCTCTAGACAGGGAGAAAGTCCAGAGAACTAAGGGCGACAGCCTGGCCAGGGAGCTGGATGTTCCAAGCAGAGCCCTGGGCACAGGTGTGAGGAGCGCACAGTAGCCACCATGGCGGCCATGTGTCCCTGTAAGCACCCAGGCTCACAAGAGCCTCTCTTGGCAAGGCGCCCAGGGAGGACTCAGCCTGCTAGTCCAGACCACCTGCTGTCTGCAGCCCCTGCCAGCCCTGGAGCCTGAGGGAACAGGCAGGAGGAGGCCATTTCTCTGAACCCCAGCTGGGCAAGAGGCATCTGGCTGGGCTGGTGGGTTTCTGCTACTCTCTTCAGCTCCTCTACCAAGTAGCTAGCAGCCAAGCTCCTCCCCACCTCCCTGGCCTCTGCAGAGCCTGGGAGAAGCCTTCCTCCCCATGAGTGCACAGTTGCACATCCCAGGGCCCCAGGCCTGGAGGTAAATGCAGACACAGGCACACACATGCATGGAAATGTGTGTGCACTGACACACATGTGTGAAAGAATCACACACATGCATATGCAAAGAAACCATGAAGATGTGCACTGATTTTGTACCCATGCACGCACTGTCATTGCATACCCATCTGTGCAACTCTGTGTATCCACAGAGAAACTCATCCCTTGTGCTACCGACACTCTCAGGAATGTGCACTGGCCCCTCAGATGTGCACTGAAAACCAAGTACAGTTATACATAGGCACGTGCATACGAACATTTACAAAGCTGCCCGTATGCATAAATGCACACATGCAAGCAAACATACAGCCATGGATGTACAGAGCTGTACACGCAGGCCAACAGCACATACACACCATCATACCCATATACCCAATGCACCTGCATTTGTGTACATGCAAATTCAAATGTCCTCGTGTATACCTGCATGCTTACACAAGCCGAGTTAAAGGCACTTACACACTTCCATAGACTTTCACACTATGGAAAGCTTCCTGAGAACAGAGACATGGCCCCCTGGTTCACAGTGACATCCTTGATTCTCTGTGTAGAGATCTGCTAGGTGGAACAGCACTGGCAATGGCTCAGAGGCAGGAGGGAGACAGTGTAGGGAGCGAGCAGGAGTTCCATAATCACAGGCGAGGAAGAGAGAAACAGGAGTGGAGATGGGATGGGTGTGCTGGCCAAGACCTTGACTTTTGTTCTAGGGCAGGGATGCTCTTCTAAGTTCATCCTCCTCCTCCTCCTCCTCCTCCTCTCCCTCCTCCTTCTCTCACCCCACCCATGCTCTTCTGATCCCTTGCTCACCCCCATGTGTATTCATGGCAGGTGAAATGTCACATATTGGCAGAGCTGTGAAACAGGCAGGAAAAGCCTTGGCCTTTAAGCCAGATAAGCAGGTCTTGTTCAATCCTGGCTGTTAGTCCTGGGAGATGTGGCTTCTCTGTCCCTCAGCTTTCTTACCTGGCCAGTGGGAAGACACTTAGGTGCAGTAGTGTGCTCTCTGTGGCCCTGTTAGGAGGAGCATTCTGTGGTTCCAGGAATCCCAGGGCCCAGCAAGGCAGGCTACTGACCTCCTCTCTGGCACGCACAAGCTTGACCCTCTAGCAGGATATGGGGAGTGCTGGATCCTCCTGGGGTCCCCTTGTTCTTGCCTTCTGCCAAATGGATGCTCGCTCCGACCTGACAAGCTGCTGCCTGTGAGCCACTGGAAGCTCAGAGGCCAGCCAGGGATACTTTATATAAACAGGTCTCTCTCTCTCACATGCACACACGCGTGCGCCCACACGCACATGCACACACACAATGTCCTAGGTGTTCATTTGTAAGAGTCTTTACATCTAGACTGAGCAGTAGAACCTCCTCTGCTCCTTCCGTAGAAGCTGGTGAGGGGCAGTTTCTGCCCCTGTCCCCACAAGTCAGCCTGTCCCTCTGTAGCTTTTAGTTTCCCCTGGCAACCAGCAAGGGGACAGCCTCATCTCAGTCCCTTCCTCCAAGCCACCCCCATCTTCTCTTCACACTAGCCAGGGGCCCAGAGGGGAAGGGGTAGGAACAGACAGACACACACACACACATGCACACACATGTAGGCACACACACACATGCATACACATGCGCACGCGCGCACACGTGCTCTGTCTCCTCAGCCTCAGGTCAGGGCTCCTGTTGCCAGCAGACTGGCTGCCATCTCCCCTGTCCTGGAGGACACATCTTTCTGGAGCCCCATTTGGGAGGCTGGGGAAGATGGGAGGTGAGTGGAGGGCCACCCAGCCCCTGGGCTTGGCGGGGAAGACTTGAACCCAGCACTGTGCCTAAACCCACAGCCACCACTATGGTGAAAATCTTCACCTCTATTTTACAGAAGAGAAAACTGAGGTTCAGAGAGGCCAAGTGCAGAGCCAAGCCTCCAATGCAGGATCTCTGCATGCCAAGTCTGTTGGAGAAGAGCAGCGGGGCTGACGTGACCCTGTCATCCACTGCTCAAGCCAGTCCTGTGTGCCTGACCTCTGTTGTCACAGAGCCTTCCCCTCCCACCACTGAGGAGCATGCACCCATTCCCTGCCCTCCAGCACCCTGCCTTTCTCTGCTCCTCTGATTCTCCAGTTTCCTTTTGGCTCAGTCTCAGCCACACTGTTCTCTCTGTGTGGAGTCTTACTGACTCCTCCCTTCAGTTTCAGCTCAAAAATCACTGGCCATAATGACAACAACCGCCCCCCCTCCGTCCAGTCCTACCTGCCAGTCCCTGAACTCACTAGAAGCATGGGGATGTAGAATGATGGAGTAATGTGTTTAGTCCCCATCTTGTCCCCAAGGGACTGTGGACAAAGGCCTTCCTGCCCTCAGTTGTGTCCACTGTGCCCAGCACAGCTCCTGGCACACTGTAGGTGCTTCATGAAGATGTTTTGTGGCTGGGTATAGTGGTACATGACTGTAATCCCAGCACTTGGAAAGCTGAGATAGTTGGAGGTGAGTTCCAGGCCAGCCAGGGCTACATAGTAGGAACATGTCTCAAAAAACAAAAACAAAGTGGTATGGCACAGTGGCTCACACCTGTAACCCTAGTTTCTTCCAAGGTCAAGATTGAGAGGATATTAGTTGGAGGCCAACTGGGGCAAAAAGTTGGAGAGACCCCATCTCAACCAATAAAAGTTGAGTGTGGTGGTACATGTCTGTCATCCCAGCAATTCAGGAAGCATAAATAGGAGGATCTATGCTCCACCTGGGCATAAACTTGACACCCGATTTGAAAAATACCTAAAGCAAAAGGGCTGGAGGAGTGGCTTAAGTGGTAGAGCACCTACCTAGCAAGAATAAGGCCATGAGTTCAAACCCCAATACTGCCAAAAAAACAGAAAAAAGGGCTGGGCTGTCAGGTTGTCAGGTGGGTGGTAGAGCCAAAGAAGGTAGTAGAGTCCAAACTCCTCCTGGAGGGGTAGAAGGTCTGAGGACTGCCAAGGCCTTGCTGCAGGTCACACACTGGTGACACTGTTGAACAGAGGGTCGGGATTAGAACCCTCTCCAGACAGGAACCTCCCTCTCTCAGCCTGATGCTGGGAACAGAAGGGGTGCAGGCTGCCTGGCCCAAAGGCCCCCTCCTCTTTCCTCCCCTCCCCTTCTGCCCCCTTCTTCCTTCCTCCCTGGAGACACAGTGAGGGGGACCCTGACTTGACTCTCTTCCCCTGTTTCAGCCCTTCTTCCCCCAGCAGGCTGGCAGGGCTGCCCCCCCCCCCCCCCCCCCCCCCGTTCCTGCCCCTCCACCCATCCTCACTTCCATCCGGCAGCACCCGCACTGAGAGCTGGGTTCTGAGTCCTGAGGCCACTGGCTTGCTGCGTGTCCATGACAAGGCATCTCCCTCTGGGAACTTAGTTTCCTCATCTGTAAGACAGAGATAAGCTCAGAGCCACTGGGAAGAATGGGTGCTATAAACTCCAGATAAAACCCCAGTAGCTTCTGGTTGGGCCGGGTTACCCTCAGCAAGTGCAGGCCTTCCTCAGGGACCCTCTCACATTTCCTCTCCACCATCAAGGCACCCTCGCAGTTTACAGATGAGGAAACTGAGGCTGAGGGCTCTCTAACTTTCCTAAGCAATGGTGGGCGTGGGGGACCCAGCTGGTGAGGACAGCTCCCTGCGGTGGGACTGCCTGGAGGGCTCCCTGGGGACTACTGGCGCTGGCTGGGTACGGGGGCCCTGGGTGCGCTGGGAGGAAGGACCGCGGGTCAATAGGGCAGCGAGATGAATGGGAGAGGGGAAGCCGGGAGAGGGGAGGGAAGGGGAGGGGAGGGGAGGGGAGGGAGGAGAGGGGTGAGGGGAGGGGAGGGGGAGGGGAGGGGAGGGAGGGGAGGGGAGGGAGGGGAGGGGAGGGAAGGTGGAGAGGGAAGGAGAGGGGAGGCCGGGGAGGGAGGGGAGGGAGGGCGCCCCTCCTGCCCCCACCGCCCGCCGGGCCCGGCCGGGGTCTGCAGCCGTCAGCGCCGAGCGCGGCCCCGCGGCCCCGCCGAGGGATCGATAACTAATTTCGCCGCGCAGCCGCCCCAGTTTTTTCCCGATAATTGTGCGCCGGCAGCTGCGAGCGAGGCCCCCAGCCCCGCGGCCCCCGCCCGCCCGCGCGATCAATTGACACCGCCACCGGGCGGCGGGAAGACTCATTGTTCTCTCCCTCCCCGGCTCCCGGGGCGCCGGGTCTGCGGGGACCTGGGTGGGGACCCGGGCTGGCCCGCCGTCTCCACCGCCCCCCCCCCCGGCTTTTCCACGTGCAAAGCGGTGCACCAACCCCGGCTCGGGGAGGAAGGGCGAAGAGTGCAGGCGCTGTGGTCTGGACCTAGGTTCAAATCCACTCTCCATCGCGTGCCTCGGTTTCCCGTTATAGCGCCTGCACGCAGGACTGTTGGTCTGAGGCAGTGCCCAGAAAAGTGCTCCATAGATGGTGGCTGACTAGAGAGCAGGAAAGACGTCTTCATCCACCTGCCTGGAGTACCTACTGTGTGCAGGCCTCCCCAGCACAGCTCACAAGGAGTCCTTGTCCTTGTGATGGGCAATGAAGGTGACAAATAGGGAGAAGACCGCAAAGCCAGGGAGGAAAATAAAGCCAGGTGAGCAGGGAAGAATGGGGAGGGGGCACCACAATGCAGCCCCCAGAACCCACCCAGCACCAGCATGGGGGCAACAGCAGGGAGGCCCGCCCCAGGCTCTCCTGGAAAGCTCAGAGCAGCTGGCTCCCAAACTGCTGCTGTTCAAGGTCGCTGGAAACCTGCAGGCTTGGCATTCTCAGAGGAGGGGAGACAGGGGAGGGAGAAGCTTAGATGTGGGTGGGAGAGTCCATAAGACAGCCAGGGAGAGATGCTGGGGATGGAGAGCAGCAGGGAGAAAGGAGTGCAGGAGAGGCAGGGAGAAGGGACGACAGAGCTCCCAAAGCCAAGGAGTCTTGGAGGCTTGGGGAAAGAAGGGACTCAGCCCAAGGCCACAGTACAGAGCTGGGCTCCTAGATCCTGCTACCAGATCCTGAAGAAGGGCAAGAGAGGCCAGAGGGGAAAGGAAGAAGAAAGAGAATCCTGAGGGGTGGGACAGTGGGGGCCCAGATAGCACTTGCTGAGAGCTGAGTGGGTTGTGGGGTGACATCTAAAGGAAGACCCAGCGTGGCTGTTGGGGCCTCCAGGAATCAGATCTGCTGGGATTCCCCAAAACCACGTCCCAGTTTCCCAAAATCCAACAGAGGAGTCTCAAAATGCCCCCCATGGTGGTGAGTGAGTGAGGCAGGGGCAGAGGTGGTGGCTACTGGGGAAATGGTGTATTCTAGGGCCAAGCAAATCTCAGATCCTCCCCTGCCTCAGTTTCCTCATCTCAAACACAGGGCTGGTGGTGAGGCCCTGAGGTTCTGCCCATCTCAGTTCCCTACACATTCCTGGCATGTCAGGCCCCAGGAGAGGCCCAGCACAGTGACTCAGCAGGAGACTGTTAGCTACCAAATGAGGTTAGCAGAGGAGCCAGCCGGCTGGGGCCCAGGAGCTGGGATTTGGAACAATACCCAGCCAGTCTCAGCTTTTGGTCCATTTGCCCATCTTTCCATCCATCCACCTAAAATATTTAGGAAAGACCTACTATGTAGGAGGCAGCATGGTGGGGAGTGGGCTGCCCTCCCTTTCCTCCCTTCTTTCTCCACAATTCCCATATTCCCACCTTCATTTCTTTTGAGGTCTGGTCAAGGGAGCACTGAGTTGGGAGTCAGGACTAGACTCTGGCCTGCTGGGTGACCTAGGCAGGCCCCTTGCCCTCTCTGTGCATTGATTGACCAGTGGCCATTAGTGGACTCCGTGTCCTGTCTGAGAGGATTGCCCTGGATTAGCAGCAAGTTTGGGCCAAGGCCCTTACACCTGGGATGTCACTAAGTCCCTCAGTCTTCCACATAGAGAAACCAAGACTCCCCGGGTCCGGGTCTGTGCAACCAGTGGGTCCGTGGCCCCAGAGCCCGGCCCCTTACCAGCACCCCCTGGTAGGAGGGACCATAGCATCCTGGCCAGAAGCTGGCCCTGGGGTGAGAATGAGGGGGCTCAGAGTCACCTTATCCTACCCCTCAGTGGGTAGAACTGGCTGCTGCCATTTCCAGAGGGCCTCTGTGTTTCAGGACAGCAGTTGCCCAGTAAGGCTATGGGGGTGACTTCGGCCTCCTGGATGTGCCCTGGGCCAGCACAGTAAAGAACAGGCCCCTCTTTTAAAGAGACTGAGCTCTGCTGGTCAGGTGTGAATGTGTGGGTCAGCCTTGGGGAAGAGCGCAGGTGTGGATGGCCTGAGCGCAGGGGATGATGGCCATCAGGTAGGAACCCTCCATGCCAGAACCAAGGGACACATTTGATGGCAAGGGAGGACCACAGAGCAACAGCTTGAGCCCACAGCCCACCACCAGTGACTGTGTAGTATCCCCAGTAGCTGCAAACATGGTCCAGGAATGTCTTAGTGACCCACCAGCCCCCACCCCCATGCCCTATTGACACTCTTGTCTTTGCAGGGACTGAAGGTGGCCAGCCCCTTGTGGGGGACTCTTATGGGCGGGCCCAGTGGAGGACAGGGCCCAGCCAGGGCTGCAGAGGGTGGACACATTGAACAGGAATCCCTTTGACTCCTTTGGCATGGCCTCTTAACCCAGGCCAGCTGCAGGAGCCACCCTGGCCAGCTCGGGCAAGCTGCTATCAGCCATGGCCCAGCCATGTCTCACCCTCTGCCTGCTGCCTGCATGGACCGGGTGGCACGTGCCCCCTCCATGTAAAAACTCAGCCGTGACATATGTTCAGCTCCAGGTACAGAGGCATCAACGCTCTGTGGCCAGCCCTTCACCAAGGGCGATGGAGGGAACCAGTGCTATCCCCTTGCTGCCCGGGACAGATGGTCCTGAAACGCATTTCATCCAACGGCTCAGATGAACCAGGGTTGGCCACCCAGACTTCCACCCTGGTGACTTCCACAGTGCAAGTCCAAGTCCAAATCCCTGCCTCCCCTGACTCCTTACTCTTGCCCCTGGGAACACACTCCCAAACAAACTAGGCACAGGGTCCTTTCTTTCAGGCTGGACTTTCAGGAGAACCCAAATGAAGGTTACTGGTGTCCTTAAAAAGAGACCTCAGGGGGCTGTTTTGCCCCTCCCACCGCATCAGGACACAGCCAGGAAATGAACCAAGAAATGGCCTCACCAGACACCAAGCCTGCTGGTACCTTGATCTTGGCTCTCCACCTCCAGAACTGGAGCCACCCAGACTGTGGCATTTGTTGACCAGCATAAGACACAGGGTCTTTAAAGAGATCACTGTTAAAATGCCATTAGGTGGCCCTAATCTAGTATGACTGGTGTCCTTATATGAAGAGGACAGTAGAAGGGCTGGCAGAGTGGCTCAAGCAGTAGAGCACCTGCCTAGCAAGCACAAGGCGCTGAGCCTGAGTTCAAACCCCAGTACCACCAAAGGAAAAAAAAAAAAAGAAGAGGAGAGTAGGATGCAGACATGTAAAGAGAAAGGATGATGTGGAGGTCAGGGAGGAGACAGCCATCTGCCAGCCTGGGAGAGAGGCCTCAGAAGAAAGCCACTCTGCAGACACCTTGACCTCAGACATCCTGCCTCCAAAACTGAGCAAATAAATGTCTGCGGCTTAAAGCGTACAAACTGTGGTCCTGTGTTTGGAAGCCCAGGGAAATCCAGCTACTGCTACCTGTTCTACCCCCATTTCTCAGCAAAGAGACAGGGTCATGAGGCAGTTCTTGACATGAGGTAGCTGGGTAGTCTTCTCTCCTGCATTCTGGAAGCTTCTCCCCCACCTCCTTCAGCCCCCTCTGCTCTGCCTCTGGGCCCGGGCTCCTCCACTGGCCCGGCATTGGTGTTTTCCAGCTCATTCTCTTCAGTCCCTCCTTTGAAGGCTCTTCTCCTGCCAGCTCTTCTCCTCTCTCTCTCTCTCCCTCCCTCTCTCAATTTCTCACCTCTTTCAGGCAGCCCCTTGAGGCCCTCTCTACCACTTTCCTTGATGCCTGCTGCAAACTAGCCGCAGAGAGGCCTTGGGCCCCTACCCCCCTCCCAGATGAACCACACCTCATGCCGCCCCCAAAACTGCCGTGGGGAGGGTGGGCAGCCCCTGCCTTCACTGAACCCCGTGCTAGGAGCTGCCCCACTGTCCCTCTGCCCCCCACCTGTGCAATGGCATTAGCACTGTCTCAACTTAATACTTGAGAAGCAAGGGCCCAGAGACAGGAGGGACTCTGCCCAAGGATACACAGCAGTAAGCGGTCAGCTAGGATTGGTCCTGGGTCTCAGAACCATCCTGGCTCTGAGAGGAGCCAAACTCAGAAAATGGGACATAGTCGAAATACCCTTCCCTGAGAGGAGGTTGGGATGGGGTGCCACCAGAGGCCATGCTTCCCACAAAGGCCTGATCCCCACCACACCTGTCCATACCCAAGGAACAAACTTGACCCTCCACCCCCACACTCATTCCTGTGTGGCTCCTGACCCTTCAGAGTGCTCTTCAGACCCTAGGGACAACCTTCCCCAACACATCCGGGGAGGGATGGTGGGGGCAGTGGAACAGGGAGCCAAACCAGGCCAGAGAGCCCAGCTTAGCAGGGGAGATGAGCAGTTACTCTCCCGGAGAGGGTCAGATTCAGGCAGTCAGTAAGGACCTCAAGGCTTCCAGGGCTGGGGAAGGCTTCCCAGAGGTGTGGCCTGAGGCAGAGATGTGAGGGATGAGAAGGAGGAACAGCACTGCAGCTTGAGGGACCCTGAGCGTATAGGACCTGAATAAGGCCCGGTGAGCTGGAAAGTCTCCTGGGGGCTGAGCTGGGGGTGTGACTCAGTGGTGTATATGCACTTGCCTAGCAAGCAAGGCCTTGGGTTCAATCTCCAGCAACACAGAAACAACAAGAAAAACAAGAACAGGACCCCTGTCTTTATCCAGCACAGACTGATGTTTGAAGCCCCCTGAGGTCAGCGGCTGTGTGCTGGACAACAGCAGAAGCAGAAGCAGGCAGAAAACTGGGCTTGGTGCAGCGGCCAGGCCAGAAGCCTTCAGGTATTGCAGCTGATACGGGCATCCGGGCATCCGAAAGAGAAGAAAAGGCCAGGCAGCCGCAGGTGGCTCATGCTTGTAACCCTACTGCTTGGGAGGCTGAGATCAGGAAGATCACAGTTTGAGGCCCCTGCAAATAGTTCATCTCCAAAATAACCAGAACAAAATGGACCAAAGTGTGGCTCGAGAGTAGAGCACCTGCTTACTCTGGTTCAAACCTCAGTCCCACCAAAAATAAAAAATAAAAAAATAGGGAAAAAGCCCCCCAAAACAGAAGAAAGGCTTGTGACTCAGCATGGCAGATGGCAGAGACCCTACCACCCTCCCCTGTGGCAGAGCTGGGGCTCTTGGAGCTCTTGCTTTGTGGACTTGCTTTATAGATGAGGAAACTGAGGCCCAAGGAAAGGAAGTGCTTTGCCTGAGTGATGCTGGACACCAGTGAGTGTCAGGAACTGTGCTAGGGGCTGGGCCTGCCCCGGCCTATGGGGGCATGATGAAGGTCCTTAACGCGGGAGGTGGGGGTAGAGGAAGGGAGGAGGAGGAGGAGGAGGAGGAGGAGGAGGAGGAGGAGGAGGGAGGGAGGAAATGGCAGTTAGCATTTCCCTCACCACACCTGTGCCCAGCCCTCTCTAACAGCAGCCATTACTCTACAAGGCTTCAAAGACACGCAGTTGCGCCATTTCACCGCTGTCAGGATTAGGGTCAGCGAGGTGGAGTGACCTGCGTGGAGCTGTCTGGGCTCAGGGCCAGGCCAGGCCCCACCAAGCTCCCCAGAGCCTCCCTCTGACCTCCTCTTGGCCTGACCAGGCAGGAGTGGGGTTGCTGGGCGGGGAGCAGGGCGGGGAGACCTAGGGCTGTTGGACTGCTGGGCGGGGCATCCAGGGTCCCTGCCCCTCCTCCCATGCTGTGGAGGGGCCCAGGCTGGACGGGTGAAGGTCACTGGGAGGTCAAGGAGGAAGGAGGATGTGTGTGCTGGAGGCTGTGGTTCCCCTTCCCTCCCACCCAGCTCTCTCCTCGCCCCTCCACAACAAGGCAACCTGGTACATCCACCTCTGCACGTGGGAGAGGGCCTGCTGTGTGGCCCGTGCACGCTGTCCACCCTCCTTCCCCAGCAAGGCATTTGTCTCTCATCCCTAAACGCACCTTTGCACACAGTGGTGCACACCCACCCTGCCTTGCTCTTGCATCCAGACGCACTCATTCATTCATTCACTCGCTCCTTTGACAAAAGCGCTCTGGGCCAGGCCTCATGCTGGGCACGGATTCTGGTCGTCCGAGGACACCTGGCCCCAGAGACAGGAGAGACATCGTGTGTGTGCTGGGATCAGGGCAGCACGCAGGAGAGAGGGGGCAGAGGGGAGGGACACTCCAATGCTGTGACAAACAGAAAAGGCTGGGGCAGGGGGAGGTGGTAGCTTTCCAAGACCCAAAGAGTGAGTAGGAGCTGGTCAGTGAGGAGGAGCCGGGAAAATTGCTCCAGATGGAGGGAAGAGGGTGGGCAAAGGCCTCGGCTCCATGGACTGCGGCCCCCAGGGAATGGATTGGGGAAAGCAGGACTGGATTTCAGGGCGCACGCTGCTAAGGTGGGAGACCGAGGCTGAAAAGCTAGCAGGGTTCTGAGGCCCTGGTGAAGATGTGAGCTTAGCTTCTCCCCAGGGCAGTGGGGGACACAAGCAAGCAGGGGAGCAGCAAGTTCAAGGTGAACTTCAGAATGCTCATCCAGCCTGCATATACAGCTACACACTGCCTGTGTGTACACACGCACACGTACCTGCAGAACTCCCCATGTGTGTATGCACGTGTATCTGCAATGCTTCCCACATGCGTGTTCTGGTTGGCACATGCATACCTGAACATTAGCACCCGCGCTTGCGTGCTTGCACACACAGCCGTAATGCGTTCCTGCACACATGTACCTATGCGTACACCTGAGCACGCACTCCTGTGATGTATATCTACACACACATCTGAAATGTGTCCCTGCACACAGGGTGCAGCTGTGTGCCTGGCCCTGGACTGAGCGCATCAGTAGAGGCAAGTCCTTCCTGTTGCTCTCTTTTGCAGAGGGGGAAACTGAGGCTGGGCGTGAGGTGGGGATTTATCCTAAGGTACATGATGACAATTCAGCAGAGCTAAGAATTGGCACCCAAAGTCCCTGGTCTCCCGAGTGCAGCCTGACCCAGAGAAGTCCAGCAACTGTGTGAAAGGACACCTTCCCTCTTCCTTTCTTTCAGTATCTCTCCTCCTGCTTACCCCGCCACTGTGCACTGGGCTAGCTGGGGTTCCTGGAGAAGTTACAAATGGAAAGTCCCAGGCCAGGTCTCATGTGGCCTGGTGGCTGTGTGAAGCACCATCACCATCCTCACCCTTAAATAGTTTAAAAAGCAGGGACACACTGGCCTCTTTCATTTCTGGAACATCAGAACTGGCGAAGAACTAGGGGAAGGGCTAGTTTCCTGTGGCTGCTATAATGAATCACCCCAGATTTTATGACTTAATACAAATTTACAGTCTTACAGCCTGGAGGTCAGAAGTCCCAAAGTCAAGATGTCCACAGGGTTGTGTTGCTTCTGGTAGTGCAATGTGTTCCCTTGCCTTTTCTAGCTCCTAGAGGCCGCCTGCATTCCTTGCCTTGTGGCCCCACCCTCCCTCCTCTTCCAAGCCAACAGTGTAGCATCTCCCAGGCTTTTGCTGACTCTGACCTTCCTCCTCCTCTCCAGCCTGACTGTGACCTCCTGGGAGCAACTCAGTCATCTCCCACATCTTCCTTCCCAGCCCCAGACACTGCCCAGGACAGGGATGGGGCCTATATTAGTCTGCTTTCTGTGGCTGTAACAAAAGTCCTGCGGCTGGGTACTTTCTAAAGAAAAGAGGTTTAGGTTCAGAACCAAAGGTTCAAAATCAGGCAGCCTACCTGTTTGGCCTCTGGTGAGGGCCAGGAGCACTCATGGAAGAGACCACACAGTGAGAAAGGAAGCAGGAAAGACTGGGCCAGCCTTGCTTCTTTTTTAAAACAGCCTACTTGTAAGGGAAATAAATAACTGGGGCCTGGAACTGTTTGGAACTCACTGAGGATGGTGGTGACAATGACCTAAGTGCCTCCCACTAGGCTCCGCCTCTTAACCACTACCTTGGGAACTGAATTTCTAGCACATGAGCTTTTGGGGGCAGAGTGAGACCATCCCCAAATCATAGCAGGGCCACTTGCCCTGTCACTTCAGAGAGGATAGGGAGGAGCACACCTCAGGCTTCCTGGGAAGGCATCAGATGGTCCTTGGGGCCTTGGGCTCTCTGGGCCCTGATCTGAGGGCCCCCACTCCCTGCCACAAGCAAGGACTGGCCCAAGGATGCAGTGACAGTGGGCACTTAGAACCCCTGAGTCCTGTGTGGATGCCCCTACACTCAATTGGTGCCAGAGCCGATGGTTTGGGCCCCAGACTCTGGACCACCCTCCCAGGGGACAAGGGGCGAGGACTCCATGCTGTGGGACCAGGGCACTTCTAGGGAGCTGGAACTTCCTGGCCACCCACGGCAGCCTCACACTCCACTGCACCCCTGGGGGTTAAGTGCAACTTGCTGGGCATGTGCTGAGATTAAGAACAGCTCAGGATGCCTGAGACAAACCTGTACCACAGGCAGACACAGGGCTTCCTCTCCACAGCCCTGCAGAGAAGGGACCCAAAGTAGAGCGGCTGCCCTCTTTTAGCTCCGCAGACACCCAATGCAAGGAAGCAGATCTACCTGTGCGGTTACAAGACATGGAGATTTGGAGGTCGTTTCTCCCTCTCTGTTGGATGTCTGCATGTCATCTCCTGCTCCCACTAAGCTACTGGCTCCTCCCCTCAACCTCCCTCTCCTGCCTCCCCAGAGCTCCTTGCTTGGTGGGCAGAAGGTCTGCACCCCAGTTACTGCAGTAGAGCGGGTGTCCTTACTTGGGATAGGCCATGGATAGAATTCAGTGCATTCTTGAACTTGAAGGAGGAGTCTCTCTCCATTGTCACTAACATCTAGCTACGCTTTAGCCTTCCTTCAGTGAGGATCACAGGGCGAGCCCAGGAGCCAGTGGTCCGTGTGGCTTTGATCCCAGTAGAAACCACAGAGAACTTCGAACTGCATCAAAGTTGGTGCCGATCTCTCAAAATCTCACTTATCACTCCTTTATTGTAGACCTGCTGCTGGATCTTGTTAGCACTTAATAAAGAGGCGCCTTTGTTGTTACATCACAAAGGTGAATTTTTTTTAGCTTTTGTTTGTTTGAGGCAAGTTCTCACTACGTAGTCTAGGCTGGCCTGAAAATTCATCCTCCTGCCTTATCTTCCTGAGTGCTGGAATTACAGGCATGTACCACTGTGCCCAGCTGACAAACATGTTTTTTTCAAAAATATCACAACTGGTGGCCCACACCTGTAACCCTAGCTACATGGGATGCTGAAATCAGGAGGATGTCAGTTCCAGGCCATTCAAGACAGGTAGTTTGTGAGACCCCATCTCCAAAATAACCAGAGAAGAGTCTAGGTGGAATAGCTTAAGTAGTAAGACAGCCTGCTTAGCAAGTATGAGGCCCTGAGTTCAAACCCCAGTGCCACCACCAACAAACAAATAAATAATAACCAGAACAAAATGGACTGGAGGTGTGGCTCAAGTGATAGAACACTTGCTTTGTAAGGGTAAAGCCCTGAGTTCAAACTCCAGGCCCACTAAAAAGAAAAAAAGAAAAATATCCTGTATTTCGAATCACATTTGTTACACGTTTACAAACAAGACAGGGGATAAGGGTGTCTCAGTGGTCTATGACAAAGAAAAGGTCGTGATGTCCCCAGCTTCATAGAAAAGCTAGGGACATTGGCTACACAGACTACAAGCAGGACCCTATGCTTCTGAATCAGTTGGGGCCTGGCAGGAGGGCGACCAGAATTTGCACCAGAACCAAGTGGAAAGAGCACTGTCCGGGCCTCTCTCCTTGCAGGCTGGTGTCACAGGCTGGAGGCCAGGTCCTTCCAGCCCTGTGGCACCAAACCCAGACTGTGGAGGAAGAGACCTAAGGGAGAAGCAGCCACTGCCCCTGGGAGGAGAAACGCTGGCTGGCCAGCTTCTCGAGGACCAGACAGGGGCTCTGTAGGAGTCTTGGTGAGGCCACCCAGTTCTGCATCACCATGAGCCTCCATCACAACTGCCCCTCCTCCTCCCTGCAGCGCAGCCTGCACCCCATCCAGGAGCTGGCTTGAGTCCTCTAGGGCAGGCCAGACCCTGGGCTTCCTAAGGGGGAACAGGGAGGATACCACACTGCAGGGAACACAGTCCAGTTTTGGGGTACATGGAGACGAGAGTAAACAGCCAGGACTGTTATTCATTCTACAGTGTAAAAGGGAACCACAGAAGTGCCTGTCCTGGAACCAGGTGGCCTCAAGTCATTTATTTATCAGCTGGGTGGCTTTGGGCAGATGGTATGACCAATGGCGTTCCTTAGCTTCTCTGCTTTGAGGGTACGGGGGAGGGGGAAATGTGGCTGGGGGTGCGGCTCCCAAACCAAACCAAACCAAACCACAGCAAAAGACTGGCTGCAAAGTAAGGTGTTTAACTACGTATCAGCTGTTACTGCTGTTATGAGCTGTGACATAGGCTGCTGTCTTCTTGCTTCTCTTCTATAAAAACCGCATCCCCCAAACCTCAGCTGGGTGTATGGCTGCCTGGCTTAGAGACTACATTTCCCAGCTTCCCTTGCAGCTTGGTATGCCCATGTGACCAAGATCTGGCCAATCGGATATCAACAGAAGTGGTTTGTACCGCTTTCTGGGATTTTTCTTTAAAAGAAAACAGCAACACCTTTTCCCTGTTTTCTCCTGTCTGCTGACCAGATGTAAGCGTAGAGGCTGGTGCAGCCATTCTGTGCTGTGAGGTTGAAGCCATGCGTATTGAGGGTGGCAGAGGTAACAAACAAGACAGTAGGAGCCCAGGTCCCCAAGGGCCGTGATGCTCCACACCTAACCCTGGACTGCCTGTGTTTGCATAAGGAAGAAAAAAGCTTTTCACGTTTGTGTTTGCCTGCTTGTTTGTTTCTGTTTGTGTTATTTCCAGTACTGGGGATGGAACCCAGGGCCTTGTGCATGCCAGACAGGTGCTGTGTCTCTGATCTACACCCCCAGCTCGAGCGGTCCTTGCTCAAACCACTGTTCGTGCCTGAGGGTGCAGGTCAGCGGTACAGCGCTTTCTTAGAATGTGTGAGGCCCTGAGTTTGATCCCCAGTACTGCAAAAAAGAAAAAAGGAGCACTGCTATTTGAGGTCTGCGCTATTGGGAGCAACACTGAGTTGTTGGTGACAGGGGCACAGCCAGGAGCAAGATGCAATCCTTTCCTTCAGGGACTTCAGATGGACTGAAGAGAGAAATAAAACCATGCAAATAAAGCCAGGCAAGAAAGAAATAATTGGGGCCTGAAGAGTGGCTCAAGTGGTAAAGCACCTGCCTAGGACGTGTGTAGCCCCGAGTTCAAACCCCAAGAAAAGAAAAGACAAAAAAAAAGAAAGGAAAGGAAAGAACTACAGTTGTGAAAAGAGCTAGAAAGACAGTGAAACAATGCAATGAATGACATGCTGGGGAGGGGAGAATTGCTGACCTCCAGAGGAGGACAGTCCATAGTCTACAGGAGGAGACAGCCCACTGAGCTCTACCAGGTGGGGGGAGCAGAGAAGAGCCCTGCAAAGGACTCCTGTCTAGCCAGGAGCCCCGAGGGGTGCCCAGCTCTGCCTCAGAGCACAGAATTACAGTCAGGTCCTGAGCTCCTCGCCCACTCCCGCTGTGGAACCTAGAAAAGCCACTGCCCTCAACCCAGGTGCATAGCAAGTGGTAGACATTCATGAGCAACCACTGTTTCAGAAGCCATATATAAAATATGCAGAAATTCCTGAAGGCCCGGTGCCCGGGAGGATTGGGAAGTTCTCAGCATGGGGACCCAAGGCAGTGAGTGGGAAGGAGTGGATTGTAGGGGTTATGATGTCCCTTTCTGCTCCCTCACTCTGGGCTGGCCCACCCACCCCAGGGGATCTGGAGCCCACCTGGGAGTTCCCTCCACCAAGGAGGATCCTGGCTGGATTCCATGGGCTCCTGCTCAGGCAAGCCCTGCTCACTAGGGCTCTGCCCAGATCCATTGCCCCGGCTGCCTCTACACTAGTCCGCTCCCCCCTCACAAGCCCTCCCTCCCTCTCCTCTCCTGGGGTCCAACCAGCAGCACACACTGAGCCACTGCCCACCTCTCACTGGCCCTCTTCAGTCTTTTCAACTCAGAGGGCCAGCTCCTCCAGGAAGCCTTCCCTGCTGTCTGTGCCTGGGTGGGGCCTTTTCTCTGAGTAGCCTGTATAGGGTAGCTGTAGCCTGTACGCATGCTCATATTTATGAGTCTGTTTCCCTTGCCGGATGTGGGTCTGTCCAGACCACAAAGGACAGATGACCTGCAGCATTTAACACAGGCCTGGCTCATATCCAGTGCTCAGGAAACATAGCTAGTAGACAAAAGGAGAAGAGTCTGTCCAGCCCTCCAGGAAGTAGAAGAAAACAGGCAGAGAAGTTGGGCCAGGAAGCCTTGTCTCCTTGAGAGTCCTCCACACCCCTCCCTTCACCTGCTGACCCTGGCAGTGGGGGGTAGGGAAGGTGGGGAGAGGTGGCAGAAGCTGCAGACAGATCCCAGGGAGAAAAGTCAGAGTTGGCAGGGAGGGAGGCTGAACCTCATGTCTGTCTGACCCACCTGCAGGTAACCTAGCCACACTGCCAGCCCTTCCTCCATGTCTGCCCTCTCTCTCCAGGGCAGGCACGAGAGGGCCCTTTGAGGGCTGTAGACCTAGCCCTGGATTGTGTGTGCACATTGGAACATGTTCCTGGGAGGGACACCGAGACCTCCCCTGGGCCCCAAGGCCACTTTGCATTTGGGTTTAATATACTGAACCCCCTAGGGAGCCAGGCATGGTGGCACATGTCTGTAATCCCAGCTACTCAAGAGGCAGAGATAGGAGAATCACTGTCTGAATCTGGCCCTGGCAAAAGCTCAAGACCCATCTGAAAAATAACTAAAGCAAAACGACTGGGAGTGTGGCTCAAGTGATAGAGTGCCTGCTGAGGCCATGAGTTCAGTCCACAGTAATGCAAAAACAAAACAACCCAAACTGAAGTCCCTCTCAGGGATTCATGAATAGCACTGGGCTGCTGGGCCCTCAGGAGGCCCTGGTGGAATAGCGTCCTAGGTTGGAATCTGGCCTGGTGGGGCTCCTTTCTCTTGGATCCCAGGGTCAGAGGGCCAGCACTGACCTCAGTCCACCAGTTATGGCACCCTGACTTTTCTGGGCCTCAGTATCCTCCTCTTGTATTTGAAACTAAACTGTCCTAGCCTATAGCTCTGGGGTCCTGGGACAGCCCAGGATGGTGAAGGGTGGCCAAAGGTGTCCAAGGCATCATGGACCTGGGACTCTGGGGCTCTCTGAGATGTCAGTGGTGGAGCCTGGCCCAGGTAGCTTCGGTGAGGGCAAGACCAGGCTGGAGACAGGAAGGGTGACCCTGCTTTACAATCTGAGGAGCAGGGAGAGGTGAGGGGACACAATGTGACCTGTGGGTAAGGCACAAGGTGCTGGCTGCTGTACTAGGGTCCTGGACTTGCTCAGCTGCTCCCTCTGACCTGCTACCCTCAGTGCTCTCCTGAGCGCCACCCCCCAGCTGCCATGCTGGGCCTGCAGGACACCCTCCAGGACCTCTGGATTGGGGACTAGCAAGGATTCCTAGTGTTGGCAGCCCTGGGGGTCGCTGAGGCCAGGCCAGAGAGGAGGATACCAGGAAGAGGTTTCCCCTACCCCCACAAAGGAGCCACACCCAGGATCTGTGAGGGAATGATGGAAAGGAGTCTCTGGCAGATGGAACAGCATATGTGAGGGCCAAGATGTGACTGTATCTGGGACCACAGAGGCAGCAGGAAAAAGGGAACAGATGGCAGTGGCAGAGCCTTGAAGGCCAAGATCACCAGTTTCCTGTTCCTGGGGTGCCCTTGGGTCCCAGGGGAGGGTGCAGAGCCCAACCCTTCTCTCTTCCTCCCTTCTCCTCTCCTGGGCCTTCTTGGGCCTGGCCCTTTCATGTCACCTGGGAGTCCCCAGCAGCCCTACCAGCCAGGGCAGCGGGTGCAGACTTCAAAGCCACCGCCCAGCCTGATCTGATTGCGGAAGCTTGGCGTTTCCCCTTTCATCCCCTCCCTCCACCCCAGATCCCCAGGAGCCCCGCACAGCCTGCTAGGGCAAGTCTGTGCAGACCCAGGGAGGGGCAGCCACAGCTGCTGCAGCTGTGTGTCCTCGGGCCAGCTGCTGCCTGTCTCTGGGTCTCCGCCTCCCTCCTGGCAAGCCCTTCCCGGGGTCTTTGGACTGCTGAGATACAAGCATGGAATCTGGGCTCACCTTACTACTTCCTGGTCACACAGCCTCCAACCCATGGGTGATCCTTGTCACTGTCTCCCTCCCTGGGCCTCAGCTCCCTAGAAGGTTAGGGACAAGGATACTGATCCTGACCTCTCCCTGTCGAGGTGTAAAATGTCCCCCAGCACTGTCCCTGTCAACCTCACTGTGCCCTGTACATAGGTGAGTGAGCAGCCTACCCCAGGTCACACAGCCAGGAGGGAAAGTGGGATGGTCCAGGTCCCTAGGAGGATACCCTGGGTGCTTCCCTCTGATCTGTGGCCTTGTTGTTTGCAATACAATGGTGCTGTGATACTGAGCTGGGAATAATAAAAGCACACACTGGAAACACTGAGTGCTGGGGCCACCCTAAGAGGCAAGTGCACACATCATTCCCAGTGTACAGATGGGAAAACTGAGGCACTGGGTAGTCACACAGCTGGGTAAGTATAGTACTGGGGGGTTTTGTCCCCAGAGACTTCAGGCTTAGCTGTGGCCTCTTTGAGGGAGCAGGGCCCCTGACCCTCAAGGTGCTTACCATACACCAGGGCCATCCAGGGAACCAGCCCAGTCCATACAGACCCCAGGTGTATTATGCCCATTACACAGGTGACAGATTGCAGCACACAAGTGAATGAGGAAAGCTGGGGCATGGTGGCATCTGTAACCTCAGGTACGCAAGAGGTGGTGATTGGGAGGATTGAAGGTCAAGGCCAGCCCAGGCAAAAAAAGTTCCAGAGATCCCCAACTTAACAACCAAGCCAGGCATGGTGGTATACATCTATAATCTCAGTTAATTAGGAGCAGAGGTATGAGAATCAACGTCCAAGCCCACCCCAGGTTTAAAAACAAAAATGTAGGACTCTATCTAAAAATAACTAAAGCAAAAAGATTGGTGTGTGTGGGGGGTGTGTGGCTCAACTGGTAGAGTGCCTGCCTAGCAAGAGCAAGTGCCTGAGTTCAAAACCCAGTACTTCCTCCAGAAGTGACTGAGTCAGAATTTGAACCCAGTTCCTCTGGCTCCTGAGCCTCCCCACCTGCTCAATTTTATAGCTTTAGTCAAAGACAGCAGCACTTTCTCCTAATGGGGTACAGTCTTCTCAGATTTCTGCCCCAGAGGGCAGTTTCTATGGGCCTCCCTCAAGGTACCAGGTGCACCCAGGCTGGTGGGATGGACGGGTGCCCAGGTACCCAGCAATGCCACCCCAGCCCAGAGATTTCAAATTCCTCCCTGGAAAATCAGATAATCAAGGAAGTCAAATACCGTGAAATGAGTGTGATCCTTGCCAGAGACCCTGAGGGATCATGGGAGGATCATCAGACAGCAAGCGCGGTGTGGGACCTACCCCAGCCTTACAGGCATGGAAACTGAGGCCCAGGGTGCAGCAGGGAGATGCCCCCAGCCAGACAGGACCCACCCCTTGCCCAGCAAAGGTCAGCTGAGAGTGGTCCTTGAGTTCTGAGCATGGTAAAGTGCCACGCAACAGCCAGAAGCACCTGGCTCCACTTGGAGGGGCTTCCTGAAGGAGGTGACCTGTCAGACCTGATATTAAGTAGGAGTCAGTGGAGTTGAGGCAGGGCTTTCCAGGTAAAGGGGAAGCTGGTGCAGAGGCCCCAGGGAGCCTCCAGAGAGGGGAGGAGGGAGAACACAGAGGACCTTGGGGCTAGAAGGAGCCTGCCCAGAGGGTGCCTGCTGGGGCCAGGGGAACAGCCAGCCAGAGCTGCAAGCTGCCAGCCAGGAGTTGAGCCTGCAGCGACCCCGATCGGGGTACCCCACATCGTAGCCACATCCTGGCAGCCTGACCCGGGAGCCTGAGGGTGGGGAGCAGCCTCCAGTCCTGCTGGAGACCCAGCTCCATGGAGCTAACAGCCAAAGGAAGGAGACCAAAGGGGAAATTTGCAAGTTAGGTTCTCCTCAAGGCCTGTTAAATCACTGAAGGCTGTTGGAAGATTGCATTAGGGTCTTAACTCCACAAACGCTGGAAATCCCTGCGCAGGGGAAGAGGGGACAGTGGCGGCAGCTTGGCCTGGCCAGTGGGCCCAGCCAAGGGTTCCTATGTCCTGTAGTGGACCCCCCCCCCATAGGACCCGGCTCTCTCCAATGCTTATCTCCTAGAAGGCACCTTGGACAGGGTTGGGCTGTTCCTCCCAGAGGGAGTGGGGACAACTGGTTATGGGGTTACACACATCATCCCTGTCTGTGAGGAAGAGGGAGCAGAGAGAGGAGGAAAGGGGGAGAAAGAAGAAGAGGGAGAAGAGAGGGAGGGAAGAAGAGGAGAGAGGAGGATGAGAGGGAGAAGAAAAGGGAAGGAGAGAAAGGAGGGAGGGAAGGGGAGGAGGCAGAGGACAAGGGTGTAGGAAGGAGGAATGAAGCCACAGGAGGGAGGGAGGGGGCTTAGAGCCCTGGTGAGGGACCCCACTGTCTGTCACTTCCCTCACAACAATATCAGCCCCTCCCCCCTGGCTGGCCCTGTGTCAAGGGATCTGCAGTGGGAGATCTCACCTGATTCTCACAAAGGATTGGACTTCCGTCACCAGCCCCGCCATCTCCCAGCCTAGGTGCTTAACCCAAGTCTTCCTCAGGTTTTCTCCAGGGGGCCAGGGGCCATGCACAGAGTGTGGGTGGGGGGGGAGGGTGTGGGTATGTGTTTAGCAGTGCAGGCTGGACCAGACTGACTGGGCTTGGATCCTGGCTTTACCACTTCTGGGTTGTGTGACCTCAGGTGAGTGGTCCGACCTCTCTGGGCCTCAGTTGTAGCAAGTACATGAGTTAATCCAAGAAATGTCACTGCCAAGTGCCTGAAGCAGAGCAGTGCTCAATTTTAGCTACTGTGACTGTGACTCCCAAAGGCAGACTGAGACTCTTTGTGGAGAGGGCTCAGGTGGTCCCCAAAACTCCTGAAATTGACTGAGAAGTATGGGGTGGCACTTTTCTGGACCAGTCCTGATCCCCAGTTACAGCCTCCTCAGCACTGTGAAGGCCTGGTCTTCATAAGATATTGGAGGACTGCCTGTCACCTGCCCAGGCTGACTAAGGCAGGTGGGTTCTGGGCTGCTCAGCAGACCCGCCACAGTTACCCACACACGGGGGCCACACAAGCCCAGGGATACCCTGTCCCTGGCATGCCAGGCAAGTACTCCACCCCTGAGCTGTACCACTGGCCCCCTGGGGGGTCTCTATTTTTTAAGGCTGAGACACCACCACCCTGTTATATCGAAACCTTCTCCCTGCTCTGGGCTAGAGAGAGGAGAGATTTCAAAGTGGAGCTTTGAATAAACAACACACAATAAAACCAATGCCTTGAGCCCAGAGGCAGAACCAACCAACCAACCAACTGCAGCCCCAGGCACAGCCAGCCAGCTGATGTCAGCTCTCCCTGGCGATCAGACAGGCCCTGGTTCCAGGAGCTCTAGCCCAGCACAGCTGGGGCTTCAGGACTAGACACCCACCCCTGCCCAGCCCTGCCCTCCTGGCCAGCTCTATCCTGGTGGCTCTGTCAGCCTTGTTTGGTCCGTTGCCCAAATCTCATCCACTGAAGTGTACAGGGGTGGGCTTCCCCACCCGGCATCGAGGGGGTGGTGAGCATGTTGGGGCACGCCCTGGTGGGCACAGGGGCCTGCTCCTCGGAGGCAATGCTACTTGGTGATTCCAGTGTGGATTCGGCCGTGTGGCCCCGGAACAGTGGTCCCACCTCTCTGGGCCTCGTGTGGAATGGCCACTTCCTCAACGGCAGCCCTCGCAATTAAGACAGGAGAGGCTGTGGAGGAGGCACAATTCGGTGACCTTGAAAGCGCTTTTACAGTGGTTAGATGGTGATGGTGAAGTGAGTGTGTAAGACACAGGACTCCTGTGAAATCAGCATGAATAGCCTTCCTCATAGGAGAGCAATCAGCCCTGGAAGACGTTGGGAAACGGGGTTACCCAGTGGGCACAGGAGGCTGGGCGGGGCTCTCCCCATTTTGTTTGTGCTTCCCAGTGCTGTGTGCGTGCATGTGTGTGAGTGTGCATGCATGTGCGTGTGTGTGTGCATGTGTGTGTCAGTGAGTAGACAGAGGGGGTTGTAAAGTGTGTTGAAGACCTTGATGGTCTTGCCTGCCTGCCTGCTGGGCACCACCCAGGGAGGGCCCCTGTGACATCTGAGGACCCAGGACAAGGCTTCAGGGTCAGGCAGGACAAAGGCCATGGCTTGCTGTCATCCCCCACCAGAATGCGTGTTCCCCAAAGCAGGAACCCATCACTCTCTGTGCTGCTCCCAGGGCCCAGCCTGGAGCCCAGACACAGTGGACTCTCGATATATGTCTCTGGAAGGAATGGGCAATGAAGGAATGCCCCCAGGTGTGGGCAGGATTTGCCAGCAAAGCCAGCTGGACGCACAGGTCACGACCTTGCCCTCTGGGGCCTTGCCTTCTGGGCTAAAGGATATCTGGGCTGACTTCATGAAGGAGGAAGCCCAGTCTCAGGAGTCAGCAGCTCTGTGTTTCCCTCCGCAGCTGCCTTTCCAGGCACAGTTCTTAACCAGTTTCTCATTTGGAGCCCAGCTGTGCAACCCTGGTGCAGTCACTTAACCTCTCTGTGTTCGGTTTCTTCATGTGCAGGGCTAATACCTGCCTCCCAGAATCCTATCCTTGTTTCAGGGTAAGCCGCCCTCTATGCCTGCACACAGGGCTTGCTCAGGAGTGTTAGGTATGGCTACGTTGGTGATTTCCTGTGACAAGCCCAGGTCCATCCTGGCAGGTTCCTGGTCACCCTAATTAACACCATGGAGATGGGAAAGGCTGGCTGTGGGCTGGGTTAGAAGTGCTCTGGGGGCCCAAGTCTCAAGGTTCAGGAGAGCTCCTGAGCCCTGGAGAGGTTGGCCTAGCCCAGGGTGGTGGGGGCAGGAGGTGGTTTCTAATCCTTGCTTCTGGCTTGGACTCTGCCTAGCACCCATGGCTGGCTTCAATGAGCTCAAATAGTACAGTGACCACCACTTGTCTCCCTGTTCACCAGAGCTGTTTATGGGGTAGGTTGAGGCCTGTGAGGCTGCCTGGAGGAGGCAGCGCAGCAGTCTCCACAGAGGGGTTTGACCCCAGAAGGAGTTCCTGGAAGGTGCACACCCCCTGGCAGTCACTCGGGCACATCTGGGAGGTGATGAGAAGCAGATCAGGGGAGGGGAGCTTGTTGAGTGTGTCTTCTTTGGCTAGGGGAACACCAGCCTCCTCCCCCAGCCCACCTTGTCCTGTGCTCTGGCTTCCCTTGGTTCTGCACAGAACCATAACCCCTAGCCTTGCTACAGGACCCAGGCTGGCCTCCCTGCCCACCCAGTTCTGACCATGCACCCTGCGGCTGTCAAAGGCCACACAGGCAGGGAGTGTCCCCAAAGTCCTGGGCTTCCCACACAGCACTGGTCACTGCATCCTGGAATTGCCTATTTCAGCCTATGTCCCCCACTGGACTGCAGACTCCGAGGGCAGCTGGCTGTCCCAGTGCCCATGTGTGTGGCCACAGTGGTTCTTGTCCTTGTCCCTTCCTTCTAATTGTAACAAAGTCCCACAGACTGGGCAGCTTAGAAACGGCAAAACTTATGTTTTATCATCTGCTGCCTGATGTCCACGGTCAGGGTCCCACAGCCAGGTTCTAGGGAGGCCCCTGCCGAGTCCCTTGTTTGGTGGAAGGAGGGATGGCTGCCCCTTGGGCCACTTCATGATCTCATCTGCTCCCAAAGGCTTCACATGGGATGAGGGCTCCAACATAGGAGTTTGGGGGACCCAAACATTCAGCCCATGACAAGCTCCATGAACCTCCAGCAGAAAGACAGTGACCCATGGCAGCTCATGTCCCTGGAGCTGCACCTGGGGGCCGCTTCACTGGAGTGCCATACCTTCCATGGCTCCCCAGTGCTCCTCCTGCCTCTCCCCCAGACCCCTAACTGGACTCAGCAGGGCCCAGTGGCTTCCTGTTGGAGTCCTGCTTCCTCCATTCCCGCCGTTCAGCTTGCCGGCTCCACATCCCCCCAGATTCCACTTTCTCTAGGTAAATCCTCCTTTCTCCTTGGCCTTGCACACTCCCTGCCTGCCTGCCAAGTACCCCGGATGCGTCTGGAGGGTCCCCGAGCCTCCCCACCCACCCTGGACAGAGGGGACCATGGCACTGACTGCAGTGGCCAGGAGCTGAGCTTGGATGCTGACTCCAGCAATTAAGGACCTTGTGACCTTGAAACGGAGCTGGACCTCGGTTCCCCTAGCAAACAGTTCTCTTGAGTGGCTTCCAAGGAACCTTTGTGTGTCTGGGGGTTCGGTACAGGACACCCTGGGACTGGTCCTGGTTCCACCGCACACTCAGCCCAGCTCAGTGAGACCCCCTCACCTCCGGGGCTGAGGAGTCACCGTGCAAGGCCCAGAGGCCCTGTGGGAAATGTTTTCCAGAAAGGAGCAGGGTCCCCCAGCTCCTCGCACCCCACTGCTTCTCTGTGACAAGGACAGACCACCTCCCTCCCTCCACAGAGCTGAGCTCCTTGGGGCAGAGGAGGATCTCTTCTGTGGGGGGATCTCCAGCAGCTAAGGTGATCTGAGGTTGGAGGGCAGGGGTTTCTGGCTTTCCAGGCACACTGCTGCAGGAGCCCAGGGCAGCCAGGCACCTGCCAGTGAAAAGGCCAGAGGGGACTCTGGGAAGGGGACCAGAGCCACCACCAGGAGAGGTGAGAGAGGGAGGTCTCTTGGTCCTTCTTGGTCACCCTAAGTTCAGGCTGTGCTTGCAGTAGGTCACAGTGGTTGTGGACAGACAGCACCTCTGGGGGGCAGCCAGGCACCTGTGGTCTCTTAACTGGGGATCCCATAACATGGGGGCGGGGCCCCCGAAAGGCCCTGTGTTGGAGGTATGCGCTTCAGTGCGTGGTGTGTGTCTGTATGGGGTGTTTGTGATGGGGTATCTGAGAGCAGTGCTGGGCCGCTTTGTACCCTGCCTCTGAACGTCTGTGTCCACTGTGTGTGTGTTGTGGGCCTCCCTGATGTAATGACCGTAGCGTGCTCCATGCGGGGGGTCTCTCTGTGACGTGTGTGCACCTGCATCTGCACCCGTGTGTCTGCACCTGCATTTGCATTTGTGCGTGTACCTGTGTCCCAGTGTCTGTGCACGTACTTGTGTGTGTGCCTGATTGGACTGGGGGTGTGCGTGTGCGTGTGCGCGTGTGTCCGGGCGTGCGGCACGCCCGTGCCTCTCCGCGTGGGGGCGCGGTGCCGTGTCCCCCGTGCCCGCCTCCCGCGTCCTCCAGACTCGGAGGGAGCAGGTGGCGGATCACGCGCCGCCGCCGGGCAGGTGCAGCGGGGCAGGGTGCGCCGGGCCCGCAGCGCGGCGGCGGCGGGAGGGGACGCGATGGCGGGAGGGGACGCGGCCGGAGCGCCAGCGCCTCGCGAGGGGAAAAGTTTCCCACCCGGAGAGCCAGGCTGAGAAGTTTCGGCCACGCCGCGCGGCGCCAAAGCCAGGCCAACACTGCCCCCGCGTGGACGCGGCGCGGCGCTACAGCCCGCAGCCCGACGGGGAAACTGAGGCGCGGAGCGCGCGGGGTGGCTGCTCAAGGCCACCGGGAGGAGCCGCAGCCCGTCCGAGAAGCAAACAGCCTGGATCCACGGGCTGAGCGTGAAAATCCCGAAAGGGCGGCGGGTAGAGACCATCCCGGGACTAAATCCTGCTCGCCACGGCGGGTCGCTGCCACGCTGTCCCCCACTTCCCCGCAGGGTTTGGCCAAACCGGATCCAGATCTTACTCACCGCCTTTCTTCTGGAGCTAGGGCGTCTCTCCAAAAAAAGGCCTCTACCATCCACGACATATGGGACCCCAACGTCGCCCACCCCAAATCTCACTCTAGTAACACGTTCCTCTGCTGTGAAACAAGGTGCCCTGGGGACTCCACGCTGCTTCCCCACCAGCCAGGAGAGGTGATGAGGCCCTGGGTCCTGGGGCAGTGATCCGGGGATGGAGGCAAAGGGCAGCTTCAAGGATAGAAGAGGAAGAGGCCCTAGGTCTGTCCAGTGTTGGAACACAGGTGTGACAGGTCCAAAACTGGCACACAGGTGTATGGGGGTCAGAAGCCCCAGCTTTGCCTACCTGTCACCTTGTCTTTTGCCACTTCCTGATGTGGACCCCATTCCACCCAAACGCTTGCCCTCTGTGGACCAGATGGATCAAACCAGCTGGAAAATGCAGACAGCTAGCCTTTGTGTACACACAGGACTCCCTGCCTGGGCTGGGACCTGGACGCCCTTGCTCCATAGAGGGAGGGTCAGCAGAGCAGCCTTTAGCACCAAAGACAGAGGCTTGGGTGGGGGCCTCTACCTCCAGGATCCGGGTAGGTGTCTACTTCAGGTATGGGCTGGTGTAGATGGGCGAGGCTTGGCCCCAGGTTTGAGTGAAGGGTTGCCCACTGTCCTGTACCCTGACGACACCTTGCCTTACCCTCAGCTTCATTCCAGCTGTGATTCCACCCCCTTTATCCCCAAGCCAGGAACCCCTAGAGATCCCAAATTGGGCAGTGGGAGGGCTTGTTTTGTGAGACCTAGTGGCAGATACCAGCCACCTGGGATGTGGGTTTATTCGTGGAGTGAGGGAAGACTGTCCTCATTGCCTGCTCTGAGTGTCCCCTGGGCTGGTGCACCTGGCATTCACCTCTGTGCCTGATACGGGCTTGTGGAAGGCAGGAGGAGCTGGTAGCCCCTAGGATGACTTCGCCTCAGGACAGACTGTAGCACCAAGCTGGGCAGGAAGGACTCCTAGAGTGAGAAGGAGGATCCACTGGGCTGCAGCAACCTCTGGTGACAGCCTGAGGGGGCGGACTCTGTAAGCAGCTCTGTTCTCCAGAGGAGGAAGCCAGTTCCAGAGCCCAGCCCCTTGTCTGCCACACTCTGATAGAGACATAGGGACACAAGTCTCACCCACTGCAGGCCCCCATGGTAACCAAGCCCTGATGGAGGGCCCCCCTCCCCACCTAGCAGGGCCTGCTCTGGGGCTGGTGCTAATGGTGCTCACCAGGTTGTGGCCCCAGAAGCAAGGCGATGTGCCCACCTGCTCCAGGTCATCTTTGGTATCCAGGAAGGTTTTGAGGTTCCCTGGTGGCCTGGGGGTGGCAGGCCTGGGGATGAAGGGCAGGCTCCTGCTCATAGAGGCATCCTCAGAGAAGTGGCCCTCTGGCTCCTGGGTGGACCTGGGGGACACAAGAACCTATGGGCTTCATGGGCCCCCAGGCCCAGGTCCCCCCATGGTTGACAGGGCTGTTGAGAGTTTGCACCACAGTCAGCCAGCTCCTGGACTGGGTAATCTGAGGGCAAGGAGCCCTGGCAAGATTCACGAGCCCATCCCCTTCCCAGAAGCCTCACAGGTCAGGGTAGTCCCAGCATGAGCTGTTGGCCACGGCCTCCTCGAGCCTGGGGTACAGGGCCTTGGGCAGACTCTCCAGCCATTTCCCGACGTTCCTGAACACCCGCTCAGTCACTGGCACGTCTGGCAGGATGGTGGGCTTGTTCTTAAAGATGTTCTGCTGGACTGGAAGAGAGAGGGCATGAGTAAGCCCCTGCCCCGGAGCGGGGGCATACCCCCTCTCCTCCTCCCTCTGGCTGGCAAGGCCAGGCAGAGCCCTGTCTCCATGGCAACCCCGGGCTCCCCAGTGCCTTTCAGCTGCCTCAAGAGAAGGCTTGGGTTTTAAAACTGTCTTGCATGACTGTCTGTGCCATTATTACCCGCGCTGTGCCCCCAATACCATACTCCTGCTTCAGCCCAACGTGGGCCCCCTTTCCTGCAGGCAGCCCACCATGAAGTCCCAGGGATGGTACAGAGACTCCTGAGGGGATATAGGTAGGGATGCCTCAGGGCCAGGAGCCCTTCCTGCCATTTGGGCAGGTCAGGGAGCCCAAATTCCCCATTGGCTTTTTCAGGATGAGAAGGTGCAGGCACCATGTCCCCTGTGTGCCCTGGGGAATGGCCACAGTCCCCTGTGGCTAGTGTCCATTTGCATGAGTTGTTTCTCCTGGGTGTGGCCTGTTCCTTGGATTTCCAGACACTCTGTCCTCTCCCTGGCTTCTGTGTCACATGCACAAGGTCCTTTTGCCTTGGTTTTTCCATTGATCAAATAACCAGAAGTTGGGCAAAAGTTACAGCTTCATGCAGGGCACTGTGGTTCACGCCTGTAATCCCAGCTACCCAGGAAGCAGAGATCAGGAGGATCGTGGTTCAAAGCCAGGTGAGGGTGAAAAATTAGTGAAACTATCTCAACCAATTGCTGGGCGTGGAGCCACCTGCCTGTCATCCCAGCTACACAGAAGGCATAAATTGAAGGAGTATGGTTCAGGCCAGGCAAAAACTTGAGACTCTATTTTAAAAATAACTACAGCAAAAAGGACTGTGAGCATGTCTCAAGTGGTATAGTGTCTGCCTAATAAGTGTGAGGCCCTGAGTTCAATCCCCAATACCACGCCCCCCCTAAATAAAACAAAACGTACAGCTTTGGTATATAAATTCTTGTGACAATAAGGAGGTACAAAGGGTACCTCCTGAGTCTGTGAGGTCCTGGAATTGTAGGGCTTTGCCCACAGTGAGGCTTCAGGGCAGCCATTTCCTGAAGCTGCACACAGTAGGTACATAATAGATAGCTGTAGGGGTTGCCTCTGGGAGGCCCTGGGTCCAGAGATGAGAAGAGGCTGCGTATGTGGATAAGGGAGCATGGTTACGGTTTCACCAGAGCAAGAACTCCTGTCTCTTCCTGCCTGCCTCCTGCCACTCAGTTAGAACACCTGCTGGAAGCTGCTAGAAGACACCACGACATCCATCCCCGAGAGCTCAGAGCAAATTCTGCCAGGGAACTGGGACCTAGTGGTACCGAGTTTCTTTGCTGGTGCCAATCGTCCCCAGGAGAGAGCAGGATTCCTCTTCCTGAACTTTCTGGGTGCCTCTTCTTCCTGACCCCTGAGCTCTGCCTTGGAGAATATGGTAGGAAGATGCTTCTGGTGGCTTCTCCCGCCCCTGGAGGCCCAGGGGGTGGGAGGCCCTGCATTCCAGCTGCACAGTGGGCAGACACTTCAGTGGAGGACAGGCCTGAGTGGCCAGTTTTCTGAGCCTCTGCTATGGCAGCTCCCTGATGACACTTCAGACACCTTTGCTGGACCTCAGACCCTCTACTTGGTCCTTGAAGCCCACCTGACACCCTCTGGCCAGGCAAGGTCAGCGGCCAGCCCTTCACTCTGGAAACCCAGAGGCTCAGCCTCTACCCTCCACAGTCCAGGCTGGCATTTTCTGGAGTCCCTGTTCCCCATCCTGTCCCCTTACTTGCACAGTTGCGCTCCCAGTAGCGGAGGGCTGTGTCCCGGAGTGTCTCGTCAGCAAATCGCACTCGAAAAGGGTAAGAGCGCCTTCGGGTCCCTGAGCCTTCCCCAGAGCTATGAATGAGCACAGCCTTGATCTTGGGGGGCTGGGTGTTATAGAGCCTGCCAAGAGAGGTGAGAAGGCAGGGGCAGGGTCCGAGGCTGAAGTGCCCTACTCCACCCTAACAACCCACGTCTGTGAGACTCATCTCATCTGTCAGACCAACCCAGGGATTAACCTGTCACAGTAGCTGGCCTTCACCAAACGCTTCCTGCCTTCAGGCAGTGGATCGAGCCTGTGACACACATCATCCCACCAAGCCCACGCAACTCCTGTAAAACACTATTATTATTCCCATTTTACAGATGAGGAAACTGAAACTTTTGTTAAGGGTGGGTCCAAACTCTGCATCCTGATCCAGAGTTAGCATCACATAGCAAACAAGGGAGCAGACAGGAGAAGAATGTGTACTCATGAGCCAGGCAGTCCCACGTTTCAATGTTGACTCTTGTGAGGCTCAGTTTCCCTATCTGTATAATAGAGCTCACTGCACCCACTAGACACGGTTGTGAGATGAAGAGGACTGCAAAGGCAGCCTGTCTAGGGTCTCCAGAGGGTAAACATTTCTAACTGGAGCTGTTCTGGTCATGGTCACTTCAGTCACACCCATCCCAGCAGAGTGGCCCTCAGCAGACTGCCCTCAAGTTTCCACTTCAAATCCTGTATTCCAAGTCAAATCCTGTATTCCAAGCACTGGTGGCTCACACCTGTAATCCTAGCTACTCAGAAGGCAGAGATCAAGGAGGATCATGGTTCAAAGCCAACCCGGGCAAATAGTTTGAGAGACTCTGTCTCGAAAACACCCAACATACAAAAAAGGGCTGATGGAGTGGCTCAAATGGTGGAGTGCCTGCTTAACAAGCGTGAGGCCCTGAGTTCAAACCTCAGTACAGCAAAAGCTTTATTGATCATGTATTCTATATCATAGGCACAATAATAACACCCTCATATTAGCTGGGTGGAGCCTAGTACAGAGCATCTAGTACAGACCTGCCATGTGGGATTTGTGCTCAATAAAGAGTATCCGTTATGTTTCTATCTAACTGATAAAATTGTTACGTTTATTGTTGTTCAATTTCAACCTCAAGGGCAAGGCTACAGGAGGGCCTGCTTGGTCCCCCATGGCTCTGTCACTCAGAAATGCCACATCAGACGTTATGTAGATACATGTTTCTACACCTGTGCCCACTTGTCTGACCACATCTTCATGCGGACACAGAGGGAGTGCTTTGCATAGGTCCACCAAAGAGTCACGCTGGAAGGTGACAGGGCTACAGGCCCTGGGACCCTGTTGGCCAACCGTTACTTATGAACCTCAGCTCTGTGCTGGCTGCAGAGCCAGGCAAAGGAGTTCCCCAGCTCTGCCTGCCAGCGCGAGAGCGTGGCTTCTCCACCAGGGAGGACTGCTGGAGCCTGTTTTAATGCACCCCAGGGTCCCCACAGGGCCCAGCAGGGAATCTCACACACAGCTAGGTGCTCAACTCTGGTCCTTGCTCCTGATCCATAGGTGGTGTCTACCTAGGAAAGGGTGTCAGGAAGGGTTCTGAGGCTCAGCAAAGAAATGTGCTATGATCCATTAGTACTGTCTGCCATGGTATGGGATGAGAAGGGATGGTATGTATGTTATGTTTTTATGTTTAAACTCACAGGCAGTATTCTTCACCCCTGCTTCAGCCTGCAGGAAATTCTTTCTGGTTACCCCCCATCCCCTCCATTAAGAGCTCTGGCATCTAGGCCCCAGGAAGCTGGAAAGCCCAGACTCCCCTAACCTCATCCTTTATTTTATTTCCCCAGTATTTGATACATAGTAACCTAACAAAAGTTGGAAGAAGAAAAGGATGAATGATGGTGGGATGGGAAGATGGATGGATGGACTCATGGATGGATTAATGACACAATCTGAATAGAACTGAATCGTGATAGCTGGATGATTATGTAGATCTGTGGATGGCTCTATCACTAGATGAGGGATGGATAGTGTCCTGGATTTACAAGTGAATGGAAGGATTTATAGATGGTTGGTTATTGGATTCATGGACAGATAGATACAAAGGCTGTTTGTGAATAGGTGGAAGACTGGCTGAATGGATAGATGGATGGAGTCGTGGGTTCATGACTAATGGATGGATGGATGGATGGATGGGTGATGGATGGGTGGATGGTTGGGTGGGTGCATGGGTGGGTGGACGGGTGGACAGGTGGATGGAGAGATTCATGAGTAGTTGTAGAAGACCTCGTTTGTGGATGAGATGTATGTGAGGATGTATGAATAGATTCTGAATGTGCTGGTAGAAGACCTGATTACTAGATGGATGGATAAATGGATAACCTATGGGTGGAAGACAGACGACATAAGGGGAGGAAAATAATTGCCCTTCCTCCCCATCCTTGTCCCTCCTATGACTCACTGGTTGGTCTTTTTCACCGTGGTGAACTGGGAGCGATCACCTCTTAGGGTAGGTTTCTGATAGAGGAAACTCTTAAGACTGTCCTCCAAGTGTGGTGATTGGTCCCTTGAAGACAAATAAATAGGCCATCCGTGCCTGGCATGAACGGTGCCCCACCCTAGAAGCACCCAGGGCAACCCTGTCCCCACCAGGAAGGTCCCTGCACTTACCACAGATCTGGGAGGAATGGGCAGTTGGGACACTGGGGAGACCCTCGGCAGTGCTCTGACACACGCCGCCGGTAGTCAGATTGTGGTTCTGAGAGCCAAGGGAGGAGGAAGTCATGAGCTGGGGACAACGCTTCCCAGAGGCCTCTACTTCTATGACCCTGGGGCGATGGTAGACCCTCAGAGAGGGTTCTGAGGACTAGGCGAGATCCTCAGCTAACTTCAGCCAGCAGCCTCCGAGCCCCAGGGTGGGGGAGGCCAGGGCCCGGGGCCACCCTCGCCGGAAACGACCCGCCCGGTCCCTGGGCCCCGCGGGGCCTCACTCTGCGGCTCGGGCAGCTCCGCACACTTGGCCCGCAGCTGCAGCAGGAACTCCCGGAACCTGCTGGGGAGGAGCTCACCCAGGAGCGCGCCCAGGGAGTCGGGGACCTCCCCAGCCGCGCCCCTGCGCGGGGCCCGGACCTCCGCAGGCGGGCGGCACCGGGACGGCGATCCCCGAGGCGCGCCGGCCACGAGCAAGGGCGGCAGCAGCAGGGACCTCAGCCCCTTGCACTTCCGCGCCACCGGCGGGGTCACGGTGTGCAGGGCGGGCAGGCGCTGAGCGGGGCTCCTGAAGCCCACCCGGGGATCGGGGTCGCGGTCCTGCCACCACGAGCCGCCGCCCCCCGCACCTCGCGCCGCCCGCAGCTCGGGCGAGGTCAGCTTGGGCAGCAACGGGGTTCTCCATCGATCGCCAGCGCGAGGACACCCCTTGGGCGCCACCTCCTGGGCCACCGGGCCGGGGTGACGCCGGGACATGTTTGGTCCTGTGCTCAGCTCAGGACATCTTCAGGCCAGCGTGGGCGCGGGGTGGTGAGTGAGGTGGCGGGGAGGGCAGACAGCGGCTCCCAGGCCATAGCGCCCAGTGTGGGGCAATGTGGATCGGAGGTAACGCCCGCGCCTGGCGGACAGTGGCTTTAGGCTAGAGCCGGAGCAGCCTCTGTTTCCTCACCTGAAAATTTGCTGTGACGTTTACAGGAGCGGGTACCGGCCGGTCGCTTAGAACAGTGCCGGGCACATCGGACCCGCTCAACAAAGACTGGCTGCCAATGTTAGCTTTGAAAAATTATTGTTACTTAGGTGTTTCAGCTCTGGTCCTAGGAGACCTAGGAGAGCCAATTCCCTTGTTCCCGCCTGCTCCCACCGCTCTGGAATGGGGCAAGGCGAGCAGCGGCTGTGTGACAGCAAGGACCCTCACGGTGGTGGATGTCTCTGAGTATTGAGTCCCTGTCCCCTGGGCTGGTACTGTGAAAAGCTCTCCACCCGGAATTCGGATCCCAATCCCGCAACTGCCCTGGAGCCCCCTGACTGAGCTTTCTGGAAATACCCTCCACTTTCTCCACCTCCCACCCCAGATTCTGATGCAGTGGGTCTGAGTGGAGCCAGGACCCCCACCCCCACCTTCATGGAATCCAGCCCATGCAAGCCAGGGCCTGCCAGGAAAGGGCTCTAACCACAGAGCCACACCCCCAGCCCAGACATACACTTTTAACAAACTCCTCCTTAGGGAGACAGAGCCCCAGCCCATCTTAGCTCTCCCACTGCGGGCTCGCTAGGCCTCCCTTCTTCCCCCACACCCCACACCCAGATTGCTGTCAGTTCTGATCTGGGTCCTGGGCGTGTCACACTCATTGTGTATGGACTTCTGGTGAGGCCACTGAAGGTCCTGTGACTTTAGAGCCCTCTAACAGGCAAGCTAGTCCTTGAGAGAGCCCATCTTCCTTCTTGCTCCCTCTGCTGCCTCTTCCCAGCTGCCACAGAGCCTCTTAAGAGTCATTGTGATCCACCTGTCACCCATGGCACTGAGGGGCAGTGGGCGCTGAGGCCTGGGGCAAGGCGGGGCTGTCCTCATCTGGATGCCTCCGCTGCAGCCACAGGAGCCTTGGAACTCCTGGTTGGGTCAGCCAGTCCTAAACCAGGGAGGAAGGGCCCAGCTTCAGCCAACTTTTCGGATTCCGGGGCAGAAGTGGGTCCTGTTTGGCCAAGTGGTTCTGGAAAGACAACTTCCCTCCTAGATGGGGTGGTAAGAACACATTCAAGTACACGCTCTGCTTCTCTTCGGTACAGGATGCTGGACAAGTTTCTCCTTTCTTGGGTCTCTGTGGAAAAAATTGGCTGGTGGGGCTGATCTGTGACTCTTGGCTGGGAAGGGGCAGGGCGGAGGCCCATGGTATTGTGAAACTGGGGTGAGGGGCAAGGGTATAATTAGGAATTTCACAGGCATGGCTGCGCTGGGAATGGAACCCAGCGCAGGTTATAATTTTATAACTTGAAAATAAAAACAATAATTTTAAAAAAATAATTCGAAAAATGAAAAAAAAAGCAACCACTGTGTTTGAAACTTGGGAATTCAGATACCCGAGAAGCTCTGAGGTCAGGGGCTGGCCAGACTTGGACAGGCCTTGGAACCTGGGCTGGGGAAAGGACTCTCTCTTCCACTGACAGGAAATATGGCAGGGGTAGATTTTTAGGCATGTGAGAGATTGGATCAGAGCTACCCTCCAAAAGAGGATTCTAGATACCCTGGGTGTTAAAACTGACCAGAATCTAGCTCCTTTCATGGAAAGGGAACATGGAAAATGAAGCTTGGGGGAGGAACCTGGGCCATACCAGGGGAACCACATGTGACCTACAATAGTCTAGAGGGACTTTAACACTGGATGGGGCTTTTCAGCAACCCCCCCCCAAGCCCCCACAGCTTTCATTATATTCAGGCAAACATTCTGGGCATGGTGGTACATGCCTGTAATCCCAACCTTCAGGAGGCTGAGGTTGGAGGATTGTGGAGTTCCAGGTCACCCCAAGCAATTTACTGAGACCCTGTCTCAAAAAATCCCACATACTTTAAGCGCCTTCCGTGTGCATCGCCCAGAGGAAGGTATTGTACATCTAACACCAGGATGTTAGTTCGGAGAACAGGAGGTTCCTTAAAATGGATATTGTTACAATTGCTTTCATTTTCTGAGAGCCCGCTGCAAGTGCTGGGCTCTATCCCACAGCATCAGAAGTGAGTCATTATTACATCCATCCGGAGGAAGAGGAGACTGAAGCTCAGATGTCCACAGGGTCTACCTGGCTGCATGTCCATCATGACTGCTCCAAGACCATCCCAGTTCCTGTGAGCCTAGGGAAGGGCAACCCTTTTGGAATGGAAACTTCACGGACTCTGCTTATTTGGGCTGGCAACCTTTACTCTCCTTCCTCTTCCCCTTCCTCCCCTTCCCCTTCTCTTTCTCTTTCTGGTATATTATTCTAAGATGCTAATGGGATTGGGTAGATCTGAGCAACAATGGTCTTTTCTTTCTTTTTCACTCAGTGGAAACCCACTTAACACTCGATTTTAGGAGTCCAGCCTTGCTGGGTGTGGTGGCTCACGCCTGTAATCCCAGAATCTGGAAGGTTAAGGCAAAAGGATCGCCAAGTTCGAGGCCAGCCTGGAATTAAAAAAAAAAAAAATGCCCCCCATCTCAAAAAAAAAAAAAAAGCCCAGCCTGCAGCCTCTAAGTGCACTGGAGCAGGAAGAGACCCATACCGTGGCTCTTTTAAATCCTGATGTCCAGGAGGTCCTGCGAAAGGAGGTTTTGCAAAAGACAAAAGTTAGGCACTGAGCTAAAAGTTAGGCTCTCGGGTCGCGGGGCGGGGCTAGCTGTCTCAGAGGCGGGGCTATCTGTGGATCCGCCCCCTGGACGCCCGGAAGTGACGTGGCGGACAAAGGCAGCGCGCCCCGCGAGGTGTCGGGTCTGGTAGTGTTCTGGCGGAGCCGCCGTGGGCTCGTAGGGGTCCTCGCCGCCGCCGCCCTCTCTTCCTCTTCCCCGTCCTTTACTCCAGGGTCCCGGGAGTCCCCGCCCCGGGTGAGTAGCGCGAGGCGGGGTGGAAGGGAGGTGGCCGCTGGGAGAGAGGAGGTCCCGACCCCCAACCGCCTCGGCGCCCCGAGGCCCCAGCCGTCACGTGACCCGGCTGCGGCCCAGTCCCGGCCCCACGTGCGTGTCCGCGGGAGGACCACAGGCGAGACCTGAGCAGGGACAGCGGGGCCGGGATGGGATAGATCAGGAAAGCCGCGACCCTTCCCCCATCCCTGACCGCAGGCCGCAGCGAGCGTCTTTGTGAGCCTCAGTTTCCCCTTTTGAGAGACGAGGAGTGAGTGTGAGGAATAAGTGAAATGCTGGGTTTAGAGCCTGGCACAGTTAAATGCGGGTTGCAAAGGAGTCGCTATCAGATTTAACCTTGGGCCGAACCCAGCCCCCGCGACACAGGTGCAACTCAAAAGACAGCTGTCGCCACGAGCCCTAGAGGCCAAGGTCAGCCTGGTCGCAGAGAAGCTGCCGTCTCAAAAAGCCCAAGCTTTGCTGCCCATCCACTGTATGGTCTTTCTTCTGTGTAAGCTCTCACTGGAAGAGCTGGTGTGGGAGGCCCAGACAGTGGGGTGGAGCAGTGCAGCCATGGCTGTCCAGTGAGGTGGGCTGAGCTCCTGGCAGGGACCAGGGCCCCATAAGAACCCTGGATTTCCTCTTTAATTCTTAATTTTGTTCCCGTTTGGAGGCATATCACTTTGTTTAGCCTGCTGGTGTTTCTGTCTGTAAACTGCGTCCTTGAGAGAGTGGGAGGAGGTACACGTGGAATGCTGAGGATCTGAGGACAGTGTCTGAAATGGCAGTGGTTGTGGGTTTCCATGGAGGGGAGGCGCACCCCCTCTCTGGAATTTGAAGAGCTGTTTGAGTGCTGGATTGACCATCCCACACAACAGTAATCCTGTAGCTGTGTCAGTCCCTTCACTGTGTCTCACACAGTTTCTGTGGGATGTCAGAGCAGTTTTCCCACTTGGGCTTCACCATCAGCAGAGTTGATGAGAATCTCATTTGGATCTCTAAGCTCTAGAGAGAACAGGTGCCTGGCACAGTGCAGAATACCTCAAGCTTTCCATATACACTCGGGTTTGAACTCAACCTCATACTTGCTAGGCAGGTGCTCTAGTGGGGCCACTCCACCTGCCCTCATCTGCACATTTAATTGGCACACAGTCTTTCCAAAAAGTTAATGTCACTCTTCCCACTGCAGAAAGAAACTGAACACTGAGGTTTGGGATCTTTTTTTCCCCCTGAAGTTACTGGGGATTGAACCCAGCTTTGTGCTTAAAGTTCTCCCTTATTTTTTCAGTTTTCCTCCCTCCCTCCAGACTTCATGTTGCTTTCAGGCCTTTTCTTAGGAATGTCACATGAGGAGGACCACGTGACCACAAGGTCTGCTAGTGACAGTTCAAGCACCATTCTCTTCCCTGGGTCCTGGGATAAGACAAGTAGCCAGGGCGGCTGCCCAGGTGTTGCCCTACACACTGAGGAAGGGGGAGGAGAAAGTAGCTAGGTGACGTTGAGGATGGATAGGTCACCGTCTGCCCACTGAGGAGCAGACATTAACAATGAGCAAAGGGTCTTTCTTCCTTCTGAGCTAGCCTAGCATGCACACAACCGTGCTATGTCCCTAGCTCCTTCTTGGGTCCTGTGGCCCTGTATCTCCTCACTATGCCTTGGAGCCACACACAGGAGGACCTTCTGCTGTCTGCCTGAATGACTCTGCTGCTCCCATTAACTCCTAGGAACCTCCTGGCCCACTCAGATATAGATACTAGAGGGCCAAGGGTGGGCAGGACCCCTGGAGTCCCGTTTTTCATGAATCAACTGTTAGAGCGAATGTCAGAGGTAGACTTGTCATTTCCCAGCCTAGATGTGCCTCCCCACTCATTCCTAGAATCTGCCTGCAAGTGGAATTCTTGTAAATTAGATTATTCAGAGAACCTTGACATTTAAAGGAATATGTTGTAAGGCTTTTGGTAAAGCAAAGAATTATATTGACGGTAACAGCCTTCAGTGTTACCAGTTTTGAATGGCTGGACTTTTGTTCGAAGGGTTTTATTAAAAGTGAGAAACAGCTGCAGCTGCATAAAGCTCCTTCCCATCATCCCTCCTTGCATCCAGCCCTGGGCTACTGATGTAGCAGATAGTGTCCCTGGAAGCTTCCACCCTGGGGTAGGGGCCAGACAGGTGGGCAGAGTACAGTCCATGAGTGTTTGGTCCCCAGTTTTTCTGTTCATTTGCTCCGATGTGTACTCTGTTGACTATCCGTGCTGCTTGGGAAACAAGAGAACCAGTGATAAGCCTTGGCTGTTGCCATTGCTTTCCGAGGACCTGCAGTCCCAAGGGGAGATAAATCTGAGCACAAAGCCACAATTGACCGAGGCTGTAGGGCCGTCTCCGGGGGAGGTTTGAACGCAGCCCTCTCTGAGTGGTCACTGGAGGTGCTGGGACATGGCTGCTGTGGTGCCTCTTGGCAGAGGGTGGGCAGCCCACCTGACCTGAGCCTCCACCCTTGCTACACCCTGACCGGGTACATGATGATTCACTGTCCTGCCTGCCACAGTTCAGTCAGTCTTGGGGATAGGCAGGTCCCACATTCTTTTGCTTGCCACACACCTCACGGTGGGAGTGAGTTTGTGCTCAGCAGTGTGCTGTGCTATCTTTCCTGGGCCATAGCTCCCAATGCCAGGATGATGGGGTTGGAGCGTTGTAGTGTGGGGGGGGGGGAGGGTCGGGATGCAGTATTTAGACCCAAGGTCGCCCAGCCCATTAACCCAAGGGCTCCACAAGGTGTAAGGACCACAGTGTGTTTTCATTGTGTCCCTGAATTCTGTACCTGAAGAGTGAAGAGACAACTCAGTGTGTGGTTGATTCAAGAATTCAGAGGTTCCATCCCCAGTAATGCAGACATGGACCCCTGTGAGGTGGGATTTAAGCACAGGGAACGGGAGGTGGTTCTGTGGGTCCTAGGCTTGGGGGGAACTGGACCCTGGGAGGTGTGCAGTTCCTTTCTGGCTCCTTAGGCAGTGTGTGACCTTGTCTGTGAACAGTCCCTGAGTATGCTGGGGGAGCGGCTCTGAGCAACCTTGGTGGCCCATTCCTTGCCTCCGTGGCTGTTGGGGCTCTGGAAAAGGCTACCCAGAATGGAAGCAGAATTGCATGAGATAAAGTGTTCATCTGTTTGCCAGAGGTGGTCATGCTGCTTCTGGAAGTTTCCTCCTTCAGACAAGTTCAGAACATAATTGTGTATTGGGAGCTGCTATCAAACACTGCCAATGAACTTCACTTTTTCTCATGTTTCATAACCCTTCTTTTGATCCTAACAATTTGGAAATTATGTACCGAAGGCCTTGTGCTAGTCAGTGGGCCCTTTGCTGTTTTCTGTCTCTCTTGAAGCCCTTAAGGCATTTGATGGTCCTAAGGTTTTGCCTTTGGTTTTTGAGGACCTCCCAGAGTTCCACGTGTGACTGTTTCTGTGGTGACCTGGAGTTCCAGGATCAGTGTCTTAACCTCTGCCTGCTGAAGTTGCGTGCAGTGTGCAGGGAGAGCCCCAGGTGCTGAGGCGTGCCACTTTCTTGGAGGGTTCGAGCTTCCAGCTCACTTGCAGGCTTTCACTGGGGTAAGACACCCTCACCTTCTAGGAGCTGACAGCCAGCACTGGGCTCCATCTTTCCAGCAGATACCCCACTGGGCCTCTGGGGGCTTGCCCTGGGGCCACAGTGGTGAGCTGTGAATGACAGGTCCTGTTGCCTGGAAGTGACACTTAAGGAGAGACTGAAAGACAGGAAGGAAACCTTGGATACAGCAAACCACAGGGATTGGCCCAGGGTGTTGAAGGAGGCACTTCAGATGGGCTAGTCAGGGAAGGCCTCTGAGGCATGCTTAAGCTGAGCCCCATGAGGTGAGAACAAGCTGCATCAGATCCCTGGTCTGCACCGTGGGTAACTGTGGTGCCACTCACAGAATGAACTGCAGTGGTCCTGTAGTCAAAGGAAAGTGCTTAGTGAGTGCGGACATTGCACAGGCTGGCACTGTCTTTGCAGTTGTCCCTGCTGCTGCTTGTCCTGCATTGGTCAGCATAAGCTTCTGCCCTCGGATTAGACCAACACACTCCTTGGCTGCGGGGAGCTCTGTGTTCTGGGCTGCTGGAACCCAGGCTGGTCTGCCTTACCAGACTGGCTTGCTGTGTTCTCTCCCACTTCTCTTTCCTCTCTGCTGGCACTTGTTGTCACGTTGTCACTGCCCATGCCTGGGTTCATATGCAGCGCATTCCTTGTCCATCAAGGTCTGATTGGGCTGCCTTCTCTGGGCCAGTGTCCATTCACTATTCAGAAAGGATTCCTTCAGGGCTAGGGGTGCAGATCAGTGGGGATGTTTGCTGACCAGGCGCAGTGTTCTGGCTTCCGTCCGCAGTACCACAAACAAAAGGATATTTCCATTCTTTGTGTGTGTGGCCCTTATGGCTCACGGGAATCCTCGTTTTTCTGCTGTCTTAGCTGCTTCCATTTCCTCTCTCTTACTGCACCATGAAAGCCCTGGGCTCAGGGCCTGAGGTCTGTAATCGCAGGTACAGCAGCCAAGCCCCAGCACTCAGGAGAACTGTGGTCTTCTGTCTTCTGCAGCACAGTGTAGCTGGGCTGGTGTGGAGTGGCCAGACCAGCACTCCTTCCCTGTGGTGAATGGTGGCCGTGCTGTTGCCCTGTGGCTCCCTCTCTGCCCATGGAGGCTCCCTGTTGTCTGTTTTTCTCCACCCCTGCTGTCCCCACAGCTGCCCGCAATCTTTGGAAGCCCGAGTCTTCTGCCACTCCCTCCTGAGTCTTGGGTCTCTGCTCCTCATGGTGAAGGATGCTTTCCTAAGTGGGATCTGGAAGACCCAGGGCTCTCAGCTAATTCAGCCACCTGCCAGTCTTTCATCAATGGCTGCTGGCGTGTGCCCTTCCAGCAGCTTGCTCTTTGCTTTCTAGCCTTCTCCACTGTTGGACTCCTCTTTGTTCCTGTCTCCTGCCCACCCATCTCCTCAGTCACAGGTTGGTGCTTGACACCAGTGCCTATTTCTCTTGAGGAAAGGGCTAGCCTTTACCCTGAGCTGCTTTGGTGCTGCCAAGGGAGAGGAAGGACTGGGTTCTGCTCAGGCCTCCTGAGGCCCACAGGATGTCTGCTGCTGGAGGCTGTGGCTCCTGTTCGGGGTCCTTTCCCTCCAGTGTAGTTTTGGATTCTGGGTCCTGGTGGCATGTAGACAGGTCAGCAACTAGATGCCAGGACACTGGGTCTCTTGCTGTAATGTGAAGGCTTTTGCAAAATGACTGGAGTGCAGGATGGAGGTGCTGTCATTCAAGGGGTAGCAGCAGGTTTAGGAGGCTGGAGTTACCTCAGTGCCAGAGATGGTTTTGTGGCCCTTAAAGCTGGGGAGACACTGGGTCTGGCCCTGAGGAGTCCGGAGCTGGCTTGACTCTGCACTTTTCCTTAGGAGAGTTGCCCTTGCAGAGTACCGTGCTTGACAGAGACGTGGCTGGTGACAACATGACAAGTGAGGTGATAGAAGACGAGAAGCAGTTCTACTCAAAGGCCAAGATCTACTGGAAACAGATCCCACCCACGGTGGACGGCATGCTTGGGGGGTATGGTCACATCTCCAACATCGACCTGAACAGCTCCCGGAAGTTCCTGCAGAGGTTTTTGAGGGTAGGCAGGTCTGATGTCCTCTCCAAGAGGAGAGGCCATAGCTTTGGTGGCACCGGTGGGGCTCTGCAGGGCGCCACATCCACACAGAACACTGCAGGCTGTGCTCATCTCTTGGTGGCTGCCACCAAGGCCCTGAAGAGCTGGGTGGGGGTGGGGGTGCAACTTCTGGACTGGATTTGCTTCAGCCACCAGGCAGGAGCTGGGTGTACGCTGGGGACTGGCAGGTGGCAGAAGTGAGCAATCTTCTGACTGTTCAGTCGCCAGGGCTGGACCCCCTACTGCATCCAAGGGTGCTGGGGCTCTGGGTTTCAGCTGGCTGTTGTGCTCGCAAAGCCCCTGGTTACTCGCCATCCTGCTGTTCCCTACATGCCTCCTTTGTGCCCAAGGCTGGAGTCTCCCTGGGGTGGCTGCCCCTTCACCTCTCTTGGCAACACTGGAGGGTGCCAGTTGCCACCTTCCCAGCTGGTTCACTGTCTCCTGCATGGTTTGAATTCTTATTCTCAGCACTGTCATCTTCCTCACAAGGGAGGAGACTCGCACACGCTTTGCAGCTTTCTCTCCTTTAAGTTGAAGTTGCCTTCTGCCTTAGAAATGTGTGGCCCAGGAGTGTCACACATGCCCCTCTCCACCTGGTGTAAGGAAGGGCCCTTTGGCGGTGACAGGGTTGCTGTGAGTCATGTACCTTCTTTGCCTTTTAGGAAGGCCCAAACAAGACAGGAACTTCCTGTGCCCTGGACTGTGGTGCTGGCATCGGAAGGATCACCAAGCGGCTGCTCCTGCCATTGTTCAGAGTGGTGGACATGGTGGACATGACAGAGGACTTTCTGGCCAAAGCCAAGACCTACCTGGGAGAGGAGGGCAAGAGGGTGAGGAACTACTTCTGCTGTGGACTGCAGGACTTCAGCCCGGAGCCCAATTCCTATGACGTGATCTGGATCCAGTGGGTGATAGGTAAGGCTTGCATTGGTCATCCTGCCCTACCCATCTGCCCCCTGCTCAGTTCCCCACAGGCTTTGGGGGCCCAGGCTTTGCTGATGCCCACTCCCTGGGTTCCTGTGCCACAGCCCCTTCCCCTCTTAGACTGTTTCACCTCAACACTTGCTGCCCTTCCAGGACAATTTTTTATTCAAGAAACTTTCAGTGACCAATTACTGAATCAAAGAAGTGGAAGTTTTGTAAGGATTTCATTTATTTCTTTATTCTGGCCTCAGACTTGTGGTCTTCTAGCTCGGCCTCCGGAGCACTAGAATTACCAGCATGCTCCACCATGCCCAGCCACGGTTTTTAAAGTAAGATGGAAAGTGTAAATTGTGGCTGCTTTTGTTTACAGTGAGTGATCCCTGCTTTGCTGTCCCATCCTGCACACAGCTAGCTTAACAGCTCAGTCCCAATACTGTGCCCTAAGGGACTGACCTCATGGCAGACAGGCCTCTCTGTACCCTCATTTAGCCACTCCTCATGAGGTAGGCAGTAGAGCCCTGCTGTGGACACTCTGGGCCTGGCCACATATATTGCAGTCCCCAGGAAGCCTGTGGACTTGCAATGGAGGGAAGGCTATCTTGGACACTCCCAACATTTAGACCTGGTGCACTCCCTGCTCCTGGCCTGGGGAGATGAGGAGTGGGGTGGGGGATACTGGGCTGGAAGACACTCAGGCATGTGCTTTTGTGTGGTACCATCTCCTTCAGGAAAGGGGCTAGAACTACTGAGAACCTGTGAGGCCATGTGGGAAACATGAAGTACAGGCATAAGGGAAGTGTGGCTGAAAGACATTCCGTGCAGTGACCTGCATCTGCTCACATCACCCCCAGTAACCACGCCTCTCCCCCTGCCAGGCCACCTGACCGATCAGCACCTGGCAGAGTTCCTGCGGCGCTGCAAGCGGGGCCTGCGCCCCAACGGCATCATCGTTATCAAAGACAACATGGCCCAGGAAGGCGTGATCCTGGATGATGTGGACAGCAGTGTGTGCCGAGACCTGGAGGTGGTGCGCAGGATTGTCCGCAGCGCGGGCCTCAGCCTCCTGGCCGAGGAGAGGCAGGAGAACCTCCCCGATGAAATCTACCATGTCTACAGCTTTGCCCTGAGATGAGCCAGGCTGGCTGACAAAGCCAGGGACTGGAGCTAGGGTGGGGGCTGGCAGTGGCAAGATCTGCCACTAAATACACCTGTCTGCTGTCCACCTACTTAACAGGCTCTTCTTAAAAAGGCAAAATGGGACCCAGCAGGGAGGGGGCAGAAAGGCAGGCACCTGGCCTTGCCGTGCAGAGGTGCCAATTGGGCCATACAGGCCAGGGCTGTGCAGCTCCCACGTGTTCCCTACATAGGGATCTGGTGATCACACCAGAAGCTGAGCTTCCCACCTGGAGCCCTAACTGCCTTAAGGGGAAGGAACAACTTTACCTACCTAGCGGGGAGCAAGGGCCAGGCTGGGGCAGATGTGGGCATCTGCACTGTTGGCCAGGTGCTGCCACTTACAGTAATGGGCAGTGTCCAATCTCTTCACCATATTTGGGGATTCCTCTTGGGCAGGCGTTTTCAAGTCAAAAATAAAGGAGAACCCCTATACTTTGAAGGCCCTAGCTAATCTGGAGTGGTGCGTTATGGGGACATGTGTCAGGTGACTTGAAAATTCCCCCAACTGCCACATCCTTTCAGGCCTCCCCCCTAGTGGCTATTGTGGGTCCTTTATCCTGAAGTGGGGAGGAGCAGGGCTGAAATGTTCTGCAAGCACCTTTAAGGCCAGGACAGCCAGTTTAATTTTTTAATATAAATAAATCGTTTAACCACCTCAGTCTGTTCTCAAAGGCATTTGCACAAGTCATAATGAGCAAAGCAGCTTGGAAGTAGCAAGGGCTCTGTATTGGGCAGTACAGCTGGCTTCTAGTCTTGGTGGCTTGCTCCAGACCCTTGGGACAGGACCATCCCTGGCTACACACTCAAGATTACTTTTTAGCAGAAGGCGTTTTCTCCAAGGCATGGGCTTGGCATGAGCACAGTTGCACCAGAGCCCAGCCCTGGTGCCTTGTGTGGGGCTGCAGGTGACCCAAGGCCTTCCATACCAGTAGAAAAGCCTGTGTCAGCCCTCAGTGCCTTCTCCCCCAGCTCAGCAGAAGCACTTTGTGAGTGACAATCTGGAATGGCAAAGTGGGTTGGGCCTCAGCTGAGCTACACATCACAGTGCACTTCTCTGGCCTCCCTCTTGAAGGCCCCGCTGCATCTCCCCACAGGACAAACCAGATGGTGCTGCCCTCCCCTGCAAATGCAGAGGGCATTCACCCCTAGTCTACCTTCACACTGGAGAATGTGCGCTGAAACTTGGGGATGCTGCTCAAGAGAAGGGGACAGTCTCCTTGGAAGACAGCCACAACCTTGACCTCCAGAATGGTCATAGCTTCGGGGTGTTACCTGAGGCTTTGTGCTCAGTATGGGGCAGGTCTTTGCCCAGATCAAAGGACCAGTCCAGAGGCTGTCACAGGTTCTAAGTCTGCCAACAGCTGGCTCCAGCTGCCTGGATTGTCCCTTCACAAGAGATGTCAACTGTCGTCTTCCTCTTTGCTGCTGTGTGCGCTGAGGAGGTACCACTTGAGCCTATCAGGCAAGGGCAAAGCTTTGACCTTTGCATCCACAGGCCACGGCTGCAGGTACAGCCGGATGGACACACGGCACAGGTGCTTGAGTGGTGGCGGGTAGCGCTCCAGCTGCTTCAGGGAGGAGTGCAGGGCCTGAATCTTTCCTGCCAGGTTGCCCACTGGGTGGATATCAAAGTTTGCGGGCAGCTGCAGCCTCTGGGAGTTGGTCACCATGAGATCCAGCACAGTCTCAGCTTTGCGCAGGAGCTCCCCGTGGCTCTCATCCTCTGCACAGCCTGGGTGGGAACAGAGCCTCTCAAAGATGAGGTGAAAGCCCGACCAGCAGGCCGCGCCATGCAGGGAGCAGTTGTAGGCAGCCCCAGACTCCAGCAGGAAGCGCAGGAGGGAGAAATGCAGCTTGAAGCTCTTCAGGCAGAGGTGCGTGAGGGACTCATGGGCTGGACATTCACTGGGGTCAGCCCCATGGGCCAGCAGCAGCTGCGTGACTTGGAAGCAGAAGCGGTTGATCATCTGGGCCTCCTCTTTGTCTCCGCCCACGGTCTCACCGAGCAGGAAAATGATGCAGGTAAACACGGTGTCTCCATCTTTGGTCGTGGCCTTGACATCTGCTCCTGGAAGAGACATTAGAACAGAAGGTGACAGGCAGCCTCCAACATTTGCCAAGTTAAGTTGAAGGGAGCAGAGGCCCACAGGAACTGCTGTGGGTGAAAGGACCAGGGACCACGCTGATCCTCACCTCCTTCCAGTAAAAGCCGAATGTTGTCAGTGTTATGGACCTGCACCCCATCACTGCTGGCCAAAGCGTGGAGCAGAGCAGTCTTCCCTAGGAGAGAGAGGAAGGGGTGGGAGGCTGTGATGTCAAGGCTGGAGAACACTCCAAGGTGGAGGCAGAATGGACACTCGGGATCAGAAGACTTGAAAACTCCCAGGGTTGAGGGGGACAGAGTGAGAACAGAAGATGAACAGAGCCAGCATTTTCCTGCACTAGAGATGCTCCCCAAGACCAAGATTAGGTCTCCCAACAGGAAGCCATCGCTCCTCAGAGGCTGGGTGCACTTACGCATTTCATCCTACTGGCAGCACTCTGGTGGCATGGGACAATGATCGCAGCCTCTCAAAAGCCCCTGGACGCAGTCAAGTCAGCAGACTCTACCTGTGCACCCAGCCATGCTGCAACATCAGCTGTGGCCAGCATCCAGCTGCTCATCCAGCTGTCCTCCCAGGCTGTCCTGCATTCCTACAGAGGCACTCACCATGCTTGTCAGCAGCGTTCACATCTGCGCCAAGGTCCAGGAGGCGCTGCAGGCAGGGCAGGCGCTCAGGCTCCTCGCTGGCCAGATCTAAGGGACTGCTCTCGTGGATCTGAGCCAAGACAGCACCAGCCATGTTGGCCTGAGGCGTGCAAGGCCACTCGGACCCTGTTGTACCTCCCTCTTACCCCCCTCCAGCAGGCTGCTGGCTCTTACCCGGTCCCTCCGGTTAATGTCAGCCCCATGGCGCACCAGCAGTTCTACCATGTCAGGCTGGTTTCGCAGGACAGCAATGTGTAGGGCAGTGTAGTAGGTGACAGGGTCTGAAGGCACAGGCAGCTTGGGTCAGTCCTGCATGGCATATTCTCAGAGGCCCAGGACCTGGCCTTTCGAGCCCAGCTTCAGCACTCCCATCTGAGGTGTCCAGACACCTCCAAAGGGCAGGGAAGACAGGCTGACACTACAGTCAGCCCTGACCCCCACTCACTTGCTAGCAGCCCTATTTGCCTTCTGCCTCCCCTGCTTTCCCAAGTGGAGGACAGGAAGGTGGCCCCTCAGGATCCTGGCACTTGTCAGCTAGAAGGTGAGCTGCCACCCAAGGTAGCTTATCTCTTTCCCCCTCTGTGGCTTTGGTGAAAATGCAGTATGGCTCCAAGCGGCAGAAAATCGCCTGCCCTTTGCTCTGGGCACAGTGCCAGCAGCCGCATTTCACCCTGATGGGAGTGGGATTAACCTGGGAGCTGGGCAAGTTTGCTAACTCAGTCATGTGGGAGAAGCAGCCACACGCTGTGGGCACAGATGTGCTAAAGCCACCTGAAAGCCCCTGGGGGTGCGAGGCCACTGACCCCTAAAAAACAGTAAAAGCAGAATCTGCCTCCTAGCCACCTCCAGCCCCTCTGGGCTCTAGCTGACCTTCAAAGTTGAGGTTGGCCCCATTCCGCAAGAGAACATCAGCTGCCCGGGTCAGCCCCAGCTCCGCCATCTTCAGGAGAGCATTGCTCACGCCTTCCTGGTAAAACGGAGAGTGCGCCTTCTTCTCCAGCAACTCGGTGAGGACAAGGATTCGGCTCTCCTCGCTGGCAACATAACTAGGCCTGGAGCAGCAAGAGGCAGAGGCTGAGGGTCAGAACCGGCCTGCCTGGGCACCCTGTGTGTGCAATGGCCTTTAGTGCCCTAACGTAACCACCCATGAAACGGCCCGGCCTATGGGGAGTCTTCCCGGAACAAGGTCTGAAATGGAGAAAAGGCCACTCCTCAGGCATACTGCGAAAGACCGGGGCCTGTCTGCAATTCTCTGCCATGCTGCTGGGAGCAGCTGGTCCCCTGCTCAGTCTCACCTGCAGGTGACACTGGGCAGAACCGTGAAGACCAGGAGCAGAAGCAGACCCTGCCGCTCCTTCCTCAGAAGGCGTCTGCACTCAAACACGCTGCCCTGTCTGAGCTGAAGATGCGAGGCCTCGGCCTCCTGGCCTGCACCACCTCTAGAGAGCTGCCATACTTTCCCTAAAAGCTCAGGCCTGGAGACAGCTCCAGGGCCTGCAAGTAGCCCTAGCAATGTCCCAAACTCCTTCGGAAGCCGCCAGCTCCCCTCTCCACCGGTGCTTCCTTCGCTCTCCACTAGTCTCACCCACAAGTCTCCTTCCAATGGCTGGTCCAAGATTTCGTCGCATCCCTCTGCTGACCCCCGCCCCGGAGGCGCTCCAGGCACCATGACACAAAACGCACATCTGTAGCACAGTCCCTGCAGGTGGCTGGGCTCCCCGATATGTAGTGCAGTCACCTTTTGCTGCGCGCGCCTCACCCCTCGGAGTCTGGGGGTTCAGCAAACCCTGCACTACATTTTCTGAGCAGGCCTCAAAGGAAACAGAAAGGATGCAGTGATAAGAAAGTGCTTTCCACCAAGATCGCCGGCGAGGCTGATAATCAAATGATCCCCCGTCCGCCCTTCCTCGCTCTTCCCCACACATGCCTCTCTCCGCGGCCCAAGCACCCGGAAGGCTGGGGCCCGGTTAGGCACACCGAGTAGGCCAGATGCCCAGCACAATGCACCGTGCACAGCGACCGCTCGCTTCCCAGCATCTTCCCCAGATTCACGCAGAGGCCTGCTCCGGCGACAGAAAATGCACTCAGCCGCCAAAGGCTCTTCTCCGCGCTGCTCTGTGGTCAGAACCGAGGCCCTAGCGGCACTGGCCTGCAGCGGCTTCCGCCCCGCTGCTCCGGCTCCCGCCGCAGTCTCCGCATCGGGAGGGGGAGGGGACCAGCCGCCCCGCCCAGCCCTGGCGGGCTCGGAGTGACCAAGTGGGACTCACAGCGCGCAGACAGGAGGGAGCGACTCACCCGTCCAGGGGCTCCTGCCGCTCGGGGTCCTGGATCCCCAGGGCGCCCAGGATGGCATCCACCAGCGGCTGGTACTCGAAGATGATCCTCCGGAAGCCGTGCAGGAACGGCATCGCGACGGCTGCGCGTCCCGCCGGGGCCGAGACGCGCTTCAGCGGCCGCGGGCCCCGCCCGGCTCTGCTGGCTCAGACCCCGCAACCCACCAGCTCTGCCGCCCAGGTCCCTGCTCCGCGCCGGAAGTAGCCTTGGCACTCACACTTCCGGTCCGCGCCGGCTCTGGGGCGCGCTTGTGCGGCCACAGCGCCCCCTGCCGCCTCGGAGGACCGCGGGGGCGCCGGGGAGAGTCACCCAGGCGGATCTTCTGGTGTCCCTCCCGGAGCGGCTCCGCCCAGCCGAGCATCGCGCCGCGGCCCGCCGACCCCGCCCCGCCCTGCGATCCCGAGCGCGGCCGCTGGGCGCCGTCCGAGCTCCGCCACAGCGCGCGGTGCGGCCACTGCCCAGCTCCCCGAGGGGAGGCGACGTGGGCCCCGCTCTCGCCGCCTAGCCCGGCTCTGGCCTCTTCCCCAGGACGGGCTGCGGCCATTTCTGTCCCCACCGGCATGCCGAGTGGCTGATGAGGACCCTGGGCCCACCTACTCCCACGGGCGGTAGGCACCGTCCCTTACTCTCTGTCCCGTGGCTCCTGGGCGGGCAGCCCGCTTCGTCCACTTCTCGCCTTGATGGACTCAATGAACCCACACTTCGTCTGTAAATTGGGGATAACCGTGCCCGCCTGAGATCCTGGGCCAGGGTTCCTGAGTTAGGAGAAGGAGCGCCCGTGTGGGCCCGGGCATCGCCCCAGACCAGTGTCTGAGCCTTGCGTCCGCAGCGGAGCCCCGAAGTTTTCATGACCCTGGAAAGCCGGCTGTGAAGGGGCCTTGGCGCTCCAGCGTTGCCATCCCAGCCGTGGTCCTCAGTACCTCCGGTCTGCGGACCTGGAGTCTCCCGGGTTTCAGAGGATAACGCCTGCCCAACCCCGAAACAAGCTTTAAAGGAGCGTTCCGAACGGCCCAATTTGTCTATGATTAAACACTGAATAACATACAGAAAACAACCCCAAAGCATGACAAGGTCGGGCTCTGGGAACCCCACAGGCCGGAGTATGCAGTAGGGGCCGGATAATTGCTCACTATTCCTATAAACAAAGGTGTGCAGATCAGACTCTGTGCCATCAGGCAGTCAAATGCCTCATTTTGCAGAAAGGAGGGATAAGGTGGGCTGCCAGATGAAGCCCCTTCAGGGCGATCTCAGCATGGGCTTCCCAAAACCAGCTACAGGCCACAAGGTCCACCTTGGTTCTGGCCCCAGGAAGAAACGCCCTGAATGACATTGGGACATTTTGCCCACAGAGGAAGGGAAATGTCCAGGTTGTCTTGTAAATCAGAAGGGCCTGAGTTCCCACCTGTGGCAATGACCATGTGGATGGGGCCCCTGCTCTGGGTGTGCCTCAGTCTCCCCAGGTATTACCTTGGGGGTTTGGAAAAACTTGCTCCTGATTTACCCTTCCAGACACCCCACCCCCTCAACATGGCAAGTTCCTGGATGGTGCAGTCCCCTTACAGGCATCCCAGGGGCGGCACATTCCCTCTATCATTGGGCTCCATCAGGCGGTTAAGAAGACTGAGGCCTGATCTACCCAAGGGCACTCAGCATCTAGCTGGGAGTCTGGGGCAGAGCTGGGTGGGGAAGCCTGCATTGTACCTTGCTTCACCCACTTCTCCTGTGGCTATAGCAACCAAGTGCTATTGTCCCTAGTTTCCACGGGGAATGGGTTCCAGGACCCACAGGAGAGCCCACGGTTGCACAAGTCCCTTGCATCGGATAGCATATAGCTTTGGCAAAGAACCTGTGCGTATCCTCCGCGGGCTTTAGCTCATCTCTAGGGGATTTACGGTACCTGAGGCTGTGGCAGTGCTACGTGAATAGCAGTTATACCGTATTGTTTCAGGGAAAATGACAAGAAAAAACCTTATGAGTTCTATACAGACACAATTTTCCCCCAAATATTTCATGCTGCAGTTGGTTGAATCTGTGGATGGACCCGGGGATATTGAGGGCCAAACGTATGACAGACTTGATGTTTTATGACAATAGAAATTTATCCTCTCACAGTTCTGGGGCATAGAAGTTCAAATTCAAGGTGTCGGCAGCCACACTCCCTAAAGAAGGCTCCAGAGAAGTTCCCATTTCTGCCTTTTCCAGCCACAGCCACTGTCAGCTGGTGGCAGCATGGGTCCTGTCACTGCCCACCTCTCAGTCTTCACACTGCCCCTCTCTGGGCCTGTGTCCTGGTTCAACCTGCCCCTCCCTTTCTAAATGACACCAGTCATTGGATTCGGAGGCCACCCTAATCCAGCGCGACCTCATCATAACCCTTTTTCCAAGTAAGGTCATAGGTCCCCAGGTTAGGACTTGAACATAACGCTTTAAAGGACGGATACAACGAATCCTACTGGGCCTACCTGGGCCTCAGTTTCCTCAGCTATAACTCGAGGGCCCTCCCAGCTCAGACATTGGATCCAATGAAGAACATTCCAGTGGCCAGCAGAGAGGGGCGAGGGGTGACACTTAGAGTGACAATAGCAAGAATTAACTTTGATTTATGGAGTCCTTTCTATGTGCCAGTAAATATCAACGTACCGACTACTGTGGTGTCCTTTTAAGCAGATGAGACTATAACCCATTTCACAAGCAAGAAAACTGCAGCTCAGAGAGGTTTGGGGACCCACCCAACGTTGCACAGCTGGGTTCAGACTCCAACCTGGTTTATGTCACCTATTTATACATCTGGTCTTGGGGACTGGGGCACCCTCCCAGCTCCTCTGGCTCTGGGCTGGAGAGGGTCTGCATATGCAGAAGGGAGGGGCTGACCTCTGCCCTCTCCCAGCCCTTGGGCACCACGCTGTGGAGCCAGGACCTCTGGCTGGCTGTCGTCCAGGCTCCTATCTTTAGAAAGCTCTACACCCCTTGACCTCCCTCCTGTCAGCAAGGGCAACCTTATTTCCTCCATCTGCCTCCCATTAAGGCTCTGTCTGTCACTCAGAGTCTTAATGGGCTCTGACCCTTTTCTTTCCTTGCCACTGCCCCTCACTGCCTGGCCAGCCAGCCCGAGTGTTCTCCAGCTGAATAGGGAACCTGGGGACAAATGCCCAGAGCTCAGATCCTGGTAAGGTCTTGTGCCTTAGTCCTACTCCACAGGGGGGTTTAGGAGTCACTCTGACTAGCCAATGTAGAGAGAGGGATAACCTTAATATATAAAGAACTGTCAAAAACCAATAACAAGAAGACAAAAATGTGGCCCAAATAATGTATTCACATGTAAATAAATGTAAAAATGATAAAATAAAATTAAAAAGAAAAGACAAAAACACCATTGGCAACATGGTCAAAGGACATGCACAGGTGAATCACAAAAGATGAAAAACTGTCAACAAACATAAGTAGAGCTGACCAGCCTGCCTCTGTAGCTGTCCGACAATGGTAACAGCTAACAAACAGGACTTAGCATGCCTGAGACCTGTCTACAGCCATTTGGTGAAGCATATTTCAGAATAGTGGGTACTGTATGATCCCATTTAGGGGAATGTGTGTGTGTGTGTGTTTGTGTGTGTGCAGGCGTGGTCTGTGTGCACCAAACCCTCCCAGGGATCATTCTTGATGGCCCCACACCAAGCTATTAATGGTTGTTATTTCTGAGAAGTTTGCTTTGCTTTGCTTTTTTACTTTTTGTGGTACTGGGGTTTGAACTCAGGGCCTACACCTTGAGCCTCTCTGCCAGCCCATTTTTGTGATGGGTTTTTTTCGAGTTAGGGTCTCGTGAACTATTTGCCTGGGCTGGCTTCAAACTGTGATCCTTCTGATCTCTGCCTCCTGAGTAGCTGGGATTACAGGAGTGCACCACCGGCATGGGAGATTTTCTTTGTGCTTCTGTTTTTTCTAACTTTTCTTGAATGAGTATGTCTTAACCTGACACTCGAAACCCTACATAAGCCTGGAGCATGAGGCCCTGAGCCAAACCCCAGAGCCGCCAAAAAGAAAGAAACCTTACATAAGCCCAAGGCTGAGAACCAACCCTGACGCTCCACCCACACTCACTGTTGAAGGGGGCCAAGAGGTATCCCCATGGCCTTTCTCCCCGTCCTGAACTCCAGTTAGTGTCCCCGGTCCCCTTGCAGGTTACTTCCCTGTCTCTCAGGGAGAGTGGCCCAAGGGGCTGCAAGCACTTTCTGCTCCTGTTTTCCTGGGCTTCTGGGGACCTGGGACCTCACCTCACCTGGGAGCCCTCCAGGCTGGATTGAGTCATAGTTCACTTCCCTCCCCAGAGGCAGGGGCTCCTAGGGCTTCCACAATCCCCACCTGCGGGGGGAGGGTCACCCACAGCCACCATGGCCTTTGCCTAAAGGTGTCCTGTTGCCCTGAACTACAGTGGAAGCTCAGCTCACATCTTATTGACTCCTCTTGACACCCAGAAATAAGGAACAGCAGGACCTGTGTCACAGCGCAGGAGACAGAAGTTCAGACAGAGGTACCATGCCAGAGTCAGCAGGCCAGCAAGCCAGGATTCAGACCTGGAGTCTGTCTCTGACCTCCCTAGAGGCCAACCTAGGAGGCCGCCACCACCCAGCCTGCCTTCATCCCTCCGTCCTCTTGTCTGTCTCTCACACAGGAACACACAAACCCAGGTTCACAAACCCTCTCACCCTTGCTCCTAAACACGAGCGCTGTCACTGCACACAAGCATTCCCACTCAGATGCCGCCCTGGTCACTCACACCCTCACAAACACGAGCACCCCCACACTGCACACACCGACCCACTTGCTCAGACATGCAAGCACACAGGATTCTCTCTCTCTTTTCTTGCTTTCAATTTGGTGGCCTTTCTATCACATGAGATAGTTGGACAATGTAGCGCCACACCACACAGGACTACTTCTCTCTCCCTGCTGTGGACAGGTCCAGCTCAGCCCCTGGGCGGGTCCAGGGTGCCGAGGTGCAGAGCAGACCAGCTGGGCACATATCTGAAGTGGGGTCACGAGCTACTGCCCTCCTGTCTGCATTTCTTTGGCCTCCAACCCCCCTTCCTTTCCCTTCCTCCTCCCCTCACACCCTGACCACTGACCTCACTAACCAAAAGGTCCAGCTTACTTAGAGTCTTCATGCTGAATAGACAGATCCCCAATTCTATCTCCCTCTGTGGGCTCAAGGGGGAAACTGAGGCATTAGGAGCTGGGTGGCAGGGAGAGGCCTCTAGGGGCTTCTGTCCTCACAGTAGCCACCCTGCCTTCTGTCTCCAGCAGTCCTTCTGGCCAGAGCCCCCCCTCCAAGGGCAGCCCTCTAGTCTAGCCCCAGCTGCCCTCCCTGCCTGTGGTCCTTGGTGCTGGGTTGGGCACCGGGCTATGGAAGCCACTACCCAGGGAGCAGCTTGGAGCCTGGGAAGATGTTGTGACACCTGGCACCTCCCATTCTCTGCCACCCCCTAGTGTACATGTCACTCCCAGGCAAGGTGAGGCCCCAGGTCCCCAAAAGCCCAGGAAAATAGGAGAAGAAAGTCTTTGGAGCCCCTCAGGCCACTCACCCTGAGAGACAGGAGGGAGTCTGGGCCCAGGCCCTCAGTCAGCCTCACAGGCCATATGTACAAAAATGGGGTGGGCTGAGGGTGGCCTAGCTTCTCTCCCACTCAGAGACCAGGGATCCTTCTGAGAGGATCCTGCCTAGGACCCCAATCCCCACATGGGGGAAAAAACCCAAGAAACATGGTGCCACTGTCCTGGGAGAGCTTTGCTTTCCAAAGCTGGGCAGCCTGCCTCTGCCTCTCCCAACCCGGCAAGCGGATCTAACCCTGTCCCAGGCCTTTTCCCTCTCTGGGCTTTAGCCATCTTGACAAGCAAAGTGGGGGAAGGTGCCCACAAAGCCCGGGCCTTCCCCAACTTCTAACTGGTGAGTGGGCCCTGAGTCCAGGACTCAGAAATTCCCAATCCCAGACACCCATGCTGGCGCCCACTTGGCCTCAGGCCTTGGCGGGCCAGCTCTGGGGACAGAGCTCAGGGGAGGGGCCCTCTGGGAGCCTTTGCCATGGCAGCCCAGCCCAGCCAGCTTCTGCCAAGAGCCAGTCAGGAGGACTCAGCCCTGTGGGGAGGGGGAGGACAGAGGCGGGGGACCCAGATCCTTTGTGCTCCTGGGAAGCCTCCTCGAAACCCTCTGTCCCTGCTGGGCAAGACTGCTGGCAGGGCAGGAAGAAGCTGCCGGCCGGCCATCCGTCAGGGAGACAGAGTGGGCTGAGTGGCCGCCCGAGGAGGGAGCGGGAAATCTGATCATTAAGAGCCCCTCCTGGCTGTCTGGGGAACTTAATTAAATTGCTGGAGAGGCTGGGAGAGGAGCCACATCTGGAACCAATATGCGGGCTTTGCTATTTTCCTTCTCTCTCTCCCAGCTCGCTGCTGCAACAGGGAATATGGCAGAGCCGGGGAGAACAGGCTCCCTGGAGATGGGATTCCTGGCAGTTGAAAAGGAGAGAGACAAGGCAGGCAGGGACTGAAACCCAACCCCAGCGTGACACTGTGATGGAGACACAGACAGAGGCCAGGGAACAGAGACCCACAGTGGCAGAGACAGATAGGGCCGCCAGGCCAGGGTTGGTTGTGGCTGAGAGGCACAGGTCCATTTTACACATGGAAAGATTGAGACCCAGAGCATTCTAGGGCCAACAGCTCCTCAGGAAGGCAGACCTGAGCACCTGAACTGCTCCGTATGCGGGGAACCCTTCCGACACCCTTGGGTATGTATTCTGTTCCTCCATTTATAGCCACAAGAGGGAGGGACCTGCCCAAGACCACAGAGCACTGGTGGCAGAGTGGAATCTGGTCTAAGCCTGTCTGGATTTGGATGCTATCTAGATGAGCTGCCATGGTCACTTTGACTGGAATGACTTCACAGCTATTCACACTCACTGGTGCCAGGCACTGTGCTAGGCTCTGGGAGGGCCAGGACAAGCTGATTCCACACCAGCAGTGGCGGAAGTTGAAGTGGGTCCTGCACTAGTCAGGAGATGATGGGGAGAGGAGGTGGGCAGAGGCGATGGGGTCTCTCTTGGCTCCTGTGGAGCAGAGACCCTCCATGGCAGGCCATTTCTGGGATGGATGGATGGTTGCCGGGCCTTGACCCACAAGGTCAAGACATGAGATGTTGGCCTAGAACTCTTCCTGTCAGTTCCTTGCCTTGATCTTATCCTGGCTCCAAGCTTCCTGATTCCCTCCCAGGTCCCAGACCCACAGGCTCAAGCCAGCAGCCCCAGTCCTGGGGGAGGCAATTCTCTCCGCCCCCCCCCCCCAAGCTAACAACTCCTTCGACAGTCCAGTCCCTTCCCGTGGGACCTGCTTCAAAGTGGCTTTGCATCTGAAGAGGTCTTCTCCCAAAGGGGCACCTGTCCTGGACAGCTGGGGGCCCTACTGTGCCCCTGCTCTGCCAGGCATGCTGAACTCCAGCCCTGCCACTCTACCTGGTTCCCGATGTGGCCCCAGCCCACCCCATAGTGGGCAGAGAAAGGAATGGCTGTCCCATGACCTTGGTGCATACAGAGCAGTTGGGTTTTTTTTTTTTTTTTTTTTTTGGCAGTACTGGGATTTGAGGCTTTCTACTACTTGAGCCATGCCTTCAACCCCAGAGCAGTTTAAAAATGTATTTTGAACTCTGGTATGGAGGGGAAAGTGAGGCACAGTGAGACAAAAACAAAAACAAAAAGCTGCCAGCGGCTGCAGCTGGTGAGGCAGGCGCTTCCACACGAGGCCTCCTGCCTTGCCTCCCTAGATCCCGCCATGTTTTGCCTGCTGAATGTGGCTTGTCCTTCGATGGGGTCTTGTTGCCCCTTCTCCAAGGAAGTCCTCCCTTATTCACGGGCTCCAATCTTCTCACTCCTTATTCTGTCAGTATCGGCTTAGCGACTTCACTGCCATCTGCTCCCATTCTGTCCCCAGTGCCCAGCCTGGGTCCTGTGCAGTGAGTACACTCAGCAAACCCCTGTTGACAGAGTCACTAAGTCCTGGATTTGATGCAGCTTCCTGGGGAAAAAGGAGAAACAGACAAGGTCATGCCCACGTGCTCTGCTCCAGGTCCCGGTTTAGTGGATGTGCACCACAGGCCAGAGACCAGGCAGACAGAGACGTACACAGCAGGCCTCCGGGGGCCCTGTGCACCCTAATCCTGTAATCCCCATTTACCAAGTGAAGAAGGTTTGGAGAATCTGGGTAACTGGCCCATAGTTGCCAGGCATCAAGGAGTCCAAAGCAGAACTCGAACTCAGATCTGAGAGGGCAGAGCCACGGGCACAACCATAAAGCCAAACCTCCTCCTGGGGCAAGGAGAGGGCCCCGAAGAGTCCAGGGAACCAGGATTGAGCAGTGGAGCCAGGTGGGGTAGGCAGGGAGGGTGAGGACCTGAAGGAGGGAGCCATACTAAGATGTGAGTGATCAGCCGAGGCAGGGGTGGGGAGGGCACAAGATGCAGTCATCAAAGCTGCACTGAGGTCCCCAGGAGGTACAGGGGAGACCTGTGACAGCGAGAGCCAGCCCGACTGACTGCGGGGGCCAACGCTAATCCAAAACAAATGAAGAGGGAGACCCCGTCCCAGTCGGAGAGCCTGACAAGGTGATGATGGACGGATTTTTAAATAAATGTATCTCATTAGGGGATGCGTTGTCTGGGAGAAAAATGATGTCCTCCCTCCCCCACATCACCTCCTGCTTCCAGAAAAAAAAAAGAAAGAAAGGGAAAAATACCCAATGCTACAGCTAAAAAGGAAATTGCATAAATACAGATTGTTTTATTTAAAAAACCTTGACCTCGACTTCAAAAAAAAGTCATTAGGCATTCCCCTTCTCAGAGGCCACCAGAGCGCTTACTTACGGGAGGCCAGCTCATTTCTCAATGACTTCCGCGCCTGCCGGGGAGGGTGGGACCAGCAGCAGCCGTCAAGGCTCCCCGCAGAAAGGCGTGTAAATCTTTGCACGTCTAAAGAAACTTTAGCAGACCCGTAAGTCTGAGGAAAAGAGACCACCCCCCCTTCCTCCTTTTTTCCGTTTTTTTCCCCCTTTGGAACTCTGATCTCTTTGATCGCAAAAATGATCATATTTCACCCCAAAATATCAGCAATCAGCGAACTGAGGAAGTGAGCGCCCACAGGGAGTTTTGCCGTCAGTTAGAGCCTTGGTTTAACTGTTTAGCACTTGCTGCATCGGGCGGGCTGTGACGCACCCTCCTGGCGAGGGCTCAAGAGTCAGTTATAAATAATAACTATTACATCCCCAATTAAGCCGGCGAGCTGAGTCTGGTCCGCATCCTTCTGGCCTCTGCACCTGGTCTGTGAGCAGTGGAGGTAAAGGCCTCTGCCCAGCCATCACAGCACGAAGTCCTGGGGCCCAGAATGGGAGCAGGGCAGGGCCCAAGGGTCTGGAAGCATTGGGAAGGCCCTGGCCTCCTCTAGGCTTCCTTCCCTGGACCCTGGGGAAGCAGGGCAGGCGGGCAGTTTGTCAGGAGAGCCCAAGAACTGAGGTGGGGGGGTTCCCAGGTTTGGGGAGTACTTTCTCTTCTGAGCCTGAGTTTCTCCACCTGTGACTGGAGAGAGTTCTCCATGGACGGGTGCCCTGGAGTGGTGTCTGTCCCACGAGCACCATGGAAGACGTCTTTGCTGGAACAGAACTGCTGAGCCCCTCTGAGCTTGGCCCCTGGGCTCAGGCTGCCCCTGTCTGACTTCGGCATGCCCTTGGGTATTCCACCAGGGCATGGCTCGGTGCTCACCTGGATGCCTCAGTATGCAGTGGGTGCTCAATAAATCATTGTGCAATGGTCATTCAGGGTCTTTTCCCATTGGAAGGTGAGGGGCTGTCACCCAGGGTCTAGAACCCAGCATGGGCACCAAGCTCTGTCCCCCGGAACCCTGTACCAAGGAGAGACTTGACCCAGGTCCAAGCCTTCCTCAGCCCTGCGGGGGTCCTCAGGAGCCGGACCTGCCTCCTTGTCACCCTGGCAGTGGTGGCCTGCCAAACTGGCCAGGCATCTCCTGCCATTGGGCGATGCGGATTCTGGCTCCCAGCCTGCCAGTCCCCCGGCCATCTCTCTCTATCACCATGTATGGAGGCCGACCTCATACCAGCTTCTCCCTTTCTCCCTGTAAGAGAGGAAAGAACACAACCTGCGATCACACAGCAACTACACAGCAGGGTCAGCCTACAGGTGGCCTTCCCACTCAGGACAGGTTCTCCCTGCTATCATGGCTTTATCAACCTTCAAGTCACACCTGGACAGATAGAATTACTGTGATTAGGTCATACATTGGCTTTGGGTTTCCTGGTAGCCAAGCCAAAAAAGGCAATGGGCTTCATGACTTGGTCCTTTTTTTTTTTAAGAGAATAATTCTTCAAGAGGAAAAGATAACTTTTTAGCCTGAAACTTTCATGGTGGCATGATGACATGGTGCTCATGGAGATGCACACTAAAGCTCTCTGAGCCTCAGTTTACCTTCTGTGCATGAGAGTTGTGAGAGGGCTGCCTGGCTTTAATAAGGTTCAGTAAGTGTGAGCCCTGCCACGCTGCAGCTCAGCTTCATTTTTGAAGCTGCAGGTAGGTCAGAAGCATCTTCCCAAAGGGCACAGTTGTCCCCTAGTATCACAGGGGATGGTTTCAGGACCCCATGGAGACCAAAACCTCAGATGCTCAAGTCCCTTGCATAAATGCATAGTATTTTGGAGGAAGGGTGGTACTGGGGTTCAAACTCAGGGCCTCACGCTTGCTAGGCAGGTGCTCTACTGCTTGAGCCACTCTGCCAGTTCTTTTTTGTGAAAGTTTTTTTTCCAGATAGGGTCTCAAGAACTATTTGCCCGGCTGGCTTCGAATAGCACAGCGATCCTCCTAATCTCTGCCTCCTGAGTAAATAGGATTACAGGCATGAGCCACTGGTGCCAGCTTAAAAAACTATTTTTGATCCTAGGTTGGTTTAATCTAGGGATGAGGAACCCGTGCATCTGGAGGGCAGACTGTGTCAGGCTTTGGCCCTGGCCGAGAATTGAGACCCAGTCTACACAGGGGATCCCATCCAGGAGATGGTCAGGAAGGAAACTAAGGCTTGGAAAGTTCGAGCAGTGAGCTGAGGGACAGCCAGCTTCCCTGCCCCTAGGGCTCAGCTCCAGGTCCCTCAGGTATGGGATGACAAGGGCACCCCGCTGTGATGGCAGCCTGACACAATATTTACAAAGCACTGTGATCTGTCACAGTCACTCCTGGTCACACCTGAGTCCCATGGGCCTGAAGCGTTTATGACTCCCAGGACTTCTCCCGTGAGCTCCCTGCTCAGGTGTCTTCTGCCCACCAGGCTCTCAGATGAACAGAGCTGCAGGACATTACTTGTCCTCTGTTTTCCCATCTGTGAAATGGGTCTGGTCCTTGACTGATTGATGATCAAGTTTCTTGCAGAGCAGTTGTGGTGGCTAAAGACTGACAGAAATGTAGCTCAATCTGATTGCAGATCAGTGACTATGAACAGACAGGTCATCAATGAGAAGCACAAGTGCCATTAAATACTAATGATAGTTGCCACCGGGTGCCAGTGGCTCACTGTAATCCTAGCTACTCAAGAGGCAGAGATCAGGAGGATCAAGTTTCAAAGCCAACCCCGGCAAATAGTTTCTGTGAGACCCTACCTCAAAAAACCCAACACAAAAAAGGACTGGTGGAGTGGATCTAATGGTACAGCACCTGCCTAGCAAGCCTGAGGTCCTGAGTTCAGACCCCAGTGCCAGCAAAAAAAAAAAAAAGATATTTGCCTTCATCAACAATTCAAGATATGCAGATTAAAGCAAAAATGCCTTTTGAAATGTGATTATTATTATTTGCAAGTTATTATAATTGCTCGTGCTAGCAATGAATCAGGGAACGCCAGTGGTAAGAAGATACAAAGTTCTTGGGGGTGATGTTATCAAAAGTCTTAATTTTTGCAGAATCTTTGACTCAGTGAGTGAATTTTCTATTTGTTGTTATAACAACTTCCCACACACTTTTTTTTTTCTTTCTAGTGCTTGAGATTAAACTCAGGGCCTTGCATGGGCAAGGCAAGCGCTCCATCACCAAGCTACACCCCCAGCCCACACCTATGTTAAAACAACATACATGGCCAGTGACTCACACCTGTAATCCTAGCTACTCAGGAGGCAGAGATCAGGAGAATTGCAGTTCAAAGCAGCCTGGGCAAACAGTTCTGAGAGACCCTAACTTGAAAAAACCCATCACAAAAAAGGGCTGGTGGAGTGGCTCAAGGTGAAGGCCCTGAGTTCAAACTCCAGTACTGCAAAGAAAGAAAAAGAAGAAAAGTTAACATTTTTTTCTTATACCATGAGGTCTCGAGGTGAGGGAAAATAAGCATTTTCACATAAGGTGAGGTCCAGGACCCAGCCTCCAACGGAGTCACCAACTCCCCGTTGGCTTGTTTTCCATGGGCTCCTGGACAGCAGGGACCCGCTTGCTTCCTTTAGCCTTCCCACCCTTCTGCCACAGGCATGCATAGGTCAGTAGCTACTAGTTAAACTGAGGTTCAAACCAGGGTCCTGCTTGCCCTTCAAGCCCTACTCTGGGTCACAATCTTAGATTCATCTGAGCCACAGAGAAATTATTTTATAGCTACATCCCTTCTGGGTCACAAATCCCTGGGTTCTGCCCTCCCTGGGGTAAAGTCTTGTTCTCGGCTGTATTTTCAGGCTGAAACTCTCCTTGCCTGTCTCTTCCATCTTGTAAGGCCCAGCCTTCCTCCCAGGACCGACAAGGTCGGTAACAACTCAGTGCCAGCACCGTTCAGACTGAATCCTTTATTACAGATGGTGGCGCTGAGCCTGGAAGGAGAGCAAGTGACTCGCCCGAGGCCACAGCTCTTCAGCGGTGCTGAACTGACTCAAACCTAAGCATCCACCCTGCACCACCTCTTGGGGGAGTTGTTCAAAGCCTAATAATTTTGGGGCTGGGAATGTAGCTCAGTGGTAGAGCGCTTGCCTAAGCATGCTTGCCTAAGCATGGGCTCCATCCCCAGCACAACAAAACAAAGAAACAAACCCCCCAGAAAATAATAATTGTTAACACTTACTGTTAAATACACCAGGTACCAGGTATCCTACATATCAACTCATGTATTCCGCCTAACCGCTCATTTTACAGTTGAGGCAAAAGACTGGCAAGAGGCTGGTAGATTGCCTAAGGCCACTGTGAGGTCTTGACTCCATCCAGCAGCCCACAGCCAGAGCACCGCCATCCCACAGAGATGAGGGACATCACCTTCCCACTTGCACAGGGCGTGTGGACTGAGTGAGTGGGAAAGAAAGTCATTCTGACACCAGGCCCACCAAGAGACCCCAACATGGCACTTCCTAGCTCTGACCCCCATCTAGAGGGAAGGAGCTGGACTCAGGGTAGGGTGGTGCCATGTTTGAAGTTACACAGCAGTGGCTGGCGTGCTCAGGCTGTTCTGAGCCCTCGGAGACAGTCTCTACTCCAGGGACTTGCTGGGTGCTCCATCACACATTTTGCAGAGTCCTGCTTGGCTCTTGTCCTCCAGAAGACTGGTCAGTCACATACACTATGGGCAGCACTGAGAACCCTCAGTGCCTACACTGTGCCCTCTCCAGCCCCCTGGGAGGAGGGAAGGCACCATTGCAGCCTTTCTCACTGGACATGGCTTGGAGCAGATTTCCAAGGAAGGACAGCCCTGTCATTTACAGATCTTCAACCTAACTGCAGATGTGCGATGGCTTGTTGTGGCTGAAGTCACTCAGAGGACACTCAGCTTTGTTTGGGGCTGATTCCTTCTGGCAGAAAACCCCCAAGTAAATGACTGCTATGGAGGCCAGGCTGCTGGTGTGGGAGTGGATGCCCGGGGGGACATTCGGAAGGCCTTCTCCTGGTGGGGCTGTTTTTGTTGATATGATTTTATGCCTCTCTGGTGACAGCAGGGGGACAGAGGACAGGCTAAGACCTGGGGCATCAGGAGGGCTCAGAGTCTGGGGTCTGCTCATCCTGTATATTTTTTCTGGGCTTTCCTTGAAAAACAAAACAAGGGCAAAACTGTCCCTCTCTCCCTGTCATCCATCTGTCAGTCTGGCTGTCTCTCCCTGTGAATTTTGGAGGAAAACCCACTCTTCCCAGCTTGATTTTCCTTGGGGGGGGGGCCTTGGGTCGGACTGGGGTGTGCAATGAGGTGTCATGGCTGGGGAGGGCGAGTGAAATGACCCTTGCATATACCCCAAGAGCTTACTTTATGGGGGAGGGAGCCCAGGACAGGGTGGAGGGAACAAGGTGGACCAGGTGGTCCTCGATTCTTTCCATCAGGGTTGCGGGGGTGGCGTTGGGGACAGTGAGGAGTTTTTGCACATCTTCCCTGTCAACTGTTTCAGAGTCGCGCCCCCACCACCTGTGGAGGAACTGGTAAAAGTTGGGGGGGGGGTCTGCCAATCCCTCTCGCCTCACCTCTGGGACTCTCGTTGGGGGACTTAGTGGAGAACCACCACGCGGACCTGTTCACTCCCTAAAGTGGGGGGCAGGGGGAGGACCCCCGCCCCCTCCCGGCCCCGCCTTCCGCCCGATGGCGGAGGACCCCTCCCCGCGGCGGGGAGGGAGGCCGGGGCGAGGTCCGCCTCAAGAGGGGCGTGCGGCCGAGCGAGCGAGCGAGCGAGCGGGGAGAGCGAGCGGGGAGAGCGCGCGATCAGGCGCGAGCGAGGCCGGGGAGGCGGCGGAAACTTTCTTCCCCCGACGTGCGTGAGCGGCGGCGGCCGCGCAGCGAGCGAGGAGGCGGCGGGGCGGCGGGGACGGCGGGGACTGCGGGGCTGCGGGGGCCGCTCCGCCCGCGCCGGGACCCCGCGGGAGCCGCGGCCGGGCCGCCGCGGGCATGGACAGCGGGGCCGCCGCCGCCTTCGCGCTGGACAAGCCGGTGCTGGGCCCGGGGCCGCCGCCGCCCGCGCTGGGGCCCGGCGACTGCGCCCAGGCGCGCAAGAACTTCACGGTGAGCCACCTCCTGGACCTGGAGGAGGTGGCGGCGGCCGGGCGGCTGGCGGGGCGGCCCGCGGCCAGGGCCGAGGCGCGGGCGGGCGCGGCGCGGGAGCCGTCCGGGGGCAGCAGCGGCAGCGAGGCGGCGCCGCAGGACGGTGAGTGCGGTGAGTGCGGCGGCCCGGGGGCGCGGGACTGGAACCGGGGCAGCCGGGGGAGCGCGCGGGGTCGGCGGAGACGCTGGGCGGTCGGAGTGCGGGGTCTCCGGGCTGCGGGGTCCCCAGATGCGGGGCCTTGGACTGTGGGGCCCCCAGGTGCGGTGCCTTGGGCTGTGGGGTCCCCAGATGCGGTGCCTTGGGCTGTGGGGCCCCCAGATGCGGTGCCTTGGGCTGGGGGGCCCCCAGATGCGGGGTCCTTGAACTTCCGGCGATCTCATGTGGAGCACAGAGGCCGCATGCCCATGTGCCGCTGGAAGAGACGCTGCCACCGCACTTCTAGGGTACTGGGAGGCCACCGATGGGCACGGGGACACTGGAGGGACCCTCTTGCCCACAGCAGAGTCGAGGCTGTGCGGGTGGCAGGGTGGGTTGCCGAGGGGACCTTCTTCTGGTCGGAGCTACCTCGAGTGGGGGAACTTGTGACTTCGGGGAAGTGCGCTGCCCTTTTGCCCAGCCCAGGAGGCAACCCTGGCTTCCTCACTCCTGCGTTGCATCGCCTGGGAAGTGGATGCCATCGGACTGTGGCTGTGTTACAAGCTGGGGAACCAGAGGCTTTGAAGGAGCAAAGTGACTGAGTCTCACAGCTGGGTTTCAAATTCTGCCCCTCATTCCACCCATACCACCCAGCCTGGGTCTCCAGAGGGGTCCTGGGGTGAGGATGCCTGGCCCCTACCCCGCAGTCTGCCTGGGGAGCCTCCTAGGTGCTGTGGCCCATCCCTGAAGGGCCAGCGAGGCCTCACTTCCCTGCGGAGTCAAAGGTCATCAGGAAGGGGCTTTAAAAACAAACAGTCCACCCAAGTGGCTGTTTTCAAAAAGTCACAGGATCACAGAGTCCTGAATCCTTAGAAAGAAGGCTGGGGGAGGGGAGAAGATGAGGATGAAGCAAAAGGCAAGGGCTTGCACGGGTTCAGTGGGGAGCAGAGCAGGGGGAGAATCAATGTCCCACAGCTGGCCCAGTCCTGAGAGGGGAGTGGGGTGATCTGAGGACATCAGCCCTGTCCCTCACTTTGGGGGACTAGGTTGACCTGCTGGGGGCTCTGGCACCTGTTTTAATCCCTCAACCTGTGTCTGGAGAGGTGAGAGAGGAAGGGTTGGCATCCCTGGGGACCCCACTTACTGCACCAGCCTCAGGGTCCCAGGGGTGCTCAGGTTGGCTGCGAGCCTTAGCTTCTCAAACAAGAGGAGGTCCTGGGAAGACAGAGGTGACTGAGACCAGTCTGAAATCAAGGCTGGAGGAGGTGTATCCTGGGGACACCTGAGACCCCACAGAGCCATTTTCGAGAACACCCGCCACTGCCAGTCTGCATCGAGCACGCCATGCTGGGTGCTCAGCTCCCTCGCCTGGTGTCCACCTCTGGCTCACTGCAGTGGCCTGGTCACTCTCTCTACCTTGGGTAAAAGCAATTAGGCCAACGTGTCCTGGGAGCTGGAGTTTAGATCCCTGATGCAAGGTGGAAGGAAGGGGTCCAGTTTTACCCAGGGGTAAAGGGGGTGTCCCTGGCTCGTTGTTCCTTGAGGACCTCAGCTGGCTCTGGGCCGCTCCCCTCCAGGTGGAGGGAGGCCTTGGTTTTCCCCTGGTGAATGAGGCTGTGGAGTGGGGACAGGGGAGGAAGAAATTGCAGGTGAAAGGAAAGGAAAGAAAGACTGAAGAAGGAAGGAGGGGAGAGAGAAGAACAGGAAGGAGAGGACTGGGACCCAGGTGTGGCGAGAGGGAGTCAGGTGGTCTTGGCCCTGGTGGGGACAGACAGGGGAAAACGGGCTTCTCCCAGATGCAGCTACAAGGTCTCCAATTAATGGGTCTCCCCAGAGAAATCCCAGAACGGCTAGTGTCGGCTGGGGATGTGAGCACCCAGATGGCTCAGCAGATAGTGGGTGCCCTTGGCAGCCGCATGGGGCCCAGTCACCCTTCCTGAGAGCTCATGAGGCCTCCAGGCCATTTCCTTGGGAAAAAGTATTCCCACAAACTTGGGGACAGATGACACACTGGGCATAAGATCAGGTGGAATAAAGTTGGGTGCTCACCCAATGAACCACTGCCTTGGAAGTGGCCCCCAGATCTGCCGGGGACCATGGTGCTCCGGCAGTGAGATTTCTGGGCTTCTCTGCATCTGTGGAGGGAGGAGGCTGCCAGAGACTTCCTTTTTCTCCCTTGGTCAAGTGCCCCTTCCCACTGTTGAGTATTGGGATTCCAAAAAAGCTGGGGAAGAAGGGACCTCTTTTTCCCTCTTCCTGGTGAGCCCAGTCCACACCACCGGACCTATTCAACAGTGGACCACCAGCTGGGTGCAGTGGCTCCTGCCTGTAATCCCAGCTACTTGGGAGGCAGAGATTGGAGGACTGAGGTCCAAGGCCAGCCTGAACAAAAACACAAGACCTTGTCTGAAAAATCACTAAAGCAAAAAGAGCCAGAGGTGTGGCATAAGCAGTAAAGCGCCTGCCTAGCAAATGTGAAGCCCTGAGTTTAAACCCCCCAAAATGAAAAGAAAGTGGGCAACCAAGGCTGGGGCAGTGGCTCAGTAGCAAAGTACTTGCCTAGCAGGCCTGAGGCCCTGGGTTCCATCCCCACACCACACACACACACACACACACACACACACACACACACACAAAGTGGGTGTGTGGGCCTTGGGTGCCATTTCTGAGGACCCCAGGGCAGCACGATCTCGGCCTTCAGGAGGCCTGCACCTCACTGAGGTCTCGGAAGTGTGGGGTCTGGGGCTGCCCTCCTGTTAGAGAAACGAGGGCCCACGGGGAGACTAATGAATCTGAAAATCGATGCCTTTTCAACCCGCCAGTTTAGCAGTCTCAGAATTTTTTAAAAATTAAAAATCTTTTGTTTTTGCAAAGCCACCAGTACCTCTAGCCTATTTCTGCCAGTGATTTTCCAAGCCTCCCCCCACCCCCACCCCCAGCACTGGCTGAGGACGCTGTGGCTTACTGGTGACTCAGAACAAACCAGGGGCTCGGGTTCCCCCCAAATCAAACGCTGAGAGCTGCTCGGGGCGCTGAGCTATGCCAAGCACGTTAGGAAAATAAACCCTGGATTGCAGCCTTCGCGACGACTCTCAACAAAAGAAACCACATCTCTTTAAAGCATTCCCTCCTGTGGGCAGGGCGGAGACCGGAACGGGGCACCCTGGGAAAACAAACACAGCCCCTGGAGCCAGGGCAGGCTGGCCGCCACTGCTCACAGCCAGTACCTGCTTTGGAAAACCCAGGACACACTTTGGAATGGGGCACATGGAGGCTGAGGCTCTGGGAGAGCCCTGGTGAGCGGGGCCCCTGGGGTGGGCCGAGAGGCAGAAGGTAGCTAACGGGGTGAGTTCCAGTTTGAGATGGGGGGCCTGTCCTCCTCCCCTGCCAACCATGAACCTGGGGGACCACTGAGTGCAAGAGAGACTTTCTTTCTTTTGGCAGGATTGGGATTTGAACTCAGGGCCTGCTCAATGTATTGTACTGTGATAAAATATGCCAAAGTAGGGCATGGAGGTACAGACCTATAATCCCGGTACTCGGGAGGTTGAGGCAGGAGGCTTGCAAGTCTGAGACAAGACTGGGCTGCGTAGCAAGACCTTGTCTCAAAAATATTAAATTAAATTAGATTAAAAGTGCCTAGGATAAGATTCACCATTGTAACCGTTTGTAAATGGACAGGCCAGCGGTGTTAAGCCCTTTCACACCGTGTAGAACCACCCACCTCCAGAGCGTTTTTTTGTCTTCCCATCCCCCCTCCCTCCAGCTCTGTCGTCCCATTCTGCTTTCTGTGTCCGTGAATTTGTGCACACTAGGTCCTTTGTGGAAGTGGAATCATGCAGTCCTTTGGGCTCTGGCTTATTTCACTCGGTAGAATATCTAAGAGGTTCGCGTGTGGCGCATATGTCTGAGTGTCTTTCCTTTTTAAGGCTGCGTAATGTTCCATTGTGTGGATAAACCATTTTATCCGTTCATTCACCAGTGGGGTTGTGTCCGTCAGTTGTAAGTAGTGCTGCTGTCAACATGACTGTGCAAAGAACGGTTCAAGTCCCTGCTTTGTCTTTGGGGTGTTTCCAGAAGTGCAGTTGCTGGGTCATATGAATTCTGTGATTAAGGAACCATACTGCTGTTTGACATAGCGGTACTGAGGCTTGAACTCAGGGCCTCATAATTGCTAGGCAATTGCTCCACCACTTGAGCCATACTCTCAGCATTTTTGCTTTTAGTCTGTTTGCCAGATAGGGTCTGTGCTAATTGTGGCCTGACAACATAGAGTCATGCAGTAACTTTGCCTTTGTCCTGTCTCCACCTCCTGAGAAGCTGGGATTACAGGTGTATACCACCATGCCCTGCCCTGACTCTAGCTCCTTATAACTGATTTAGAAACAGGGTACTGATGGGCTGTTGGAGTGGTTCAAGTGGTAGAGTGCCTGCCTAGCAAGCATGAGGCCCTGAATTTGAACCCCAGTACCACCAAAAAAAAGAAAAAAAGTAGAAACGGGGCACGAGCAAAAGCCAGTCAATCTCACGTCAGGAGCAGGGCTGAGGGGACAAAAGAAATTCTCCAGGACCTGGTCTTTCAAAGTTCTTCCCTCTGCCTTCTCCCCTTCCAGCCTTCCCTCCCTCCAGTTCTCTGGAGGACAGAGTCGTGTGTACTCCGTGAACACTGGACGAGGGGTCAGTATACCTGGGTCCAGGTCCTGGCTTTTGATGCTCTTTCCGTGTGTGACCTTCATCAAGTCATACCCTAAACTCTAGATAATGGCACACAGGCGTCTCTGCAATCCTTCCTCACCGTAGTCATGCCTTAGAAAAGCCGGTGACAGCCCTCCCGGAAATGAGGAGTCACTGAGCCTGGGGCCTCACACAGGTGAGGCGTCTCTCTGCAGGGCCCAGGGAGAAGGAGGAGTGAGTGAGATGGGAGAGGCCAGGATGTCAGTGGTCCCCAGGGTCATGGTTGTCTCTGCCTGTCCCTCAGCTGGGAGGTCCCTGCTGTGTAACTCTTGGGGCAGCAGATCCTCCAGGTGTGGCCTGGAGGCCTGGCAGGCACTCTGCAGGCTGGAGCTACCCCTGCTCTCTCCCAGAGGACTTGGGACCAGAACCCTTGGGACAGCAGTGACAGCGCCTGCATGCCCACACCCTTGAGGCCTAAAGAGAACCCTGAGGCTCAGTGTCACCATCTGTAAAATGGGAACATCTCTTATAGGGGCGTGGCAAGCCCTGAGTAGATCTGGGGCACCAGGACAATGCCTAGCTCCAAAAAGCGTGTCTGAAACAGCTCCTTGAGGTGCTCACAGTGACCCAGTGAGCCAGGCTGAGCCAGTTATTGTCTTTCCTGCTTCTTGGAGGCCCAGAGAGGCAAGGCAACCTGCCCAAAGCCTCGTGGCTGGGAAGGGAGGCTGGGATTTGCTTTTGGATCCCAACTCTAAGCCTCTCCCTCCTGCGTAGCCCCATGTTCATGTGGGAGGAGGCAGGAGCAGGTACCCTGTCTTGCTGATGATGGGGAGACCCTGCTGGGGTTTGGGAGCTAAATGGGAGGTAGGAAGGTTGGGATAGACTCTGTGTGCCTACCAGGGGTTCCTGAGTAGTAGAGACAGTAAGGAAGGGTCTTTGGTGGCTTCTCCTGGGCAGGGATGTAGACAGGCAGCACTTGGCCAATTTTGTGGTGTTCCAGGCCCCAAAGGACAGTGGCTGACCCAGGGCAGAAGCCGACTTGAGGGTAATTTAAGAGGAGCCAGAGCTGGGTGCTGGTGGCTCACACCTGTAATCCTAGCCACTCAGGAGCAGAAATCAGGAGGATCATGGTTCTAAGCCAGACCGGGCAAATAGTTCATGAGGCCCAATCTTGAAAAACACCCATCACAATTAAAAGGCTGGTGGAGTGGCTCAAGTGGTAGACCACCTACCTATCAAGCATGAGGCCCTGAGTTCAAACCCCAGTACCACCAAAAAAAACACAAAACAAAAAGAGAGCTAGAGTGACCCTGGACACAAAGGGGAGCCACCCTGAAGGGAGGCTGTGAGTGGAACATGGGGACATGACCTAGATGGGACTGAAGGAGCACGTGAGGGACTGGGGAAGGTGACCGGGAATGCGTGCAGATGCCTGCAGAGTATTGCGTCATTCCACCATGGGTCATGTGCTGTGGGTCCTTTGATTATCCCTGTTTTATAGAGAGGGAAACTGAGGCTCAGAAGCCAGGCCACATGCCAAGTCACACTGTTCCCATTCCAAAGTCCCTGCTCTGTCCTGTCATCTGAAGCT